>NC_045768.1:69671077-69983867 GCF_008692025.1 Phocoena sinus
CCTGTGATGCAGCTATAATCATGTTAGCTTTTTCGCCAAGTCAGTGTTGTTTAATGTGAAAAATTGGATACCCTACTTAATCAAGATGTGTTTGGCTCTATGTGTCACTAAAAGTGACTTGAATACTAGAATTCCAGAGGTAAGGTGGTCTCAAGGTTGATTCAGTGACTCAATAGCATCAAGGATCCAGACTCTTCCAAGTAGGTTTCTTTCTGCCATCCTCTGTGCGTCATGGCTCCCTGCATAGCTGCAAGATGGCTATAACCATTCCAAGCATCATATCCTTATACAACCTTCTAGATCGTAGGAAAGAGTTGTGGTGGAGATGGGCAAGGAAAGCCAGAGAGGAAAAGGATTTCTCCCCATATGTCTCTCTCTCTTTATCAGAGAGAGAGGTATTTCACAGAAGCTCCCCCAATAAACTCCCCTTTATGTTCAATGGTCACCACTGGGTAAAATGGCCACCTCCAACAAGGAAGGTAGGAAAGCAAGAGTCCGCATTTTCAGTGTCTAATGTGGGCTGTGGTCTCTACCTGCATGGAAAAAACAGGGTAGCAATTAGCTGTTGTGCAGAGAATCAACAGTAGGCTTTACAACTACTGTTTTTAAAATATATTAAAATACCTTCCTCCTGTTAATCTACTCCCAAGTTCTCTATTCCTACAGAAAAGTTGCTATTTCACCAAATGATTCAATTGGGCTACTTTAGCAGATATTGCTTAAAATAAAAGTACTTGGACTCCTCATACCACGCTCCCCCCACCACATACACACACAGAGCAAGCACTCCTAATACTCGCCTCTGATTTTGTTTTTTCTCTTTGCTCTTCCCAAAATATTTGTTCCTTGGCTGAAATTGCAGAACAGGATAATCTTACAATTACAAAAGATAGTATTTATTTCTTGTTTTTTGGATTTTTGTGGACTTTCCTTTTTGGTTTCACATGTAACTAAAGGAATTGTGATAACAACAACAACAACAAAAACCCAGAAGGGCTTCCTTGGTGGCGCAGTGGTTAAGAATCCACCTGCCAATGCAGGGGACATGGATTTGAGCCCTGGTCTGGGAAGATCCCACATGCCGCAGAGCAACTAAGCCCATGCACCACAACTACTGAGCCTGCGCTCTAGAGCCCGCGAGCCACAACTACTGAGCCCACGTGCTTAGAGGCCATGCTCCACAACAAAGAGAAGTCACTGCAGTGAGAAACCCAAACACCACAACGAACTGTAGCCCCAGCTCGCCACAACTAGAGAAAGCCTGCACACAGCAACAAAGACCCAACACAGCCATAAATAAATAAATAAATAAATAAATTTAAAAAACGAGAAGCCAAGAATATGTGGTTTCTGTGAACGTTTACCTTTTTTTTTGTAAAGTTTGAAAGAAACATTTCATAAACACTTTTGAAATCATACAGTAAATGATGAACATTGTTTTCCCTAAGCACTGAGAGAAAATTAAGCAAGAATAGAAGTTAGACAAAAACATAGTGCATAATTAAAGTAGCTTCTGTTAACTCATTCAGATGCCATCAATGAAACTTCAGAAACCAAAGGTGAATATACATTCACAATAGTTTAATTTTTAAACAAATAAAACTTATTTCTGAATAGTATTTGAAATTAAAAGCTGCCTGTCCTGAATGAGTTAAAAATAAACAGTGAAACTAAAAATAGGTGACAATTTTTTTATCTGTTTTGTTTTTCTTTCCAATAAAAACTAAATGCAACACAAAATAGGAAGAGCAATTTAAAATTGTCATGCATTATAATAATTGCTTTGTAATTAGAACACTTCATCTTTTATAAGAGCTTTTTACCTGTATAGTGCATTCATCTGCACAAATATTCCTAAATTCCCTCAGGTAATTAGCTTCATGAAATATTGCTGGATAGCACATCCCCCCTCTTCATTACTCCTGAGATTTCATAAAATACAAGCACTGTTACCACAATGTTATGTTGTGAAATGTAATTAACAGAAAATATTGTATGGTATTCACGTCAAACATTACTTGGGCAAAACGCATAGAGACCCTAAGTATTCCTAGATCACCAAATTAGGCAAACCAAATTTACCTCACAAACCTTGACACCATAATCCTTCTTCAGAGAAGACATTCAAGGCCTTGGTAAGCATTTGATTCTGTGTTTAACCACACAGATTCCCAAGACTCCATATCACACAGTGAATCTATGAAATGACCCAGGAGAATTCTCTTCAGCTCCTTTTCAGTGAAGCCCTCATCTCTCTAATCCACTAGAGCCAATTCCACTTCCCTGCTGGCTTCTCTTTATGATGTCTTTATTACTTGTCTTCTTGGAAGCCACAGACCATATGAGATCTTTCATTCATCAGTTCTCCACCCAAGGCACATATGTTGCTGAATTCTCTCCAGTAATTCAGAAGAAGGGAAACTTCCTTTTGCAAGACAGTGACATCATACGGTTTTCTTCTCCTTTCCTGTTCATATTAAATCCTGCATATGCCCTTCCACCTACTGAATGCTCCACCAATGCTTAGAGTCTACCTGTGTATTAAAGTCTTGCAGCCTTGTACTGTTCCCTTACTACTAAGTGTAAGAAAGCTATTTCTTTCTAAATGTAACTATTGCCGCAGCATTGCAACACATCAATTAACCTTTTCCCAAGTCAATAACACAAAGATCCAAGACCAAGGGAAAGAAATGTTTCTGTTCACCAGAATCAAAATTGCAATTGCTAAAACTGGACAGGTACATGTAAAAGTATGAAATTAGAACACTCCCTAACACCATACACAAAAATAAACTCAAAATGGATTAAAGACCTAAATGTAAGGCCAGACACTATCAAACTCTTAGAGGAAAACATAGGCAGAACACTCTATGACATAAATCACAGCAAGATCCTTTTTGACCCACCTCCTAGAGAAATGGAAATAAAAATAAACAAATGGCACCTAATGAAACTTCAAAGCTTTTGCACAGCAAAGGAAACCATAAACAAGACCAAAAGACAACCCTCAGAATGGGAGAAAATATTTGCAAATGAAGCAACTGACAAAGGATTAATCTCCAAAATTTACAAGCAGCTCATGCAGCTCAATAACCAAAAAACAAACAACCCAATCCAAAAATGGGCAGAAGACCTAAATAGACATTTCTCCAAAGAAGATATACAGATTGCCAACAAACACATGAAAGAATGCTCAACATCATTAATCATTAGAGAAATGCAAATCAAAACTACAATGAGATATCATTTCACACCAGTCAGAATGACCATCATCAAAAAATCTACAAACGATAAATGCTGGAGAGGGTGTGGAGAAAAGGGAACAGTCTTGCACTGTTGGTGGGAATGTAAATTGATACAGTCACTATGGAGAACAGTATGGAGGTTCCTTAAAAAACTACAAATAGGACTACCATACGACCCAGCAATCCCACTACTGGGCATATACCCTGAGAAAACCATAATTCAAAGAGAGTCATGTACCAAAATGTTCATTGCAGCTCTATTTACAGTAGCCAGGACATGGAAGCAACCTAAGTGTCCATCAACAGATGGATGGATAAAGAAGATGTGGCACATATATACAATGGAATATTACTCAGCCATAAAAAGAAACGAAATTGAGTTATTTGTAGTGAGGTGGATGGACCTAGAGTCTGTCATACAGAGTGAAGTAAGCCAGAAAGAAAAAATAAATACTGTATGCTAACACATATATATGGAATCTAAGAAAAAAAAAAAAGGTCATGAAGAACCTAGGGGTAAGACGGGAATAAAGACACAGACTTACTAGAGCATGGACTTGAGGATTTGGGGAGGCGAAAGGGTAAGCTGGGACAGAGTGAGAGTGGCAAGGACATATATACACTACCAAACGTAAAACAGATAGCTAGTGGGAAGTAGCCACATAGCACAGGGAGATCAGCTAGGTGGTTTGTGACCACCTAGAGGGGTGGGATAGGGAGGGTGGGAGGGAGGGAGACACAAGAGGGAAGAGAGATGGGAACATATGTATATGTATAACTGATTCACTTTGTTATAAAGCAGAAACTAACACACCATTGTAAAGCAATTATACTCCAATAAAGATGTAAAAAAATAAATTAAATAAATATAGGAAGCTGTGGAAAGGTTGAGCTAAGAATTTTCATTTAAGAACTTAATGTTAGTATTTAAAATATAGTTTTCCAGATAAAATAGAGATCAATTAAATTTGAATTTCTGATGATGGTTTTTTTAGTAAAACAATGTTCAAACTTTACAGAAGAGATATATATTTTGTTTATCTGAAATTCAAATGTAACTGGGCATGCTGTCTTTTTATGTGCTAAATCTGGCAACCCTAATTTGTAAGACACTATAATATCATTTAAGTATATTTTATATTATTACCAATAATTTTAAAAGTAAATGTTGTTGCAGGAATTTTTTTGGAGGGGAGAAGGATGCTGTATCATTGAACACTAGCTTTGAAATGAAATTTGGAACAATGATCTCAAAGGAGTGACATCAAAATTACAAACTGCTCCAGACTTTAGAAAACTTCCTTACCCAGGAAGGCCAAGGAATGTTTGTTTTGCAAAGTGGAATAAATCCTTAATCGAAAAAAAAAAAAATTTTTGGAAAAGTACTGACAAAGCGTATAATACACATTATTGTAGAGTTAGAACTAAAGCAATGGTGGGGACATGGGATGAAAAGTAGTATGTAAATATCTTATGATTAAAAATATATATATATATAGGCAAACCAGATAATAAAAGAGTAAGCGATATATATAAAAATAATCACATATGAGATTCCAGACTGGAGGAGAAAAAAACACTATGAAGGATAGTATTAGGACAGTTAACAAAATTGGCATGTGTTCTATAGATTAAAGCACGGTATCAGTGTTAACCCTCCTGATTTTGAGAACTCTATTTTGGTTATATAAGAGAATATCCTTGTTCTTAGGAAATACACACTAAAATATTAAGGTATAAAGTGGCATTATGCATACAACCTACTCTCAAATTGTACAGAAAAGATGTATTCATATATATGTATGTGTGTGTGTGTATATATATATATATATATATATATATATACACATACACACACACGTGAGAGCAAAATGCAAATATGGCAAAATGCTAAAAAATGGTCAGTCTGATAAAGAGTATATGGGAGTTCTCTATATTATTCTTTCTGCTTTTCTAGAAGCTTAAAATTATTTCAAAATAAAAGGTTTAACAGGGAATATATGGGATATGACAACAAAAGCACAGACAACAAAAGAAAAACTACATAAATTGGAGTTCATCAAAATTAAGAACTTTTGTGCATCAAAGGACACACTCAAGAAAGTTAAAAGACAACCTACAGAATGGGAGAAAATATTTGCAAATCCTATATGTAATAAGGGATTAATATCCAGATAATATAAAGACATCCTATAACTCAACAACAACAAGAAAACAATCTAATTCAAAAATGGGCAAAGGACTTAAACAGACATTTTCCAAAGATATACAAATGCCCAATAAGCATATGAAGAGATGTTCAACTTTATTAGTCATTAGGGAAATTAAAACCCACATGGCTATAATTTTTTTTAATGAAAAATAACGTGTTGGCAAATGAAACCCTCATGAATTACTGGTGGGAATGTAAAATGATGCAGCTGCTGTGGAAGACAGTTTGATGGTCCCACAAAAAGCTATTGAACTACTGTGCGACAGTTCCACTCCCAGGTATATATCCAAAAGAACTGAAAGCAGGGACTTCGATAGTTGTATACCAGTGTTCATAGAAGCATTATTCAGAATAGCCAAAAATGGAAACAACACAAGTGTCCATTAATAGATGAATGAATAAAAAAATATGGTACAGGCATACCTCAGAGATGTTAAGGGTTTTGTTCCAGACCACCACAGTAAAGCAAATATTGCAATAAAGCAACTTACACGAATTTTTTAATTTCCTACTGCATATACAAGTTATGTTTATACTCTACTGTAGTCTATTAAGTGTGCAATAGCATTATGTGTTTAAAAAATAGCTTAATTTAAAAAGTCTTGATTGATAAAAAAATTCTAACCACCATCTGAGCCTTTATCAAGTCGTAATCTTTTGGCAATAGTAACTTCAAAGATCACTGATCACAGATTGCCATAACATATATAATAATAATGAAAAAGTTTAAAAATATTGTGAGAATTACCAAAATGTGGCACAGAGACATGAAGTAAACAAATGCTGTTGGAAAAATGGTGCCAATGGATTTGCTCAACACAAGATTGCCGCAAACCTTCATTTTGAAAGAATGCAATATCTGCAAAGTGCAATTATGTGAAGTGCAATAAAATGAGGAATGCTTATATATTCATATGATGGAATATTGTTTAGCTGTAAAATGGAATGAAGTACTGGTACATGCTACAACATGGATGACCCTTGAAAACATTAAGCTAAGTGAAATAAGCCAGACACAGGACAACTATTGTATGATTGCACTGATATGAGATACCTAGAGTAGACAATTTCATAGAGACAGAAAGTAGAATAAAGATTACAAGTTGCTAGGGGGCAGGGGATTGGGGAGTTAGTGTTTAATGGCTACAGTGCTTATGTTGAGATGATGAAAAGCTTTGGGTATAGATAGTAGTGATGGCTACACAACATTATAAACGTATTTAATGCCATGGAATTGTACACTTACAAATGGTTAAAATGCCAAAATTATGTATATTTTACCACAATATTAAAAATCATAAACAGGAATATATGTAGGAAAATGATCGTGTAACTTCAAATACAATGCCAGATACACTAGAAACCCTCAAAGTGCTCTCTGTATTTTGAATACTGTACAAAGAAACTGGCACACATTTTCTTTAAAAGAAACAAAACCCCCAAAACTTTAAAATCTATTTTGGGAGAAAGAAGACTCTGAGTTGTGAAATGATTATAGCACCTATCATAGGCTATTACTATATTACTTTTTTTTTTTTTTTTTTAATTTTATTTATTTATTTATTTTTGGCTGTGTTGGGTCTTTGTTCCTATGCGAGGGCTTTCGCTAGTTGCGGCGAGCAGGGCCCACTCTTCATCGCGGTGCGCGGGCCTCTCACTGTCGCGGCCTCTCGTTGTGGAGCGCAGGCTCCAGACGCGCAGGCTCAGTAGTTGTGGCTCACGGGCCCAGTTGCCCCGCGGCATGTGGGATCTTCCCGGACCAGGGCTCGAACCCGTGTCCCCTGCATTGGCAGGCGGATTCTTAACCACTGCGCCACCAGGGAAGCCCTATATTACTTTTTAATGGTAATTTAATGAAGCTTTAAGTTCCTTTAGGTTGCAAATCATTACTTACCTTTGTATTCTAAGACCAGTTATTGGATAAATAACTGAATGACAGAGGGATGAATTCATTGGACTAGGGGTTTAAGGAGCTATTATGAGCAGAGAGAAACAAAAGTATGAGAGAGTTAGAAAAGAGATCATGAAGGGGGGTCGATCTGAGCTAGGAGGCCATGGAGGATTTGGAAGGTAGAAAGATAAATTGAGGACCCACTGAGCACGAGAAGCAGAGAGGCCTTGACCAGTTTCATGCTTCCATGAAGCAACGTGGCACCAGGACATTTTTGTTCTTACCTTAGAGGCACTTCAGTAACATCTTTTGCTTCTAGAGTAAAGCCTCAGTGAAGCTCAGATTTGTCACGTGATCAAATAAGAAGCTTAAAAATGGAATAATGAGCCTTTTCTTCCATTCTTCCCCAAATTAGCCATATTTCTGAGTAAAATGATACCTTCTGATTTAGTTAATTTTACGTTAAGGTAAGTGATTTATGATTTATAAAGTTGTAGCTGCGATTTTAGTTAGATGGATCAGATGGTAAATCAAAACACAGAAAGAATGAACAGCCTGAGGATCAATCAGAGACCATTCTAACTCAAATTTCAACTATAAAAAGAGAGGTCAACAAAGGTTTGGGAGAGGAGTAAGAAACCTCTTTCAGGAACGTAGTCATTAAAATAACTTCCTGTAATCTCCCCCACTAGAAATAAACTCTGGAAGGGTCTGGAAACAGCAACATCTTGGGAACACAGTGTACTATATTGCAAATGAGAAATGCCAGCCATAGACGCTGTTGGACATGCATAAATTTTATTTCCAGGAATTCAGCCAGGGATATAAATGAGGGAGTTAGTTGACATTGATGACTATGGCTCTTAGGTCTACTTTGAATATAAATATCCACCTACACGTCTATTCTTCTCTCACTAGTTTGAGAAAATAGCTATCTTGATCTATAATATGTTGAAACTGAAAGACGCTAAATGAAAAAAAGCACGTTGCAAAATCTGTAAATACACACTTTTCTAATATAAGCCTTAAAATTCTGGAGAAATATATGCTAAACTTTTTTTTTTTTTTTTTTTTTTTTTTTTTTTGCGGTATGCGGGCCTCTCACTGTTGTGGCCTCTTCTGTTGCGGAGCACAGGCTCCGGACGCGCAGGCTCAGCGGCCATGGCTCATGGGCCTACCCGCTTCGCGGCATGTGGGATCTTCCCGGACCGGGGCACGAACCCGTGTCCCCTGCATCGACAGGCGGACTCTCAACCACTGCACCACCAGGGAAACCCTATGCTAAACTTTTAATAGTTACTTAAAGTGGTAGGTGGGTGGGGAGGATGGAGAAGCAGGGAGAATTAGAGAGAACTTCCTATTTATTGTTCCTCATTTGTTTTAATAGTAACAATTATTTATTAACACCTGGTATGCACTAGGCACTCTTCTAAGTGTACATTAGATGCATTAACTCATATAATATTCACCTAAGCCTCATGAAGTAGGAACTATCATTATCACCATTTCTTAAACAGGGAAACTGAGGACCAAAGGTTAGCAACTTGCCCAAGGTCACACCACTAGTAAGTCAAGGAGCCAAGATTCAAACCCAGGTAGAATGGTTTCCCTGAACTGTACCTTCAAACACCCAACAATCTGATACTCAGAGGAGAAGCAAAATCACAACTCATGAAAGGACCAAGACAATTACTTGAAAGAACTGTTGCTGCCTGGACCATACATTTTTTGTCCTCCTGCCCAGAACCGTTATCATAGGAGCTGCTGCTGAATTTCTTGACCTCATCACAATTGGCTGAGCCTAGGGGCAGAGTGGGTAGGGCTGAGTGGGTATGGGGAGAGTGGTGGCACCTGACCCAAGCTGTCCAATCAGAATTGTCCTCCTGGATTTCTTCAACTAGACCAGGAGGGGCATAGAGACCCCTTCAGATAGTGGGAGCCACAGGCTGTGAGGCTCTGAAGGTCAGAGCAGCCATGTTTCCCGCCCTGTGGAGGACACGTAGTGAGAAACAAGGCAGCGGGTAAAGAGAGAAGCATCGGAGAGGGAGACCTTGGTTAGAGATCGCCTGCGTCCTGAGCTACAGTGATCCCCGAGGCCCAGGGGCAGGCCTGCTCTCCCACAGCTTGCCTGTTCCACACCTCTGTCACTCCTGGGACCCTCCATCATTCTTACAATCCCTATTTTGCTTATGCAGTTTTGACCTGGGTTTTTTTGTTTTGTTTAATTAATTAATTTATTTTTGGCTGTGTTGGGTCTTCGTTGCTGTGCGAGGGCTTTCTCCAGCTGCGGCGAGCGGGGGCCGCCCTTCATCGCGGTGCGCGGGCCTCTCACTGTCGCGGCCTCTCCAGTTGCGGAGCACAGGCTCCAGACGCGCAGGCTCAGTAGTTGTGGCTCACGGGCTTAGTTGCTCTGCGGCATGTGGGATATTCCCAGACCAGGGCACGAACCCATGTCCCCTGCACTGGCAGGCAGAATCTTAACCACTGCACCACCAGGGAAGCCCTGACCTGGGTTTTAAATGTTTTTACCTCTACTAGTTTGATCTGGTTATTGCATGTGGCAACAATATTAATGTTATTAATATTAATCAAGGGGAACAGAGAACCATTTTGATATTTTTGCTTTGAGGGCCCAGAATTTCAACTTTTGATGCTGAAAGAATTTCATGCAGTAGCCTCAGAGAACAAAGAAAAATGTATATTCACTTTAAAGAAATCTACTACTAAAAAAAAGTCATTGATTCACAAAAATTTATATTTTGAATCATTAGCATGGTTATTTTGACTATATGTCTCCACAGCAAATATTAGATTAAGTGGTATTTAGTTTTACTCATTTCTGTGAAGTGCTTCACTCTTTTCGTTTATTCTTGTTCTTCATAATATGGACCATTTGTTAAACATATATATGTGAATTTAAGTTTTATATTTTCATAAGACTTTTTATATAAACTTTAACAATAAAAAAATACCTTATCAAACTATATATCCTGGCTTCTGAAACGGTCACCAAAGCTATGCCAGTACTGCATTTACTTCACCAATTTCTCTGCTCACCATCTTTTTTTTTTTGAAAATTTGTTTAATTTTTTTTCTTTTTAATTAATTTTTGGCTGCGTTGGGTCTTACTTGCTGCACGTGGGCTTTCTCTAGTTGTGCCGAGCAGGGGCTACTCTTCGCTGAGGTGCACGGGCTCCTCATTGCGGTGGCTTCTCTTGTTGTGGAGCACGGGCTCTAGGTGCACAGGCTTCAGTAGTTGTGGCACGTGGGCTCAGTAGTTGTGGCTCACAGGCTCTAGAGCGCAGGCTCAGTAGTTGTAGTGCACGGGCTGAGTTGCTCTGCTGCATGTGGGATCTTCCTGGGCCAGGGGTCGAGCCTGTGTCCCCTGCAACATTGCAGGTGGATTCTTAGCCACCGCGCCACCAGGGAAGTCCCTGCTCACCATCTTTAGAAGGAAATATTTATTTCCTGTCTATAAATTATTTCCCCCCAAGGAGCTACTTTGTCTTCTCTGCAGCAATAGAACAATACCTACTCTAAAGACTCAGATCAGAGCAGCTAAAGAGGTACAAATGACCCTTTTTCCTGAGGAGCAGGAGTTCAGGAAGAGGTGTCAACACTGGTTATGTGATCTGATCAAGTCTTGAAAGGAAGTGTGTGGTGTGTTTGGAACGTACAGAGTAAGGCGTAAAGCTGGGGAATCAAATTCTAACCTGCAGTAGCTCCAAGTCCTAAGTTGATCCTTTAAGGTTCAAGTGAATAATAAATTAATTAAAACATATTCTAAAATATAAATAAAATATGCAAGACAAGAAAACTAGTATTTATCGAGTGCATATTATGCCATATGCAATATACTATATATTATTTCAATAAATATTCACAATAACTCTGAAAGCAAGAAATAAGCATCCCTTTTTTGAAGTCGAGGGAAACTGAGTTGCAAGGAAATTACATAAGTCGCCCAAGGAAACAGTAAGTGGAGAGCCAGGATGTGAACCCCTATCTGTCTGCCTCCAGGGTCCCTGCTTTTCCCACTCCATCACATTACTTTTATGCAAGCCATTATTCTACTTCATCCATTCTAAGTAATTACCATTTATAGCATCCAGTATTCAAGAATTCAAGAATTTGGATCGATAAGTTTCTATTTATTCCTTTAATGTAAGCTTAAATATTTTCAGTCTTACAGATACAGGAAAAAAGGTGATGATCTGAACTGTTCATGATGAGTCCCTATCCACAAACAAAATCACACTGCTTTTCCTAAGCCAATTCTGGCAAGGCGAAATGTTTCTTAAAAGGCATAAGTCATTGCAAGGGTCCTGTAGCCCATCAGCTGTGACTGTTCTCGGAGGTGCAGACTGCTGCCTGCCCCCCCCCACCCCAGTGAAGTCTGCAAAGGGCTTTATTATTGCCGGCTGAGAGCCACGGCAGCTGAAGGGTACATTGTCACTACAGTTTTCTCCTCCACATGTCAACATATTCTGAAAGCTAGTGACAACTGATTTTAGCTCTCTACTGCCTTCTGTTCTTCTGACGTTGACAGATTTTAATGAGACAAGTGCTGGCTGTGGGTTTCCTTTCTCTGTCTTCCCCTACCTCACCCCTCAGGAACTCACTTTCTGCTGCTGTCTTTGGCAAAATGGCAAACTCACCATGACAAACTACTGATAAGGAGGAATAGACTTATGTCCAGAGGGTAAACTTAGCAGAGCTTTTCCACCCTGTCTGACATTGACCCCTGCCTTTACCTTTTCAATACCGGCAACCATGCCTGCTTCTGACACTCCACATCCAATGACTCGTGAGGGAGAAACAGCTGACGCTTTCAGGACTCTTTTATGTAGTAGAAATGCTAGGAGATGTGTTGGGTATTGGGTGTGGCTCAGGTTCTTCAGCAAGTTGATAGATTCACGGCTTCTTAAGGAAACCTGAGAGAGTCAACCCAAATACCTAGGAGGATGCTCAGAATAATGACCATTTATTGAGGATCAGTTATATGTCAGGTACTTTGTGTATATTTTCTTAGTTATCCTCAAGGTTGAACTATTAACACACTCCTACGACACTGAAACACCAGCTTTGAGGTTGGACAGACTTGTGTCCAAAATCATATTTCTGTCACTTGGGGAGTTTCCTTCAGTTTGAAACGTTCCTTTCCATGTGGCTGACCTTCATCTAGGTGAAGAGAATTATCATGACCACCTCCATTTCCTCATGTGCTACCAGGTTTTCTAATATCACAACTTAGAAGCTCAAAGTTTGAGGGCAGCTGGAAGAAAGAGGAGGCTATAGACATCCTGAGTAGGTGGGGCAAGACTTTTGGGGCACACGAGGTTTATGCCTTGCTTGCCTGGAAGCAATCACTCACGGATTGCCCTGGGGTACAGAGAAACTGGAATGTTGTCAGGACAGTGGTTCTGAGGTAGTGCACCCCATTCCCTATAGCTTGGTCAGAGCACACGAGAGACTGAGAAGTCCCCACGGGCCCTAGTGAGAGGACAAAGGGAATGAAGTGGCCTGGGGTACCTACAGGAGACCCAGACTACGACGTCATCACAGCTGAGAGCCAAGGTAGGATTTTCAAATATCAGCAGATGCTGGTCCAGGTCCAGAGGCCAGGTGGAACCCATTTCATCACCAGCAGAGACTGGACAAGGACACAGAGACCAGAAAGGCCTCCTCCTGTGTCCATTTTGTTATTTCTGAAAGCTTTCCTCTGTGCACAGATGTCTTCTGGAAGAAAGAAGAAAGGAGAGGGAAGGGGAAAGAAGTCCTGAAAATCTGTGCTTTATGCCAAAGTGAATGGATTAAGACTGAGATAATAACATGTAAATTGACTTGAAAAAAATCAGCATCACAAAATGGAATAGAATAGATTGTGTACTCTAGGACTCACGAACAAAGTTGAATTCAAATATACAAAAAAGAAGGAAGTTACATTTTGGTACACCTGAGTTGCAGAGTGCGCTAGTATTACCTGATACAAACGCTGTTCATGTTTTGTCTATTGCTTAAAATTACTGAACAAAACTGGAAAAAGGAGAGAGCTTGGCACATGCATGACTGAAGAATTCCTTCTAAGATGACATCAATCTATAAATCAACATCCATTGATTACATTGGTTCAACCGATCACAAGGCAATATACTTGCAGCCTTCCATTATCCTTCACAATTTGCATGAGGATATCAATAAAGATCTGGCCCTTGCCTGGCTGAAATCAAGATACACAATATTTACAGAAAGTGTAACAAAAGAAGTAAGTGTTGGCCTTGGAGTCAGAAAATCTCCTTAATTCCGTAATTTACTAGCCGAGGAAGATTCTATAAATCACTTCTCTAAGATTCCATTTTTTTAAGTTTTATTATCTGTAAAATGAGTGTCAAATTCAGTAATAGTACGTGACTCATAAAGATCTGTTATGAAGATACGAGAATCAATTGAAGTCACATATATAGTAAATATTAATCACCACATAGATGTTGGTTATTAGCTCTTGTTATATGCGTGAGTTTTATTTAAATCTCATTATTGTAAAAAGAAATGGTTGATTTAGAAACGTCTTTGTAATAAATCATGTTGGCTCCCAGTGATCTCTAACTTTCCAAGTGCTTATAAGCCATCCATTTTTTTTTTAACATCTTTATTGGAGTATAATTGCTCTACAATGGTGTGTTAGTTTCTGCTTTACAACAAAATGAATCAGTTATACATATGCAAATGTTCCCATATCTCTTCCCTCTTGCGTCTCCCTCCCTCCCACCCTCCCCATCCCACCCCTCCAGGCCATCACAAAGCACCGAGCTGATCTCCCTGTGCTATGCGTAAGCCATCCATTTTTAAAATTCAAAAAATTCAAACATTTTGCCAAGGATAGTTTCAGAAATCCTTTGTCCTCTCATACTTAGGAGACTGAGTATGTCTACTTTTTTGAAACAAGGACTCTTGGCATCTCTCTGGCTCTCCTTGATTCCATGGAGATTATTGGCATAGTTCAATGATCACATTCGCGGTTCTTTAAAGTTTCCTGAGACATTAGTAATCAGAGCCTTAAAGACTTGGGCATAATTATCCCCATCCTTTTTGCTCCTCAACTAACCTGTTTTTCTTTCCCTACATCAACCAAAATACATGAACCTCTCAGCCATGTTGGTTTGCTCCTCTCCAGTTTGAGGATAATCTTCCTTAATAGAGAGGAGACAAATGAGAAGTTAGGAGCTCTGCTTTCTCTTCATTCTCTTGTAATATGGCATAATGTGTTGCCAACAGGAGCTCTTTCCTTTGCATTTCTCTTCCTTGCCCCAAAGTAACCTCAGCTCACTCTGGGCGCTAGTCTTCCTCACACTGACAGTCTTCTTGGGAATTATGCTCTTTGGTCATGAGCACTTCCTGCCACCTTCAGCACGTGTTCATGTCAAATAGAAATTGTCTTCAGAGAGAGAGCCTGTGCAGGAAAGTTCTTGGCATTTGAGACAACTCCAGTCACCCAACCAGAGCCTGGTATCATGAGGGATACTGACTGTCTGGAAGGCCGAGCGTAAAGCCCCACTGGTGCCCATTGGCAAGGCCAGTAGAGCCCAACATGCTTCCAGCATCACCAAGTCACCTTGCCCCAGGGGATGCATAAAGAAACTCAGGAGAAAAGGAACAAATTCATGTCAGTACATAAGTATCAAGGTGGGGAAACAATTTAAAGTATATAACAAAAATCTTAACAATTGATATATTTGAGACACAATCTTCTGTCCTTCTTTCTATTTGTCTGAAAGTTCTAAGATTTCTTTAAGAGGCAAGAATTACTTTTAAGATTGTTTTATACAAACAGTTTAATAGTTCAGTGCTCCCTAGGATGGTGACAAGACAGGAGTTTGTTTTTTGTCTTTTTTAAACTGCCCTGTTTTTACAAGTTACTTTGAAGAAACACCTCCTGGGAAGAAGACAATGTTGGATTGAATCTAAAATCGAGATCCAGTGTGGTGACTCATAACTGGTTTTGGGAAAAGGAATGTTATTTTCATTTGAGCATGTATTGAGTTATTACATGCTCAGCCCTCAGATAGCTGGGGGGGCGGAGAGGCTGAGTATAATACCTGATTCCTGATTTCAAGGAGCATTTGGCACAGCTGAAAAAAGATTAACTGTAATATAAATAAGTGTCCTATTTCATATTATGAATCATAAATATAAAAAAGAAGTTCAGAGAATAGGAAGATGAGCATGAATGGGAGCAAAATGTCTCCAAGTGTCCTCTACAGACACACAAAGGATCCTCCTCTAAGACAGTCATATTGTTAGCATATTTAAGGTTCTGAGAAGTCTGCAGTAAAGGGAGCTGTTTAACTTTGAATAACTATTAATCACTATCATTTCCCAAATGTATTTGACAATAGAAGCTCTTTTCTCAGGGAATAGCTTTAGCATCTTGCAGAGTTGCCTCACCTCAGAGCTAATGTTATCAGAAACAGATTTGTGCAGGATATGTACTCGTTCTGGGCATTGAAGAATGGATAACTTTTTTGATGAGCAGCTGATGAAGATGGAAAGAATCCTCTGGGAGTGAAAGCACAGACTCAAGACATCATAACTAGGATCCAGATTGATCCTAAGAGCTGGAGGCGGGCCTGGAGGGAGGGGGGAGTCACGTGGTCCTTGTGTAAGGGTCAGGATGCAGACAGTGGTCTTCAAAATGTGAGCCACATAGCACAGGGAGATCAGCTCAGGGCTCTGTGACCACCTAGAGGGGTGGGATAGGGAGGGTGGGAGGGAGATGCAAGAGGGAGGAGATATGGGGATATATGTATATGTGTAGCTGATTCACTTTGTTACAAAGCAGAAACTAACACACCATGTAAAGCAATTATACTCCAATAAAGATGTTAAAAAAAATACTGGAGTCAAAGCAGAAAAAAAAAAAAACCTAAGCAATGTTGTGTCCACATAGAGGGGTGGGATAGGGAGGGTAGGAGGGAGACGCAAGAGGGAGGAGATATGGGGATATTTGTCTATGTGTAGCTGATTCACTTTGTTATCCAGCAGAAACTAACACACCATTGTAAAGCAATTATACTCCAATAAAGATGTTAAAAAAAAAACAAAGTGCATCTAAGACCACCAACACCTGAATTTTCTGGGGTGCTTGTTGTAAAGTCTTCGGCCCCAACCTCAGTTCTACCAAAGGTGGGTCCTGGACATTTGCATTTTAAAATAGTGGCCCAGGTGATTCTCAAGTACTCTAAAGTTTATAGAGACTGGAAGCCAGGCTAGGGAAGGAAAAAAAAAGATTTGACAGGAAAATAAAGTTTAATTGAAAAATAAAGCTGACACCCGCACACTCATACTTTCATTCATCTGACTTGTATTGAGTGAGCACTTGCTGTATGCCAAAACCTGTCCAAGGTGCTGGCTATACCTTGTGCTTGTGATTGGAAAACAACAGTCATGGGGATTACATCCAATGGTCAATTATGACACACTTTATCTGCCTCTGACCAATTGACCAGTTTTGAAAATTTGGCTTCTGCCTTATTCCCAAGACCCATCTCCACCTACTGCCCTATTCAGGTAACTAAATTTCTGCCTCAGTCCATCTCTTTGTGCCTCTCTTCTGCTTACCCACTCATTCCTGGCCACCTGCATCATCTCTTCACTGCCACTGCATTCTTACCACTCTAACTGGAGCATTCTAACTGAGGTCCTGCTAGCTGACCAGCTGACCTCTGTGGTACAGACTACCTCCTCGACATTTCCCTGCCTGGAGCCATGTGTGTGTCCACTTGCAGATTCCCAGTCACTATGCCTGGACCACCTCACTACTCCTTCAAGTTGAACCCTTCCTTTGCCAACTGCCTACCTGAACTACAATCAACTTTTGCTGTTGATCCAGGTGGTTTTGTAGAGTTGGCCTTGGGGTCAGGCAGTCCTCAGTTCAAATCTTAATTCCTGCATTGTCAGCCACATAACCTTAGGAAATAGAATTATTTCTCTGAACCTTAGTTTTCTCATCTAAAATGGTAATAATAATGCCATTCCAGATCACAAAGAATTAAATGTGATGGTGTATTTTAAGCTCCTAGTGCAAAGCCTGGCACATAACATGTGTTCAATCAATGAGAGGCATTTTTGGGACTTCTCTGGTGGCGCAGTGGTTAAGAATCCACCTGCCAATGCAGGGGACACGGGTTCAAGCCCTGGTCCGGGAATATCCCACATGCCGCGGAGCAAGTAAGCCTGTGCGCCGCAACTACTGAGCCTGCGCTCTACAGCCTGCGAGCCACAACTACTGAGCCTGCATGCCACAACTACTGAAGCCCACGCGCCTAGAGCCTGAGCTCCGCAACAAGAGAAGCCACGGCGATGAGAAGCCCGCGCACAGCAATGGAAGAGTAGCCCCCACTTGCTGCAGCTAGAGAAAGCCCGTGCACAACAACAAAGAACCAACACAGCCAAAAATAAATAAATAAGTAAATAAATAAATACATTTATAAAAAAACAAAACAATGAGAGGCATTTTTATTCACCTTGGGCATCTTTGCCTTCCAGACTGTAATTTTCTTTTAGCACCTATATCCATACCTGTTTCCACAACTTCCATTTTGATATTTGAGCAGGGATGGGGACCAAGTTCTGAGTCCTGGCCCAATGTACAGTCTGCGAAAGTGGCACCTGTACAACTTTTAAAAGGTGATATGCAACTAGATCACTGTCAAGTCTAAGATGAAAAGACATGAGGGGAAGCAGTATGCAAGCAAAACTTCGAGACAATGTCCCTCATGTACCAGCAGAGCAGGTATTATTCTCCCCCATCTACACCCCATCCATTCACCCAGGCTTGTTTCCAATGGTTTCAGAACCAGTTCGACCCCTGCCACCACTCTGCTGTGAAACAGAGCTTGGCTGACTGAAAATATGGTATTATCCTGATAGGCCTATGGGTTCTAAATAAGGTCTGTTTTTTGAAGGCAAAGTTTCCTGTCATTCATTTAATTGCCCTATAATTTGCCAGTGAAAACAAGGCTGACATTTCCAAGAATGGATAGTAACAGAGATAATTCTCTGCCTACATTTTCTCCTTTCTCTTAGTCTAAGTATCTCCTCTCCATTGCTTACTCGATGAAGTCCATACTTCTTAGCCTGGGGCACAAGGTCATATGTGATCAGATGCATCTTGCTCACCTCAGTAGCCTCATCTCATGCCACCCCTCCATCCTTAAGCTCTTTGCTGCCATCATTGTGCAATTCTTTCAGTTCTAGAACTCTCTTGTTTCCCTCTATTTGTATATGCTGTTCCCTTTGACTCCATCCTTTCCCTCAATTCTTTGCCTGGAAAACTTCCATTCAGACTTGTCATTTCCTCTAGGAATCATCCCCTCCCCTTCCCCCAGCCTTGACTAGGTGCACCTTTGTGCTCAAAACATTTGTGGATTTTGTGGCAAAGCACTTATCAGGCTGTATCATAATGAAACATCAGCTGATGTTCAGTCTCCCCTAGACGTTTGCTACTCAAAGAGTTAGAAATGCAGAATTTCTAGGTCCATCTCAGAACCACCGAATCAGAATTTTCACTTTAACAAGATAGCCAGGTGATTCCTAGGCTCATTGTGAGAAGGCCTCCCTAATTTAAGGTAGACTTGTGAAGAGCCTCAGGCTTTCATCTCTGAATCCCCAGTACCTACCATGTTATCTGCACATCATAGAGGCTGTTTGGCACCATGTCTGTACCTGAACCCCACCTGGCCTCCTGATTTGGTTTTGCATCCCTATTGAGAGAGGATTTGAGCAAAATTCTGTTTACAAGAGGGGCCTTTGTAGGACTCCTGCCACAAAGAATGATTTATGGGTCCCACGTGACTATTTAGAGCCCCAAATCAGAGAGAAGAACATTCCCCACCTCTTTCCCATGGGATCCAGCATTGTTGGAGAGAGGAGCCCCTGGGAGCCTTGGAGGTCACATTCCAGGTCCAGGCCTTAGACTTCTCATCTTGGGTGCCACGGTGAAGTTTCCTCAGGTGAAGCTTTCTGAGGAGCGGCCGAGTTTAACAGGGGGAATCTGTTGTAAGCACCTGAAGCGGGTGAAGGCACTCCTTAGGAACTCCAAATAACCCTTTAGGAATAACTGCAGGAGTTGAAGGTCCTGAATAAGCAAATGGGAGTGTGGTTGGCAGGAAAATGGCCCCCCAGGTACGTCCACCTCCTAATCTCCAGAATCTGTGAATATTATCTTATATGGCAAAAGGGACTGGTGAGTGCTATTTAAGTTAAAGATCTTGAGATGGGGAGACTATCCTGCATTATCCAGGTGGGCTTGACGGGATCCCAATGGTCCTTATAAGAGGGATGCAAGAGGAATCAAAGTTGGAGTGAGAGAAACGACCGCAGGAGCAGAGGTTGGAATGAGGTAAGAAAAGCCACGAGCCAAGGGATGAGGACAGCCTCTAGAAACTGGGGAACGCAAGGAAACAGGTTCTTCTGTAGAGCTTCCTGTAGAAACCAGCCCTGCTGGCACCTTGATTTTAGCCCAGTGAGACCTGTTTCAGAGTTCTATCCTATGGAACTGTAAGGATAATGTATATTGTTTTAAGCCTCCAGATGTGTGGTAATTTGTTACAGTAGCACTGGGAAACTGGTACAAGTAGGAAGGCTGAGTTATTCATATTAATGTCAATTTCTCTGTTTACACAAGCTGTGGTGTGGTAATATCTGGGATACTCAAGTTAACTCCTACAGTCCTGGACTTGCAGAAACTGGTTATATTTCCAGCTGATTGGCTCTTGGAAAGCTCTAGAAAGAAATCTACTCCCTTGGGTGAGTGGGGGTGGAGGAGAAGCAAGGGGTTGGTTCTATCTCAATTTCAAAAGATACAGCATTTTTCAAGCAGATTTACCACTCCATACAAGAATGCTCTCCCAAAGGCATCTTCCTAGCCTAAAACCCCAAGTAGTTCTTGAGAGCCAAAACTTCCAGAGAACAACAATGAACTTGTCATCCTGCATTGATAAATCGACCGCTGGGAACTCTGGAGGCTTGTTGGGGAAAGCCAGTCATCATAACCATGGAATGAAAATCCCTGGGACCATCAATGCAGAAAACCAGTAGTTTCTATTAATAAATCAATCCCTTCCCAGAAGAATTTTAAAATTTTTTTATTACTGTTGGTTTATGGGGAAACCTTAAAGAAAAAAGAAGAGGGGGGCGGCAATTTCAAATCTGTCTAGACCATGAAATCCACCTGACATTATGATTCTTATGGACCATTTGAGCTCTCCTATTTGAAAGATCTCATTAAGAGTGGAGCTCTCAGCAGCTTTGAATTTCACAGGGCATGAGCCTCCCTTTGGAGAGCTAACAATGCTGTAGATGCCGGAGAATCCCAAACGCTGAACAGTTTCCTTGGTGCCCACAGCTAAAGCTACTTTCTCAAGATCTCTGCAAATCGCATTACTTTAGCTACGGGTAACTGATTCTGAGCCCCCTTAGAGGCAGTGTCTCCAGCGTTTCCAACCCTGCATACAAGTGGCAGTGACTGCACGATTTTGCTTCCGAAGGGGAATGCCCATCTCACCTGCTCAGAGCGGCGTTCAAGGGCAGCAGGACGGGGAGGGGAGGTGGGCTGTCTTTCGGGGTCTCAGACAGCCACAGAGAGGGGCCCGAGGCACGAATGACAGCTTAATTCCCAGTCCCCCACCGGGAAGCTGAGGCGGGGGTTAATTAATTTCCTCTCCAGCGGTTCCCTGGGAGAGTTTGCATTAGTTCCTAGCTGTATGAACCCACAACACTCCCTGCAGGAGACCTAGTGAAAGAGGCAAAATGAGCTTGTTGCTCACTGGTATCTTTGTTTCTCCATCTCTCGAGGTGAGTCAGGTAACTCATTGGCTCTCCGTAGAAGGCACAGGAGGCAGCGCAGTCTTCACGGAAAATAGACTAGGTTTGTCTCTGGCTTCTTAAAGTAACCCTTTTAGGGCCCCTTCCTCTTATATACATCTTCCTACCCCTCTCAGATCTATGCCCTACCAAATTAATCCAGATGAGACAGGTAATATATGAAAATTTTTGATTGCCTGTTATATTTATGTAATAAACATATAAATATCTACTCTGTGCCAGAAACTGGAAAGAACAGATTAATAAGGGAAATAATATTTGATGAGCATCTACTATGTGCCACACAGTGTGCTCATTTATACTCACAACTCCATGAAGTGGACTCCTGGCCCCATTTTTAGATGAGAAAAGTGAGGCTCAGAAAAGTTAAATAATTTACCCAGCATCATATAACTAGTAAGTCATGGACAAAGCAAGAATTCGAACCTACTCTGCCTGACTCCAAGCCTGGGCTTTTTCTGTACTAATTATGAGCTAGAAATCTGGAATGAAAAACAAAACAAAACAAACCTAGGTTCAAATCTTGGCTTTGCTATTGAATAATTATATGACTTTGGCCCAGTTAAATTCTTTAAACCTTAGTGTTTTCATCTTTAAAAGGGGATGATAAAAATAAAATCTATTTCATAGGATTAATGAGGATTAAATAAGATAATGTTTATGTGTTGTTTAGTACAGTACTTGGTAATAATAATTTCTCAAAAAGTATTAAGGACACATGATTATTTTTTTCATGCTATTCTCAAGACACTTATATTCTCACGGTAATTCCTTCACCAATATACTTCCCCTCTTCTAAAATTAATGTTTGTGAACTGACTTTAGAAGATTGTCTCTCCAATAAGAAAAATCTCAGACTGAGAGATCGTGCGTCACTCAAGGTCATAAAATTGGCCTAATCAAGCTGTAGTCACCATGTTTTCTGGATCACTTTTTCATTTCTTTTTTTTTTTATAGCGAGAAGATTTTTTATTTTTTCTTTTTTTCCTTGTCTATAAATAATGTTTTATTGAAACACAGTTATACTCCTTTATTTACATTTTACTGTGGCTGCTTTTTGGCTACAATGACTGAGCTGAGTAGATACAACAGAGATCACAAGGCAAATCTAAAATATTTACCCCCTGGCCCTTTATACGAGTTTGCCAACCCCTGCTCTAGAAAAGCGGATTTTTTTTTTTTTTTTGAAACACATATGCTGGGAGTTATCTTCTTTTTTTTTTTAACATCTTTATTGGAGTATAATTGCCTTACATGGTGTGTTAGTTTCTGCTTTATAACAAAGTGAATCAGCTATATGTATACATATATCCCCATATCTCCTCCCTCTTGCATCTCCCTCCCACCCTCCCTATCCCACCCCTCTAGGTGGTCACAAAGCACCGAACTGATCTCCCTGTGCTATGCAGCTGCTTCCCACTAGATATCTACCTTATGTTTGGTAGTGTATATATGTCCATGCCTCTTTTCCACTTTGTCACAGCTTACCCTTCCCCCTTCCCCATGTCCTCAAGTCTATTCTCTATTCCTGTCCTGCCCCTTGGTTCTTCAGAACCATTTCTTTTTTTAGATTCCATATATATGTGTTAGCATACAGTACTTGTTTTTCTCTTTCTGACTTACTTCACTCTGTATGACAGACTCTAGGCCCATCCACTTCCCTACAAACAACTCAATTCATTTCTTTTTATGGCTGAGTAACATTCCATTTTACATATGTGCCACATCCTTTTTATCCATTCATCTGTCGATGGACCTTAGGTTGCTTCCATGTCCTGGCTATTGTAAATAGAGCTGCAATGAACATTGTGGTACATGACTCTTTGAATTATCGTTTTCTCAGGGTATATGCCCAGTAGTGGGATTGCTGGGTCGTATGGTAGTTCTATTTGTACTTTTTTAAGGAACCTCCATAGTGGCTGTATCAGTTTACATTCCCACCAACAGTGCAAGAGGGTTCCCTTTTCTCCACACCCTCTCCAGTATTTATTGTTTGTAGACTTTTTGATGATGGCCATTCTGACCGGTGTGAGGTGATACTTCATTGTAGTTTTGATTTGCATTTCTCTAATGATTGGTGATGTTCAGCATCCATTAATGTGTTTGTTGCAATCTGTATATCTTCTTTGGAGAAATGTCTATTTAGGTCTTCTCACCATTTTTGGATTGTGTTGTTTGTTTTTTTGATATTGAGCTACATGAGCTTCTTGTATATTTTGGAGATTAATCCTTTGTCAGTTGCTTCATTTGCAAATATTTTCTCCCCTTCTGAGGGTTGTCTTTTCATCTTGTTTATGGTTTCCTTTGCTGTGCAAAAGCTTTTAAGTTTCATTGATCACTTTTTCTTGAGACAGACTTTTAGATCTCTCACTTCCACTCATGAAAATCTCCATTATTGCTTTTAGTTTGTAAAGTATCATTGATGATCTCCTTAGCAGTTGTCAAGTTTTTTAACTGTTTTAACTGACATAAAAATATCTCAAAGGATTTTTGTAGAATCACAACTTTAAGATCCTGGCTCACTTTTTCCTAAAAGATCTTGAGTTCATAAGTGGTGACTTCCTTTGCCAGGGTGGTTGACAGGCACTAAATCCCCAGCAAGAATAAATGCACTTATGAGGAGGTGAGTGCCTGAGACCAGAAGAGAAGCAACTGCACAGCCTGCCGGGGGTGCGTTCTGGAAGTATCTGGTGAAACCAAGAGAGCACATGTGACTAGGTAATCCCATTCTTCAGTTGGTATTTCAGAGAAATTCTCACACAGATTCATCCAAGGCCACCTACAAGAATGTTCACTGTGGCCTCCTTGAAAAAATAAGAGTTATGTTGACAGCTAAAATGTTGTGGTGAATGTCCCCTAAGGATTACTATGTGGCTGGTAGAGGTAATGAATTCGACTTAATTTCAGGAATGTGGATAGATCATAAAAAAATCTGGGGTGGAAAAAGAGAGTGAGGTCTCTAGCATGAAACCATTTAGGTAAATTAAAAGCATCTATGCACAAGACAACATGACTTATTTTTGGAGGGTATGCACATACTTATGGATACTGTCCGAACAGTAGGGGCCTTGCACTGACCGATGAAGATAATGTGCTGTGCCAGAGGGACAGGATGAACTCAGCTTTCCACATCTCGAGTCCAACCAAAGCAAACAAAATACAGGAGAGCTGCAGGTCAATTGCACTAGGCACGTAGAGAAAAGCATTGATTATCCTAATTTGAAAAGATGAAATAAAGCTTCACGGAAGCCATGGCACTCTAGCTGTTCAAGAGCAGGATTTACATGGGCCAAGGGGGAAAAGGCTGTTGAAAGCAGAGGCATAAGCAAAGGGCTGAAAGAAGAAGTCAATTCAGAAAAGGATCCAATGTGCACATAAGAGAGGAGTTGGAGTGGAGACACTGAGAAGGTCACGGAGACGGATGAAAACTGCAGGGGAAGGCCTTCAAAGCCACACTAAAGATTGCATTTTGAACACATTGGGCAAGCAGGGAATGTTTTAAATTTGGGAAAACATATGTATTTAAGAAAGATATTCTGAAAGCCAAGTTAAAGGTAGATGAGGAGAGTACAGACTACAGTGGGTAGGGCGGGAATCATTTTTATCATAGTCACGTGGACATTTGTTTTAAATGCAGATTCCTAGACCCTGTTTCAGGTCACTGTACCAGGAGGTGTCTAGGTGGAGCCCTGGAAGCTATATATTTTTAAACTAGCTCCCAGGTGACTCTTAGCTTATTGGAGATTAAGAACTATGTCATTTTCAACCATGGCAGCATACGAGAATCAACTGGGGAGATTTTTAAATTCTTCATACCCAGGCAGCTCATCAGACCAATTAAATTGAAACCTCTCGGGTAGAGTGTGGGCATCAGTATATTTTAAAGCCCCATAAGCAATTCCAATGTGCAGGCCAGGCTGAGAACCACTGCACCCCAACAAGCCTTCTTTAGAAAACTCAGGAGCCAGCAAGACTTCCCCTTATTCCATCTTCATTTAATCTCCAGCTAATTTGATTCTCTTCTTAATTGGATCAAAGCCTCAGGCTCTAAATCACTTATATTAAAAATATAAATTACCCAACCTTTTATTTCAAGAACCCCCAGGCACACAGTATAGTGCTTTTCCATCCCTGGCTCTGGGCAACTGACATTTGATTATCATAAAAAGACTAAAGTTGGAATTAAATAAAAGTAGCAAGATCCCTGCTCTGGTTTGGTCTGATGAAAAGCAACAATGCCAGGTGGTAGAACACGCCACATACTTTGTATATTAAGTAGACCTTGAAATCATATACATTTAAAACTCAGACCTATACAGATGTGATACACATATATCAATTAAAGTGACAGGAATGGGTTTGAAATAAAGAAAGCAACAGACTAGATTTGCACCCTTGAGCAGCACTAAGACACATAAATTATGCCTTGGGATTCTATTATTTATTAGTCAGTGAACATACTTCTGGTTTAAAATTGTGCCTGGCTGGTGTTTCCTGCTGTATCCTCCCCAGTTTCCCATTAAAATATCTATGGAGACAGAAAGACAAGGAAACTTGAAAACTCAAACTACCCAAAACAAAGACTGTCAACTCAGTGCCAGAATCTAGGAAGATCTCCCATTAAATAGAAGGAAATATAATGTATTTTTAAAAACCCTACTGATATCCCTAATGAAATAGAGCTATTCCTTTAATGTAAAAATAAATATCTATCAAACGAGGTTCTAAAATTAATACTGGATGCTGAAACTGATAAACAAGAGAGTTTGTTTAGAGATGAGAAATATTTAGGATGTTAATAAAGAAAAATAGAAAACACAATGGAGAAACATACAAAAATAATTGAATAATTGGAAACAGAAGGTTCTTGAATAAGAATATGCTGTATTGCTACTGAAAGTAATCTGTGAATTCAATGACTTCTCTATCAAAGTCCCAATGGGGTTTTGTTTTGTTTTTGTTTTATTTTGCTTTAGAACCTGGCAAAATGATTTTAAGATGTATTTGACAGAATCATCAAAGAGGAAGTGCCAAGAAAATACTGGCAAGAAAACTTTCCCTATCAGATTTTAAAATTTATCCTAAAACTACAGTAATCAAAAAACAGGAATAACACAGGAAGAGAACCAACAGAATGGAGAGTATGTAAATATGAAATTTAATATGTGATTAAATGAGGCATTTTAAATTATCAGAGAAAAAGATTGAGCTCGCTCTCTGGGAAAACAAACTTGAGCTCTCCCTCGATTTTTACCCTAAGTATCGATAGAATTCTAGGCAAATCAAGGAGTTTAAATGTTTAAAAAATGAGGAAATACCTTTCAAGCATGTTAGGAAATCTAAAAGTCAAAAAGTAAAGACTAATAGGGACTTCTGGTGGCGCAGTGGTTAAGAATCTGCCTGCCAATGCAGGGCACATAGGTTCAAGCCCTGGTCTGGGAAGATCCCACATGCCGCGGAGCAACTAAGCCCATGTGCCACAACTACTGAGCCTGCGAGCCACAACTACTGAGCCCTCGTGCCACAACTACTGAAGTCTGCACACCTAGAGCCCACACTCCACAGCAAGAGAGGCCACCGCAACGGGAAGCCCATGTACTGCAGCAAAGAGTGGCTCCCGCTCTCTGCGGCTACAGAAGGCCTGTGCACAGCAACGAAGACCCAATGCAGCCAAAAATAGATAAATAAATTAATTTTTAAAAAAAGTAAAGACTAATAAACTTAATTATCTGTAAGTCTTTAGTTTCTGTGTGGAATAAAGGAGGAGGAAGAAGAGAAAATCCTGTTATAAACCAATATCTATGGGCTTCAGATAAGGCAGCACTCTCTGGAGACTTAAATCTCTTTGGCTTAAACCCCGGCACCTGTGAGACCCTCCACTTCCTCCTCAAGACTTCTGTACATGCCCTAGGCTCACATTCTCATGGCCACTACTCACCTTTCTTGAAGAATCCTTGATCTAAATCTACATACATCTCCCTCTCTTTTTCATGCCAACTTGGTTACTTTTCTTTGATTTCCTCGAAATTTCAGACTACATATTTAACAAAATGTAATAAATGTCTAGAGTGAGGAAAGATATACTAACAATAGCAAATTGAATATTGGATAGTTTTGTCCTAAAATCTCCTTCGTACACTACACTGCTTGGAATATATAATTAACAATATTTTTCTGTAGGCTTCAGTCCCCCTGCTATGTCATCTAGCCCCTTCTCTCCCAGTATTTCTTTTCGTCTCCTGTATCCTCACTTCTCTGCTTTTTCTAACTTCTGAAATTTCCATTTTATTGTTAAATGTAAAATGTATTAGAAAAATGCTTAATAGTTAAATAGCAAACACCTAGGTCATGCAGCTCAATATTAAAAAAACAAACAACCCAATCCAAAAATGGTCAGAAGACCTAAACAGACATTTCTCCAAAGAAGACATACAGATGGCCAAGAAGCACATGAAAAGCTGCTCAACATCACTAATTATTAGAGAAATACAAATCAAAACTATAATGAGGTATCACCTCACACCAGTTAGAATGGGCATCGTCAGAAAATCTACAAACAACAAATGCTGGAGAGGGTGTGGAGAAAAGGGAACCCTCTTGCACTGTTGGTGGGAATGTAAATGATACAGCCACTATGGAGAACAGTATGGAGGTTCCTTAAAAAACTAAAAATAGAATTAGCGTATGACCCAGCAATCCCACTACTGGCCATGTACCCAGAGAAAACCGTAATTCAAAAAGACACATGCACCCCAATGTTCATTTCAGCACTATTTACAATAGCCAGGTCATGGAAGCAACCTAAATGCCTATCGACAGACAAATGGATAAAGAAGATGTGGTACATATATACAATGGAATATTACTCAGCTATAAAAAGGAACGAAATTGGGTCATTTGATGAGACGTGGATGGATCTAGAGTCTGTCATACATAGTGAAGTAAGTCAGAAAGAGAAAAACAAATATCGTATATTAATGCCTATATGTGGAACGTAGAAAAATGGTACAGATGAACTGGTTTGCAGGGCAGAAGTTGAGACACAGATATAGAGAACAAACGTATGGACACCAAGGGGGGAAAGCCACGGAGGGGTGGTGGTGGTGGTGTGATGAATCGGGCGATTGGGATTGACATGTATACACTGATGTGTATAAAATGGATTACTAATAAGAACCTGCTGTATAAAAAAATAAAATTTAAAAATTAAAAAAAAAAAGAAAGACATCATCGACACCCTAGGACCCTTGTCAAAAGAAAACCACACACACACGGCACAACCACCACTCCATCTCTTAGAAACAACCAGTATTCTAATTATTAATCATGTCCTTAATTTTTTAAATAGTAATCATGTGCTTGTTTTTCTTTATAGATTTACTACCTGAGCATACATCCCTAAACCATATAATTTAATCTCTTTTTGATCTTTGTGTACAAGGAATAACCCTGGCTATGTTCTTTGTGTCTCGCTTTTCTTACCCAACACATGTTGGTAAGATTTATCCATGCTGTAGCATGTAGCTTTAATGCATCTGTGTTCACAGCTGTATAGTTTTCCATACCACAATTTATTTATCTATTCTATGTTAATGCTATTTGAGTTCTTTCCAGTTTGAGGAAATTATAAACAAGGCTTCAATGAGCATTATTGTGTGTGTGTATAGATATAGATACAGATATAGATATAGATATTTAAAAAGCATGCAATTTTCTAGGAACATATATATATTGGGTTGCAAAACCTCCCACTTTTCTCTCTTTTTTATCATCTGTTTTTAAACATTTGCCTGCACTTCACTATGTTTGGCTGTCTCTGTGTTTCATTGTTTTCATATACCTGCACAATTACATTTATAATCTAAATGATTTCTTAAGGTATTCTCTTAAGCAAAATTAATTCCTTAAAATACTGTCATGACAGGTGTTAAAATGATAAAAATTTTATCCTATTATACAAGGTTAAGAGGCAAATGACCAGTTTTTTAAAATGTAATTCATATGAGAGATGGTTAATATCCCTAGTATACAAAAAAGTCATAGACCATAAGAAAAAGTTAAGACAACTTTTCAATGGGCAAAAAATATGAACAGGCTATTTATAAAATAAAAAACACCAAAGGTCAATAAACATATGATGTCTGTTTGATACCATTAATTAAACAAATGCAAGTAAATATAATTTGATATAAACATTCATCTCTAAGATCAATGATATGAAAAAGCTTGACCAAACTGTGTGCTGGTGAGAATGTGAGAAAAGGAGACTCTCATGAACAGTTAATGGGAATATAATTTGTTTGAACTTGCTGGAAAACTATTTGACATCGTGCATCAAAAGATAAAACTATGTCCATACCCTTTGAATCTAAAACCCACCTTCTTAAAGTTCACCTTAAGGAGATAATTGCCTAGATATGAAAAGACAGACACAGAAGACTCTTCATTGCAGCATTATTAATAGTAATGAAGAGAAGTGACATGCCTGGACCCCCCCAGGCTGGTGGATGGCTCCACAGGACTACACTTGCATTGTCTATGAGGAAGTTTCAAAATGATGTCCAGTAGCTGGGTTTTTTGTTTGCCCAACACATGTAGTTAATTTTTCTAATGTGAGTTCATTGCCTTCATTTAAAAATTAATAGATTTCCATTTAAGTATTGCTTTAGAACTTCTTTAGGAAAATCAGATTCAGCAACTCTGAGCAACCTGTATCTCCACATGATAACAATTAGCTGAAACCGAAGACAGTCTCTTCCGTAGTTTGCCATTTTCTTGTACTAGTCCTGGTCCACTCATGTATTTTACCTACCTAATACCTGTGCCGTTTTAGCTTACAACACTTAGGCTAATAATTCATTACATCTTGCCAAGGGCATTGAGCTGCCAAAGATTCGATTCTCCCCCTCTTTTTTTTTTTTTAATTTTATTTATTTTATTGATTGATTGGCTGCGTTGGGTCTTCGTTGCTGTGCACAGGCTTTCTCTAGTTGTGGTGAGCTGGGGCTACTCTTCATTGGGGTGCGTGGGCTTCTCATTGCAGTGGCTTCTCTTGTTGCCGGAGCACGGGCTCTAGAGCTCAGGCTCAGTAGTTGCGGCGCACAGGCTTAGTTGCTCTGCGGCATGTGGGATCCTCCCAGACCAGAGCTAGAACCCATGTCCCCTGCGTTGGCAGGCAGATTCTTAACCACTGCGCCACCAGGGAAGCCCTCCCCCTCTTTTAAATAACTTCTTTTTCCTGATTATAAAAGTAAGGCATACTCGCTGTAGAAAAGTTAAAAGCACAGAAATGCCTAAAAAATAAATATTAGTAATATGATCCCTCCTAAAAATAACTCTGGTGGAATTTATGTATAGATTCTTTTAAGTCTTTCATCTATACATATATTTCTTGTATAAAGTTGAAATCATGTTTTGTATTCTGCTGTTTTCCAGCCTTGCATGTCAAAGACATTGCAACATGAACAGTATTCCATCATTTTTGATAACTGCATATTATTCCGTGGTATGGATGTACCATAGCCATTCTTCTAAAATTGGACATTTAATTAGATTCTTTGTGTTTGGGGGGGGTCTTTTGTTTTTGTTTTTACTGTAATATATAATGCTGGAGTGAAGATCTTTTACTATGGTTCAGTGCTTTTTTGTAATATCTGTATGAGAGATTCCCAGAAATGGAACTTCTGGATCAAAGCATATGAGCATTTTTTAAGGTCCTTGATATAGAGAGGAGTGCCAAATTGCTTTCCTAAGGGTTAGTGGATCAATTTATACTCTCACAGTAGGGGAAGGGCCCCTTCTTAAGTTTATATGTTTTCCCCAAGATACAGATACTTTGGGGCCATATATACTGTGAACTCTTCTAAAGTCAGTTTAATTCCATTGATTGGGATCATTACCCATGTCAGTTAACACCTAAATAAACTTTGTCAATCAGGGTCTTGCCAGACTCTAGAACAAACACAGGCAGAATTGATTCAGATGATTCAAAATCATTTCTAAGGTCAGGTCTGCACTTACCCATGAACGTAAAAGGTGAAAAATGAAAAGGTACCAGAAACAGTAACTGTGACCTCCTTGTCCTTCCCTATAAATTCTCACTATATGAAGACCAGAGAGGCATCTCCCAAGGCACAAGTTGGCTGAGGACTTTCCTGCCACTTGGCTGCATCAGCAAGAGTGAAGGGGGTTCCAAAATGCTCCACTTTCAAAGACAGTTCCCTCCAGATGTGTCAGTCCCAGGTACCAAGGCTCTGCACCAGATGTGATCCCTGGGAGCTGAGGTGGGGGAAGAGCTTGGAGCACACAGCTGCAGATGATGAGGTCATCAGCACAATTCGGGGAATGGATGAGTTCACTGGGGAAAGGGAAAAAAAAAATGTCACTTTTCTTTTTTCTTGTTTGAAGTCACTAAGCTTCAGGGTTCAGGAGGGAATTGTTGCTCTGACTTTATTCTCTAGGAGACGTGTGGCTGCCTGCCAGAGGCAGCTGCACGCGGGGTCATTTGCATTGCATGCAGTCTCTGGTTTTAAAGGGAAGCTCTTCCTTTCCTTAGATCATCTGCTTCTTTAGAGTCAGGGCCACTGCCTCACACAGATTGTATTCGCCCTTTAATCTTTTCCCCACCCCTCCCTCTCGCTGACTTACTCGGTGCAGTTTAACAAGCTTCCCAGACAGGTCCTGCAGACTCATCCTGATAGCTTTGCAAGCCAGCTGGAGGACAAAGGAGGAATTATTTCATACACTCATGGCTGGGTGCGGGAGAGATGCACTTTGGGGAACACGTTGGGGTCCCCTTGCATCTCCCTCTCTCTCGCACTCCACCCCGAGGTGCTAACACCTAGTAGCCGGGACCTTAGCTGGATTTGACCTCCTGAAGCACAGTTAAGATTGCTGAACTTTCAGCTGGCTCTGACAAACCTGATGGGGCCCTGAGGGAGCCTTTTCCCAGAAGGAGGAGCAAATTCTCTTTTGTGTATGGGCACATTCTTGAAGTTTCACCAAGGTGATGCGGGGCTAAAAGGGATGGGGAGCCGGTTCTCCAATGTGGGGAAAGTTGCTTGCAGTTCAATGAGGCACCTCTTTTCTTTTGGATGGTGCAGGGAAAAGAAAGCAGAAAGGAATGAGACAGAAGGTAGCCTAGGCAAGGGACAGGGACACATGGCCTTTTCTTCTGCAGAGAAAAGCTCATTTCTAGCCAGCCAATTGCTTATTAACTGACAAGAATGTTTCAGGTGTCATTTTATTTTCTCTCTCTCCAGTTAGGGATGATTTCAGCCGTTACTTTAGAAATGATACCAAATGGAGAGTAAGTGGTCCATTACAACTTCATCTTTAAAACTCAGGCTGGATAGAGGCCATGTACCATGGACCAATAGAAAGAACAGAGAGACGTAATAGTCACATAGGGGCACCTATGTCATGGAACAGCCGCCATGTTATTAAGCCCCAAAATGTTCCTCCTTTCCTCAGAGAATCTAGCAGTCAATAAAGCGGAGAGCTGCTCGGTAATATCAGATGGACTTTGCTTCTTCCCAGTGGCATTTGAGAGGTCTTGATTCTTATTATTAATGTCACTATGAAGCATCTTGAGGGTGTTTTAAATTTTCAGTCATTTAGTGTGAGAGCACTTCTAATTATCTGGAATCTAAATAATCAGTATCCTCAATATTTTCTCCAACAATTCACTTTGAGAATAGATGGGCAAAAAAAGGGGCAAAAAGTAACGTCAGACATTTAAAAAAAATAATATGTTTCAAGGGCTATCACAGTCTCCCAAGCATTCTGATATCTAGTTTTCATAGGGAAGATACTGAGATGCTTCAAGTAAGAAAGAAAAGTACCTTTATTTACCTGCCATTCATACTAGACTCTGGTTAATACTTCCACACACCTAATTTTGTTTAATCTTCATAATAAGCCGACAATATATTTTAGCCCCATTTTACAGACTAGCCTCTAATTCCACACATTTCAAACCTAGTTTCTCCTCCTCCATTAACCACGTATTTTCAGTGCCAAGCACCATGGGACATTTTCATATGGAGAGTTACCTCTGGCCCTGCCTCTTTGTGTCACATTACCAGGCAGGCTGAAGGCATGTTCCTGGAAGCCATTCCTATACCAAGATGGACAGCGATGGAAGTGACTTTGATCCTCATAAATCTATCTCACTAAGCCCAAACTAAATGAATCTCCAACTCAACTGCGTAGGATCCCTCCAACTCCATGAAACAGAGGAAATATAAAAGTTGAAACAGAGACAGCAGTCAACTCATTGAGCTTAAAATACCTTATTTTTGCAACAAACATGTGGACACATTGCTAGGCTCCCTCTCAGGGCCTCAGAAGGGGCACAGAAGCTTACGCTTTATTAGCTTCACGGTAAATTGGCCTCTGCCCAGGGATCCTGCCATTGTCCACAGCTTTTGGCATTGACTTCAGAGCTTACTTCAATGACTGTCTGAATTGTTTCGCTGGTAGCTTTATGGGTTGATTGGACTTTGGGAAACAACCAAAGTCTTTTGGACTCTGAGTGTCATGGGGTTCAGGTAATTGGTCAGGCTGTGGAGTCCCGTTTTAAAGGCAGAAGGTTTTCATGTGTAGCTCATTAACTATATGGGAACAGTTCTCTGAAACAGGGTGTTGGCCCTGCAAACCACAAAATACGGCCCGGGATCATTCCAAGATCATTCAACAAAGAACTCGCATCTCCCAAGACCCTAAGTCCAGCCTGTAACTCAGTCAGTTGTCTTGTTCCTTCCAGTGTACAGAGAATGGAACCCAGGGCTGGGGTGCCCTTGGCCACACACACCAGACACAGAGGATTTGCTTATCCTTACAGCTAACAGCTCTCAGGAGCTGTCTTTGGGGAAGGGTTTTGTTTTGCCCAAACTTCATCCCATGGCTTTAATCCCACTGCATTTGTCATCTTCAGCCTCACTGAATACAGAGAAAGAGAGGCTTCAACCAGCTTGCCAGAGAGGTAAATAGGTTTAAACTTCACCACAGATGGCCTCATCTCTCTGTGCCAGATTTTCAACAACAACTGGTATAGCTAGTGACATGGCAAAGAACCATGGCTAAGCCTGGCTCTTGTCCACCTTGCTGATAACAGAGACCACAAGGGAGGGTGGAGGGGACAGAAACGGCCTGACAGTTTAGGGTGGAGGAGGGAAAAGGAAAGTGAGGGATTGAGGGGTGCAAAGAGAGCGATAATGTTAGAAGCTGGGAGAAGTATCATAACAGAAAAAGAATGGAAACTTGAGAATATTTTGTCTGATTTATTTACTTATTTATTGCCTGCCACGTTCCACAAAGGACTGATTCCCCCCTTTTCTTTTGAGTTAGGGCCTGACCAAGCTGAAAACTGTCCTTTTCATTCTCTTCGGGTTTACAGGGAGGGGGAAATGTAACAGTTAAAAATTGTTATTTTAAAACTTCATTTTTTCTCTCTCCCTATGTCATCAGCCTCTACTTTCCCACTATTCTCAATTTCTTTTCCTCAAAAACTGGGCAATTACAGCAAATATGCGTTTGCCAGTGTTGTAGGGCCACACTTCAGTGGTTAACTAGAATGGGGAGAGAAAGAGAGAATCACAAAAAAAAAAGAAAAGGAAAGGAAAGGAAAAACATGACTTGACCTGTAATCTTTGGGAAGTTGCCAGAATCCTTTGCTAGCAAACCAATTCCATTCCATGATGTGTATGTGCACGGGTGTGTGTGTGTGTGTGTGCATTGCACATCTCTAAGCCTGGGTGAGCACCGAACACTCAGCTCTTCATGAATTGCTGGGATATATGAGGCAGAAGAAGTGCTACTAGCAGCAGTCATGGTCTACCCGATTATCAAAGAACTGTTCTCCTGATCAGGTTTTGTGCTAAACATGCCAGAAGAAGAAAGGGAGGGCTGATGGCTGCTTGCTTGGCATTTCTTTGTAGTCCGGGTCTTTTCTTCCCCTGAGGTGGTTGTTATTGTTAACCGGGGTTGTGTGAAACCCCTTCTGTGCAGAAACTGGAGTTTCCGCTTTGAAGCTGGAGCGTCTTTGTTCTTCACCTAAGTTGGTGCCATTTTCGACAGGAGCATTTGTATTGAAGTCTGGTCAATGCCTACCACCCAGAATTCAGTGAGGCTGTTTGCCAGGTGGGAAAACATAGTGATAATGGGGCCAGAGGGGACAGTTGTGAGTTGGGGGCAGAGGGGGGCTGGGGAGGAGTTGTCTATGTATAAAAACACAGAATAAGACACTGTAAAAGTTGGCTTGGATTTGGGGGGAGTTCAGAGTTCACAGTTCTCCTCTGGGACTTGAATGTTCCAAAAAAGAGTGTTCTGGGGCAGAGAAAAAGAGGGGGGAAAGGCAAGAGGGATGTATTGCTGGATTGCAGGAAAAGAAGGGGGAGGGAAGGGGAGAAATGTATGTAATATAATAGAATCCCTTGGTAACTGGCATTGAGACCAGGTACTAACATAGAAAGCAGTCGTTTTCAGGGTTTCCCCAAAACACTTCTTCCAATTTCACTTTTTGAAATTTATCCTCAAAATTCTAACTTGGAAAACAACTCCAATGTGTTGAATACTGAATCTCTAATGCGCTAGAGTGAAGTGGATTTCCGTTTACCCAGAGTTAGGTTTCAAGATTGGCAGATATTGCTTATTAGCAAAATTGGCTTGAATATCCTCAAATCTCCCATTAATTACACATATCCATGAATAATAATTCTTATCCACACTAAGGCTGGAGAACCACTGACCTAAAGGGAGAAACAAAGAAACAAAAAGACTGGGTTAGCCTGTCAGTTTTCCTTTCACAGCACCATCAAGTCCAGCTGTGATGGGGGCAAGAATGGAGATCTCTCTAGGGCTTGGCGATAGGATTTATTCCTACCCCTTTCAGTGTGGAGCCCCCATTACCTTAATGCATGTTGTGATTCTTTTGTTGTTGTGACAATTAAGCTAGATAATGTAGTTCCTTCTCATGGCAGGGAGTTGTCCCTAAAGTTGCATGTAAATTTGCTTCTAATTCAGCTATCGAAGCATTAGCTTGTTGGCTCAGCCCTACTGTTGATTAGCAGGTGAACTCAGGCAAGTCCCTTAAGATCTCTACAATTCCATGTATCTGTGGTCTAGATGGCTTCTGAATCCCCTCCAGTGAGAACCATCCCTCCTGCTACAATTAAAACCTCATCTTTAGGCTGACAGAATCATACTGGGCGTTAAGTGTATGCCGTATTGTAGGTCACTGACAGGGTCCCTCAAGTAGGGAGAGATCATCAGCATATGGGCAGCCAACTTCACTCTGTTCTGGAGCCAGAAGCGGCCCCTAACACTCTGAATGGACACTGGCAATCCTGGACCTTGGGGCCCAGTGAGTAGCAGGGTAAAATGGGCAAACACATTATCACTAACTAGAAAAAAATACATCTCAACCCAAACTCCGGGGCAGTGACACTTCATCATTCATGTTTTTTGGGATGACCTGTAGTATGTACACATTAGCAAACCCCTAATGTGGAGCCCTTTCAAATCAGCATTATTTGAATTTTTTTTCAACACGTATTTATGGACAGAAACTCTTTTCCTAGTAACAAAAAAGTGTGTTCATAAATAGATTCACATTACTAATTTACCTTCCTTGGCTGAATTAAACTCAATATACAAAAAAAAAAAAAATCAACAAGAATATATTAGGAAGCAGATTCAGAGTTTGAAGACAAAGGACTTAAATATATTTTAAGTATAGATGTAGTGAGATCTTAAAAGCCAAAAGTTATTGCTTACATTCTTTGAACCAGAAATGAAGATGCCCCAGAGGCATCTTACAGGGTAAATCATTAAACTGCATTGGCTGGAGAAGCATATACAGTAGCTGAGACAATAAAGCCTTCTACAGTTGAATTGCAGAATACCTGCTGTATGAAAAGTCAGTAAAAAGAATTCAAGCACTGTCATGTTCCAACAATACAGTAACTTGTTGATTTAAAGATTTCGCTGGAAACGTGCAGACTGAGTTGCCCTGTCTTCTGCAGAATTGTACTTTTACCTCATAAATGGAAGAATCTACAAACATAGCGATTTTGCTTGTATTTGTCTAATTATTAAAGAAGATTGTCTTTTATTTGAATGTCTGATAACAAGCACAAGTGGTGTTGAAATAGTCAGTGTTCCACACCTTTTTAAAAATCTATTGATTAATTCTGGAACAACCACGTTGACCTCATGTTGATGTTGCGAAAATAATGGTGGATAAACCTGCTGGCATCTTGGCACAAATCATGGCAGTGGCGCCAAACTATACCAGTAATTGCTGTATTCTTTACCACCACACACTTAAAGTGAAAACAAATGCTTGTTTCACTTAAGACTATGCCTGATGAAGCAATAAAAAGTATTACTCCTATTAAACTTGACCCTTCAGTACACATTTTAAAATTCTGTGACAAAACGGGAAGCACACACAAAGTACTGCTGCATATTGAGATAAGATGATTTACTTCTACAAATGTACTGAAGAAAAGCGCTTATGTGCTTGAGTTGCAAGCTGAATTACTTTTTTCATGGAAAGCCATTTTTACTTGAAAGAATGATGTAAAAACTATGGCTGTTTCTCGTTGGGTATTTGGCCGATGTTTTCTAGAAAATGAATTAAGTAAACCTATAACTTTAAAGAAAACAGCTGATATTATTCGTTGCCAGTGATGAAAGCTGAACTTTCAAACAAAACTTCGAATTTTGGTAAACTTGTCACCATGAGCTTTATAGCTTCCCGGTGCTTATATATTCTTCTGATAAAGTCAACAGTGATATGTATGAATTTTGTAATTTCTTATGTTTGTGATGTTTTATTATGTTATTATATATTTTTTGTTTATATTATGATTTGATGTTTTACAAGGAAACACATCTGTGGTTCACTCAGTAAACCAACATTTTCCAAATAACTAACACCCGATGTTAACAAAATCATGCCTGGCTGAAAGATCCGTCCAAAGTACAAAGTGGGCCAATAAACTTTTATGTGACAATAAAAAAATGCTATGGATTAGTTTCAGAATCCACATTTCATCTAACTTTTAGGAAACCACCACTTGTCAAGTTTTGGTGTAGTGTCGAAGAATTTTCACAATTATCTGAAAAAGCTATTGAAATACTCCCCCCTTTTCCACCTACAGAACTGTGTGAGGCTGGGTTTTCTTCATGTACTTCAACCAAACAACATTATTGCAACGGACTGAATGCAAAAAACAGGTAAGAGAATCTAAAATATGTTAAGCCAGCACAGAGACTTGCAAAAGTATAAAACGATGGCACTCTTCACTACATTATTTCTGAAAGAAAAATAGCGATAAGATAAAGTTACTTTCATGAAAATATTTATGTTAACATATACTTTCTTTAAGAGATTCATTTAATTCATCTTTTACAAATTTGTTTTAATTTCTAATAATAATATATATAGCCTTCATAAACAAAAGTTTTGGGGGATATTCAATAATATTCAGGAGAATGAAGGAGTCCTAAAGCCAAAATATTTGAAAACTGGACTTATTTCATTGTATTTTACTCTGTCTCCCTCACTATACTGAACTCCTGAAGGCTGAACACTATATCCTGTTTGAGTCTGTAACTATTCTTAGTGCCTGGTACTTAGTAGATACTAAGTAAATATTCACTACAGGAATGAATGAGTAAATTATTCAACTTCAGTATCTGAAATTTTCCTGCATTCTGTAATGCTGTCCTTGGTCTCACTGGCCAAGTAAAACTCCAGCAGTCACAATGCCCAGGTTGTGGAGCAAAACATAAAGGAAAGATCACACATTCTTTCATATGCCCTCTAAGATCCTCCATGGCTTCCCCTCTAACCTCATTTCCACCACTCCCTGCCTAATGCTTCATGTTTCAGCGATCAAGCTGCTACTAATCATACTCTTTTTTGCTGTTGTTGTTCAGCTCTCTCTCTCTCTCTTTTTTTAAATATATGTATATTGAGGTGTAGCCACAGAAAGGTGACTCAGCCATACATATACATGTATCCATTCTCCCCCAAACACCCCTCCCATCCAGGTTGCCACATAACATTGAGCAGAGTTCCCTGTGCTATATAGAGTAGGTCCTTGTTGGTTATCCATCTTAAATATAGCAGTGTGTACATGTCAATCCCAAACTCCCTAACTATCCCTTCCCCCCCTGGTAACCATAAGTTCGTTCTCTAAGTCTGTGGTCTGTTTCTGTTTTGTAAATGAGTTCATTTGTATTTCTTTTTAGATTCCGCATATAAGGGATATCATATGATATTCCTCTTTCTCTGACTTAATTCACTCAGTTTGACAATCTCTAGGTCCATCCATGTTGCTGCAAATGGCATTATTTCATTCTTTTTTATGGCCGAGTAATATTCCGTTGTGTATATGTACCACATCTTCTTTATCCATTCATCTGTCGATAGACACTTAGGTTGCTTCCAAGTCTTGCCTATTGTAAACAGTGTTGCAATGAACGTTGGGATGCATGTGTCTTTTCGGACCATGTTTTTCTCCAGATATATGCCCAGGAGTGGGATTGCAGGGTCACATCGTAGCTCTATTTGTAGTTTTTTTAAGGAACCTCCATACTGTTCTCCATAGTGGCTGTACCAATTTTCATTCCCACCAACAGTGTAGGAGAGTTCCCTTCTCTCCACACCCTCTCCAGCATTTATTATTTGTGGATTTTTTTGATGACAGCCATTTTGACTGGTGTGAGGTGATATCTCATTGTAGTTTTGATTTGCATTTCTCTAATAATTAGTGATGTTGAACATCTTTTCACGTGCCCCTTGGCCATCTGTATGTCTTCTTTGGAGAAATGTCTATTTAGGTCTTCTGCCCATTTTTTGATTGGTTGGTTGTTTCTTTGATATTGAGCTGCATGAGGTGTTTGTATATTTTGGAGATTAATCCTTTGTCAGTTGCTTCATTTGCAAATATTGTCTCCCATTCTGAGGGTTGTCTTTTCATCGTCTTTGTGGTTTCCTTTGCTGTGCAAAAGCTTTTACACACATTCTTATATCCTCAGTACCATACATAGAGTCTGACACTTAATGGGTGCTTAATAAGAATTACACTGAACTGAAATACTTCCTCTCCATGATGTTAAAGCTTAGGTATAAGTCATGCAAGCCCCAGTCAACTTCACTTACTTTTATTGAGCACTTACATGTGGCAGCCACTATGGTAGGCATTGGGGATTGCAAATATTTATATCAGAGAGCTTACAGTCCAATGGAAGAGAGAGAGTCTTTAAATGGCAGAATATAATAAGCAAGCTATATACATGTGTTTCTGTAGAGCCCAGGAGAAGCATATTTCTCCAACAGATATTTAGAACGCCTTCCATGTGGCAAGACACTTGTGCAAGACACTCATGGAAGCGTGTGCCCTCAGTGAACTTAAAGTCTTCCCTCAGTAAAGGAGACAGGCATTAAACAAATGTCATACAAATGAGGTATGTAATTGCGAACGGTGAGCAGGACTGGGAAGGAAAAATCATAAGAAGATACTATTATCAAGGGTCCAATTTAGATTGGGGAGGGAAAAGGGATCAGAATGGGTGTTTCTGAGAATGCGCCATGAATATGCAGGAGTGTAGGTGTTAACCACCGGAGAAGCAGAATACTGAGGAAAGCATTCCAAGCAGTGGGAAGGGGGGGGCCATTCGGCAGGGGTGGAAGGCTTGCCATGAAAGTTGCCAGGCTTGCCAGGCTGGAAAGGTAGAGTGAGGGCTGGAGGAAGGGGAGAAAGACTAACACAGCACAGCACAGACGCCTGAAGAGGCCCAGAGCTAAGTCTGGATACTTCACTTTCCTCTTGTGATACGCAGAGCTGTGATTCTGGGTGGTCTGTATTCATCTCACATAAGCCCTCACAAGATAAATGGAGCCTGTTTCCTCAAGTGACTACTGCTAAGAGAAAAGTTTTCTTCAGATGTATGTTTCCATCAGCACTTTCCCCATAGGGCACCTAAAAACTTGATTTATCATAAATGTTTCACCCAGAATACATATACAGTAACACAAATGTGGCATATTTAAATGCACTCCTCAGAGAAATTTGCTGGCAGTGATCACATACCATAAATAAAGGAAAAAATAGCCCAGCTATGGTTGTTTCCAGAACGAGTAGATAGACCCCTACTCAGGCTACTGCCTGGAAGCTGAAACATAAGAGATTCATGGCAATGTTATGGGAACACCCATCCTGGGCCTGGGACCAACTCTTACTTAAGGGTTGGCCCCTCAAATGGGAGGAATACTAGCAAAGTTGCACGGATTACTTCAGTTGGTTTGCTAGAAATGGGGAGGGAGAAAATGGGGCTGGCCATTTCAACAACCTAGGTCCTGTTGAGTAATTAAGGTATACTGACTAAGGGCAAACCCCAGCTTAACCATGAACTAGCTCTGTGACCTTGGTCATTTAATCTATCCGTCACTCATATCCTCCTCTGTAAAATGAACTAATACGTGTTATGGGCATTAAATGAGATAATGTAAGTCAGTGCTTAGCAAAGCATTCACTACATGTCAAGTCTCAGCGTGCTGGGCCTCAAGACCAGCTTAACTGCCTGTTTTACCCCCATGAGTAGCCACTCATTTGGCATCTGAAGGACACAGTTATTGTAATGAATCAGTCTGTTTTTAGTCTTCGTGCAGATAACACTCATTTCATGAAATCCTAGCCAAGCAGCCATACAAGATTTTCCCCCTTCCTTACTGCTGTAACCTCTATACCCTGTAAAAATATTCTAAGAAAGCCCTCTCTATTAAAATCTGAAACATGGTTCTAAAAGGGCCCTCTCTTCACAGAATTTGCCAACTGCTTCCTTTACGGCTCTGAACAGACACTGCAGCTTTGAGAAGAGCAGCCCCTCTCCTGTCACTCACCCACACCCCCGGGGGGGGCACCCGAATCCCCACTCTGAGCAGAGCACTTTCACAAGCCCTCATTTTACACCCACCAACACCCTGAGCCTGCCACACTCCCCCAAGACTGGGCAAAGCATGAAGTAATCACAGACTTTGGTATTTTTCCAACCACAAGCCCCCTCAAGGTCCAATGCGTCCGAGAGAGAAAAGTGACTCTCTCTTACCTAACCCACAGTGGAACAAGGATCAATAGAAACCACATCAAGATTGTGCTTGGTTAAGTAGTTAGCAAGACTTTCAAAAGTGTACATTTGGCTTAAGCATGCCTGAAATATGAAATAACTAGAATAACACCCCTCCTTTGACCTTTGCATAGGGCCTTTCACAGGAATATCTCAGGACCTCAAATGAAAGAAAGTACTTAGAACCTTGAAACACTTTTTAAAACCTGCAGACAGCTTAATGTGAGGGGTCTTGTGAACAGTTCGTTGTCAGGAGTTTCTAGCAAGTGTTATTTCTTCCTGAATTCCAAGAACCAAGTGCTCTGAAGTTTACATTCACACAGGATGAACAAGCCCACCACAGCATTAAAAAGGATAAAATACCTGATGTGGTTTTCTTTGAGGGACAGGTTTAACACCCGTACACACACGCCCAGACCCAGTGCCTGGCAAGATGGCAGAGAGGCAGATGGCCTCCCATAGTTAGGGCCACACTAACATCACATACACAGTTTAAAGCAAGTGCTGGCAACTGGAAAAGTAATTTATGACAGTAAACAAATGGCTCTTAAAAAAAAATCTGTAGGGTGATAGAAAGCAGTGACAAAAGACAAACATTTGGCTAAACAGCGTGCAAAGAAGAAAAAATGGACAGGATCATCATGTAGAATGTTCTCGTGCATGTGAAGAGTGCCAAGTCATAGGGCTTATAAGTAATGAGAGGGGGAGAGAAATCTGAAATAAGATTGTCGTTGCAGCCACACTGCCATTGCCAGACTCTTCTGTTCTACCTCAGTCCAAACAGTCAATGTAAATCCTTCAGTTCTAGAATGTGTCCTGCAATAGGCAGAACTTTAGGTTTTATGAGGAGAAACTTGACTTTGGCTTTAAGAAGAAGAAAAAAATCATTGTATTATGGCCACTATACATACATCTGATTCTAGGACCTCCCTCAAAAACAGCTGCTGGTGCTCAAGGTAAGAAAACAATGTACAAAGTTTTAACAAGCATTTGCTATCCTGATTGGTATGGACACTTAACTTTTCAATCTTTAAAAAAAACCTCTCTAGGAGCTTCCCCGGTGGCGCAGTGGTTGAGAGTCCGCCTGCCGATGCAGGGGACACGGATTCGTGCCCCGGTCCGGGAGGATCCCACATGCCGCAGAGCGGCTGGGCCCGTGAGCCATGGCCGCTGAGCCTGCGCGTCCGGAGCCTGTGCTCCGCAACGGGAGAGGCCACAACAGTGAGAGGCCCGCGTACCGCAAAAAAAAAAAAGCCCTCTTATTTTTATGATTGTAAAATAATACATGCTAATTGCACAGCTAAGAAACTCGTAGTGAACATTAAAGCCAGTTACACATGGATGTCAATCTAAAGAATTGTACTAAGTATGGTTGCAAAAGCAAATGTGTCCATAGATTGTTCTTAAAATATTAGATATAAAATGTAAAAAATAATAATTATAGCAATAATTGAATAAAAATAATTTAGTGCTAACCCCCAAATTATATTTTCAAAAATTGGGAAATAAGCTGGAAGAAAGCATGAAAAAATATAAGAATATTAAATTCTTTGTCTAAAATACAGGGTTTTAAAGATTCATGTTTATTTTTGACTTTAATAATTAAAGAGATGTTGGTCAATGGACAATTTTTTAACTTAAAAAGAAATAGAATTAAACTGGAAAATGAACCTTCCAAGCACTGTAGAAAATAAAAGGAAATTATAGTCTACATGGGGGAAAACAATAGAGGCCTAGAGAGAATAATTAAAATAGATATTAGAAGTAAAATCACAATAGTTACATCAATAAATGGGTTGAACTCCCTATTAAAATACGAAGAATTTCAAAGTAAATTTTTAAAACTCAGTGATAGTTTATTAAAAGTGAAAATTTATTAAAGTTTACTAAAACATAAAGTCAAAAAGATAAAAAGATATTGAATGTATTCCCTTTCCCCTTTTCCCACCAAAAATAGGTGTCACAGTACTAGTACAACAAAAAGGAAAATTCACCACAATAGTCATGAGACACAAATATAACTTGTGATATATATCAACTTATCATGTTGATAAGTGGTTCAACTCATAATGAAGATATGAGTCAACAGATTTTATGTGCCAAAACTCATTGCATCCAAATGTACAAAAGGAAAATGTTTGCAGTAGGAGAAAGTGACAGAAATAAAATAGAACTGATCCATGAAAAGAACGCTCTCAGTTTTAGATAGCTCTATAATGCCAGATATACACGGGACATGGAGGGGCTGAAAAATAACAATTGATGTGAGTGACTTACTAAATATGTATCTACAGATATCCATCTCAAACATTGCAGCCTACAGACAACACGTTTTTTGGCTCCCATGAAATATTAACAAAAACCAGAGTGTGTTGTGTACGTGTATAAAATGTACATAAATACATATATTATAAATATTTACAATTAAATGTTTATATAAAAGATAAACATTTATAGAGAAGATATAAATGCTTTTAAGAAAAACAGAAATTTTATCAATCTCTTATTAAATTGACCTGTTTAAAAAAAAACAAAAAACCTTCATTTTAAAAGTCTAAATAAATGCCAGCCATTTGGAAGTTTTAAGATGTTCCTTTAAGTAACTCTTTATTAAAAGAAGAAATAAAAACTGGTGTTACAAATGATTTATAAAGTAATTAAATAACCATCATAACCTTTAGGATGAAGCCAAGTTTATATCAGATAAAAATTCATTCTTAAATGTTTTAAGTATTAAGAAGGACAAAATGTAATAAGCTAAGCACTAAATTTAAGATAGAAAACAAAAAATTTGTAAGAAAAATTGGTAGAAGGTATTGAGGAGGATAACATAAATAAATCGATAAATACATTCAAACATAAAAAAGACTTTTAAAAGTTAACATAATTTACCAACCACCTCTCCTTAAATCTAAAGAAGAGAAAAAATAGGAAGAAAAAGGTGTGGGTAACCATAGACATGAAGATTTTTTAATTATTAGATCATACTCAACATAATTTTATGCTAATATAATGATGAAGTGGACAATATTTGCAAGAAATAGATATTACCAAAATTGGCTCAGGAACTTAAAAACTTGTATAAACTAGTAATCCAACTAAAAAATTAGAAAAAGTTGTGAAACATTATTAATAATATTTTTGAGTGCCTACTGTGTGCTCTGCCTTGGATCAGGTACTTTATTCATTACCCCGATATAACAACCCTATAAAGTAGGTATTATTATATACATTGCTCTGTTTCCATATCACCCTGTATTTCTCTTATCAAAAAACTCATTACATTCTGTTGTTGTCATCTGTCTTCCCTACTAAACTCTAAACCCCACCAGGCTAAGTGTCCTCCATGAGCACCTCCTGTATTCCCAGCACCTACATTCACATAAAGCCTGTCACATAAGGGTAACTCAACAAACTATTGAGAGAATGAGAACACTGGGAACTCCCATAATACAGTATAGTTAGTATAGTATAATATAGTATAGTATAGTATAGTATAGAAAAATTACAGTACAGTCTCACTTATGTATATGGATATGAAAGTCCTACCCAACATATATGTGTGTATGTGTTTAATGTAATAGTTGCATTCCTAAGAAACCTCATATTATTGAGAACTATGTTATTAAAAAATTCTTTCAATGAGATGAAGGAGAAGACACAGTAACAAAGTTACTTTCCTGCAGGAAGTGGAATAATTTTTAATAGAAAAAAATGTGTAGCTATAGCAAACCTACACTGAGCATATCTACCACTTTTCCTTTTTTCTTGTACTATTTCCATCAGTAGGCTGATGACTTCAGCTATCACCCTTGCAGTGCTAGGCTACTGCTTTTGTCTGTGACCGTCTTCTGTCCCTGAGGTAGAGGGTCCGTGACCCATGCTGGTCCCCTGAGGCTGCCTCAGCCACAGTGAAACAACCCAAGAAATGAACACTAATCTGAAATAGGTGGGCCTTTAACCCTAGAGAGAAAGTTTGCCATTTCCTCACATTTATTCCTGGCCCTAAAGTCTTACTGTTCAGCCATTACTTCAAGTCTGTGATGTTCCCAATATCCTCCCAATAAATCCTTTTGTTGTGTTGGTTGTAGTTCAAGTTAGCCCAAGTCCATTTCTTTTACTTAAAGGGAGAAAAAACATTAATTGATAGACCCATTTTTAAATGATAAATCCTAAAACATTCAAACAAAACAGAGTTTTTGGTTTTGTTTTTTCTATTTACCATTGCAGGGTTAGTACCTGATATCAATGGTGCCTTGGGCAGTTAGTCTAATGCAAAATGTCTTTCCTAAATGATGCATCATATTGTATCTGGTTTGCCTCAGGAAAACATGTGCTGTGACAGAAACATGGGCACTAGAAGAACAGGATGACCTGTCAGAGATTAACCTTGATTTTGTTTTCATTCTGTCTCCTCTCCCAACGAAGAAATAGAACAGCCTTAGTCTTCCTTGGAAAACGAATTCTTCTAAGGCAAGAGGTAGGGGCCTGGTGTCTGGGAATAAGCATACTTAAGAGATTTGAGTTATACAAATCTTGGCCTCTACAGGTAATAAAGCTCTACGGTGTTTGTCAGAGAAGGGAGAATTACCAAGTGTTTCTGTTAAAGTGTTAAAAAAGAAACATTTCTTTTTGATATTATGGCATACACAGACCATGATAATATGTGAATTGCATATTGGGGTAAACAAAGAGGTTGGTCACCCTCTTTGAGGTCGGTTGTGGGGTTCCCAAAAGACAATCCAGGTAACCTGACCCTCTTTCATTGTCTCCCCTGGGGCACTGATTCCATCTATGCCTCATCTGTAGTAGGTCCAATGAACAGGTACCCTTTCTTCTGCAGCAACACCATCAAACAGAAAGCTGGCTCAATTCTTGAACAAAGGCTTCTCACTGGTCGCTTGTAAATATTACATATTCCATTTGTAATAATGCTTCTGAGCAAGTATATAAAGATCTTGGCCTCAACTGAGAATAATTGTTAATAGTGATCGTTGGCTGTTTTCATCTGTTTTTAAGGAAGAGAGGGAGGCGAAATAATTAAATGTGTTTTGAGCCCGTGAGGCCTCAGGCACATGATGGAATTCAGACCAGGTTATCTTGAAAGACTCTTAAAAGCTGGCTAAGACTAAAAGAAGTCTGTACGTATGCTTACCAGAAGAACAAAAATTTTCATGATAAACCCAAACTGAAACAACCCAATGTTCATCACCAACAGAATGAATAAATATATTCATACAGTGGAATACTATACAACAATGAGAAGATGAAAATGTATTACCATGCAACAACATACCTGCAACTCACAAACAATGTTGAGCAAAAGAAGCCAGATGTAAAAATTACCAACTATAAAAAAAAAATTACCAACTATATATAAAGTTCAAGATCAGGCAAAACTGATCTATGCTCTTAGTGGGTGAGTAGTGATCAGAAGGTTATCATAGCAGGTGGGGGGAAGGCACTTCTAGAGTTCTGGTGGGTACTTAATCTGGGTACTGGTTAAACAGGTGTGTTCAGTTTATATAATTCATCAAGCTGTAAATCTATTATTTGTGCTCCTCTGTATGTGGGTACTATTTGATATAAAAATTTTAATTGATACTATTTAGAAAGAAGAACAAGCAGAGAGTGGGAGTTTCTTCTAGGCCTATGAGTCCTAACCTTTTTTAATTTATGGCACACAGAGACCATGATAATATCTGAATGCAGATTGGAGTAAAAAGAGAGATTGGTTAAAAACTGAAGAACTGGCCCAGGGGCTCCAGCTGCCCTGGGGGCTGAGAGGATCAATTTTTCAGAACCTTTCCTTGTCTTCATTAGCAGGGAATCTATGACTTTCCCTTCTAGCCAGAGGGATCTGAGTGCACAGCCAGGAAGGACTGGAAGAGCATGGTGTCAGACACGTAGACCCTAAGAATTGCATCCTCCCTTTGTATCCATTGACCTCTCTAGCCGTGGCTTCCAAATTCAATTAGCCAGGTTTGACCATTGCACGAGCATTAGAGACCCCATTTGTCTTAACAGTGCTACCCAGGTCTCTCACCCTGCTACTGCTTTCCAGATTTCTTTCTCCAGGAGAGTATCTGTTTCAAATTATTGTTCCCCAGATGTTTTGGGTTCTCTTTCTCCAATCTGAATCATATCTGGCTATTTCCTGCCTATATTCCTGATCTCAGTCTGCTTTTGTATTTCTTTTCTCTCTTCACTGGAACTTTCAACACCTCCCATTTTGCATCCTTTATGCATTTTGTTAAATCAATTATATCCATTTTTCAACGATCTTAAAGAAAACAGTTAGCTTGCAATCAGAGGCCCCAGATTTATTTCCTACGATGATGCTATGTGGCTTTAAGCAAGCAATTTGCCTTCTCTGGGTATGATCTGTGGATTGAGGAAACCATATTCTTGGCTCTCTATCAGAGAAGTATCTTTGGGAAGGAGATTCCCATAATGGTGAGCCTTGAGATATTCAGGGGAATATCTCAATTCAGGGGAAAATCAATTTTAAACAAGGAAGTCACTGCAGGCTACCATCATTAGAACCTAAATCTCCAAATCCGTCCACTCAGATACTCCTGTTGGTTGTCACATCAAAAGCTCCATGAATTCTGCCTCTCACGTTTGTCCACTCAGTCACTGGTATCTCCCATTTGACTCCTGGTGATGGAACCCTTTCCATGTCACTGATCTAAAATTAGACGTCGATATTCTGCTCTACACCCGCCTGGATTTCTAATTCCCCATCCAGCTGTTCTGACCCCATTAAAAAGTTGCTTTACCACCACAACACACACACACACACACACACACACACACACACACGCATGCGCGTGCACACACACACACACACACACACACACACACTCAAGCTTCTGCTGGGAGCATTGAAAACCACTCCAGAAGAATGTCCTCAAACCAGGGATATTTAGACTTAGATTTTATGGATCAGTAGAAAAGCAATGTTAACAGGGGTAGTTGTCACAAGATTATTCCCTGGAGTGCTAACGTCCTATAAAGCTCTAGTTCTTATGTTGGATACGGTAAAATAACTGAGTCAAGTTCATACAGGATTGGCTCAAGGAACGGGGGCCATGTCTTTTAATGTTCAGTTGTATTCGTTTTCTATGCTTTATAACAAATTACCACAAATTTAGCAGTTTAAATCGACACACACGTGTATTATTTCACAGTTTCTGTAGGTGAGAAATCCAGGCACAGCTTAACTGTGTTCTCCACCTCAGGGTCTCATCAGGCTGTAATCCAGGTGTCAGCCAGAGCTAAGGTCTAATCAGAGGCTCAACTGGCAAAAGAGCTGCTTCTAAGCTCTCAGGTTGTTGGCAGAATTTATCTCTTTGCAGTTGTAGGGCCAAGGTCCTTATCTTGCTGGCTGTTGGGTAAGGGTTGTTCTCAACTCTGAGAAGCTTCTCAGAGTTCCTTGTCATGTGGCTCTTTTATGGGCCCTATTATAATATGGTAACTTACTTCTTAAAAGCCAACAATGGAGATACTTTTTCTTTATTCCCCCAGTTGTATTTTATTTTATTAATATATTGGCATATCAACATGTTGTACACCTTAAATTTATACAATATTATATGCCAATATAATATTGTATAAATTTAAGGTGTACAACATGTTGATTCAATATACTTCTGTATTGCAAGATGATTACCACCATCTCATTAGCTAACACCTCTATCTCATCACATAATTATCATTTCTTTATTGCGGTGAGAACACTTAAGATATACTCTCTTAACAACTTTCAACTATATAATATAGTATTATTAGCTGTAATCATCATACTGTACAATAGGTCCCAGAACTTGTTAATCATACAACTGGATAGAGATTTTCTTTGCCAAAATAAAAATGTATCATCCTAAGGACCTATTAGGCTTCCTGCATTCTGCTTTCAAAAGCTAGATTACTGACCATATGGCCCCTTTTGACTGAAAACTAGGAAACTCTGAGCCAGATCTGTAGCTGAATCACAGCAGCAGTGTTGGTTTGACCTACACATCTCCTTTCACATTCCAGGGAACCTCTTTACAAAGAAACTGGCATTATCAAAAAATAGACCTCTGGCATCCTCCAGGCCATGGTCTGCTGTTGGCTTTTTCAACGTCTAATCTTTGAGTTATTGGTTAGTGTTCAGTTAACAGTCCCTCCTTGATGCCCTAGAAACCTCAGCCATGCTTCTATTACTTTGACTTCCTGCCTCTATGGATATGTTATTTCTTCTGACTGGTTTACCCTGGTTTGAAAAGCAGTGCTAGGATCTTTTTTTTTTAATTAATTAATTTATTTTTGGCTGCATTGGGTCTTCGTTGCTGTATGCGGACTTTCTCTAGTTGCAGCAAGCAGGGGCTACTCTTCGTTGCAGTGCGTGGGCTTCTCACTGTGGTGGCTTCTCTTGTTGTGGATTATGGGCTCTAGGTGCGCGGGCTTCAGTAGCTGTGGCACGCGTGCTCAGTAGTTGTGGCTCACGGGCTCTAGAGTGCAGGCTCAGTAGTTGTGGCACACAGGGCCAGTTGCTCCGCAGCATATGGGATCTTCCCGGACCAGGGATCGAACCCGTGTCCCCTGCATTGGCAGACGAATTCTTAACCACTGTGCCACTGGGGAAGCCCTGGGATCTATTTTTTATATTTACTTCATTAAGCAGTCGATACATCTTTTGTTACAGGCAACTTTACATTCCTTTTGCAAAATATATAAAAATTCAAAAAATAAAACCCGATATTTTAATTCTAGAACTTCACTATGATGCAAGGTTAAAACCTAGAAAAATATTTTGTAAATTTCTAAATATATCTCTCCCATCAATCATTGCCTTCTCAATTAAAATATATATCAATATTAATTAGACATTGAAATAAAGCAAGGGACTCAACTTGTCAATCTAGAATTCTCACTTTTTTGAGAATTAGCCCCCAAGTCAGTCCCTTCTTTACTCCTAATGGGGAGATAGAGTCATCACCAAGCCCTTTAGCTGCTCGTAGCCCCTAAATGGCACATGGTGAGAAATGGGTCCCTCCAGAACAGGATAGCAAAAGTAAAGGGTGGAGAGATACAGAGGACCCTAGATCTTGTTAGGCAAATGTGGGGTGAATGAGTGACAATAACCCTTAACCATTTACAGTTTTAGTGGAGCCAAGGTGACCCAGAATCATTTGGAACTTAAAGAAAATGATTTTGTGTATGAGGGGATCCCAGTGGTGAAGTGTTGATGGTTTGATTCACATTAACAAAATGAGAAAGGGAATTGAGAAAGGAAAAGTGTTAGTGAAAGATATTACCTCTGTTATTGTATATGTGAGGGTGAGGGATATAGAGATCTCTATTTTTGAGTTACTCAGTGGGGTTGAGTAGGCCCCAGGACATTCCCATTAGTGGATAATTTCGCAGAGACATCGTTCACTTGTATGGGAAGAGAAAACTGCGTATACTTGCTGGTGAAGTGAACCGAGGGACAGCCTCCTATGAGCAGGTGGATGCCCGCAGTGTGGAGTGGGTTTCCATGTAGATATGGGAAGCACACTGGGAGCCTGAAGCAAGGAGGTCTATTACCTCTGCCAGTGTTGGAGCAGGACACTGAAGTTAGGAGAAAAAAAAGTGAGGCTTTTTGAATAAGTCACCTAGGGCTGGAAGAAACATTGTTTTGTTTTTCCTAGAGCCTCTTTGGCATGCTTCCTTGAAGCTAGGCCAGTCTTGGAGATTTTAATAAATTTTCCTGCTTTGGATGGACTTGGGCATTCTAGCCAACACATTGTCTGTGCCAAGCTTCCCCTAACTGGCAAGTAGTGTTTATGTTAAGCAATTCTTAATAGTGCCTTCATTGGTAGATTACTAAACATTAGGTAAATCAACAGTAGCTCTTCATCAAGAAGATCAGTGACCCTTGGCACAGGATAATTGCCAAGAACACTTGTATTTCTTGTTCCTGCATCTGTGTGGTCTTTGGATGTTGGCACGCTTGGCAGGGCACATGATGGAATATTGAGTGCACAAGATTTAAAAGGTAGTAGACTTGCTCCTGGATCCAGCTATGCCACGACTAGCTATGTGATGTTCGGCAACTAAAAACTTCATAATTTCCTCAATCCCAACTGTAAGATGGGAATTAATATAACAGTGATTAAAAGCGATTTATACATCCAGCACTATACTAGATCCTGGTGGGACCGGGAGGGTAGGAGAGCATGCTTAAAGAATTATGGCTCACTTCCTGGCTTCAAGTAGTCTGTACTCCTTACCTTACAGGGTTGAAAATACTAAATGGGGTGGTGTATATGCTTTGAAAAAGTTTAACATGCTATATAAACACAATTTATTACTGCATTTACTGAAGGTTCCTATAGTTTAAAATAATTTATTTTCCTGACAACATGATGCTTCCATGTATTTCTCAGTAATTCCCCATCCCAAGAAAATGCCTGGCTCTTTAGGTCAGTGACAGCATCCTATATCATCATCACTGGGAGAAATGAAGGTCATTGCTTCCTTCTTTGTCATTCCTTCTTCTTATTCCAACACTGACCACCCTCTGCCCTCCCTTACAAGGGCTTGGTGGAAAAGTAATCCCTTTGTTTCACCACCACCTTTGATGCACCCCCATGCTGACTCCAAACAGCTCATGTTCACTAAAATGAGCTTTCCTTTTATTCTCACATATTCAATCAGAGCTCCAGATGGGTAAGCAGGAGATCCCAGATGGCCTGACCACTTCCTGGATCATAAAGCTTCTCAGTATATAAAATAGAAATCTCTTTGATGATCCATGTATTTGTCAGGAATTGTTACACAACACATGTCCCAGGCAAGTCTCCTGTGATTTCCAGCACCTCTATCATAAGCCCAGAAAGACAGTTGGTTAATTTGTTTGTTTATTTAGCTTTCGCTTGGGCAGTTGGTTACAAAGTTTCCTATTTCTTTTTCTTCTGCCTGCGGCATCATCTCCTAACTTAGAATGCAGTCATGATGCCTTTCCTTTAAAAAGTACATGAATGCTAAGATCCAGGATGGACTGCTGATTCTCTGAAATAATGTCATGTTCTTAATTATTTGAGATATATTTCTCATCATTTATTTGAATTTCTTGGCTCTCATTTACCTAAGTGGAAAACATCTATGTATTTATTGGGGACTTCCCTTGTGGCACAGTGGTTAAGAATCCGCCTGCCAATGCAGGGGACATGGGTTCAAGCCCTGGTCCGGGAAGATCCCACATGCTGTGGAGCAACTAAGCCCGTGCACCACAACTACTGAGCCTATGTGCTGCAACTACTGAGCCTGCATGCTGCAACAACTGAAGCCCTTGTTCCTAGAGCCCATGCTCTGCAACAAGAGAAGCCACCACAATGAGAAGCCCGTGCACCGCAATGAGGAGTAGCCCCCACTCGCCACAACTAGAGAAAGCCTGTGCGCAGCAACAAAGACCCAACACAGCCAAAAATAAATAATAATAAAAATTTTTTAATATATATGTATTTATTAAACAAATATGTAATTAAATCTTACTATGTGTGACACTCTTCTAGGTGCTGAGTATACAGGGTTAACAAAACAAATCAAAATCCTTATGCTTCTAAGCATCCTTATTCTTATCTCACCAGAACTTATTATATATTAGTGAGAAAGAGAAACAGTGAAAAGAATAAGAATAAGAATGAGAAGGGAGAAGGAGGAGAGGAAGAAGAAAAAGAAGAAGGGACTATGTATGTGTGTGTGTGTATATATATTTTTTAATTGTGTAAATTCCATGGAGAAAAATGAAAAATGGAGAAGACAAGGAGGACAGTAGGGGAGGAGATGCAATTTAAAACTTTAAGTGCTAAGAATAGACTGTGGGGAACAAGGATGAAGCAGAAAGACAATGGTGGCTTAGCATAGGGTGGTGATAGTGAGAGAGGTGAGAAGTGGTCACTTTCTGGGTTTATTTTTAAATTAGAGCCAATAGGATTGTTAATAGATTGAATTTAAGAGAAAGAAAAGAAAGTTAACATGAGAGAAGCTAACTTGGGGAAGAAGGTGAAGGTTTCGTTTTGGATGATGGGGGTAGTGGAGGTGTTAAAGGTTTGAAGAAAGAGGAGAAGTTATGAAATAGTAATTTAGGAAGAAACAGAATGAAGGAGAAAGAAAGATCTGAAACCATAATAAATAGTAGTTTTCTAAAATTGAAAAAGACATAAGTCCTCAGACTGGAAGTGCAAAGTCTTGAACTGAATATATAAAAATAAATCCACATGTCAACATTAAAATGAACCTGCAGAACATCAAAGAAAATAAGACTTTTAAAGCTCTCAGAGAGCAGACTTTTCCTCAGCTGCAATCAATGCCAAAAAATAACAATAATATCTTCAGGGCTGACAAGAAATAACTGTCAATCTACACTCTTATGCCCGAACAACCTTTCAGTTGTAGAGACAAAAAAGTCATTTCACCACACAAAAACTTGGAGTTATTTACCAACTACTGATCCTCACAAAGGGAACTATTAAATGATTTATCTCAAGAAGAAAAAATGAACCCAGAAGGAAGAAATGAAACAGCACACACACACACACACACAGACACACACACAAATAAAAATAACTATTTTGAATTTTTTTAAGTACAATAAAAGCTCTAAACACAATAAAAAGATGGAGTGGGGTGCCGCGTCATCAAGGTCCCGGCCATGTTCAGTTCCAGCGTGAAGATCGTGAAGCCCAATGGCGAGGAGCCGGACGAGTTCGAGTCTGGCATCTCCCAGGCTCTCCCGGAGCTGGAGATGAACTCGGACCTCAAGGCCCAGCTGCGGGAGCTGAACATCACAGCCGCCAAAGAAATTGAAGATGTTGGTTGTCCAAAAGCTATCATAATCTTTGTTCCCGTTCCTCATCTGAAATCCTTCCAGAAAATCCAGGTCTGGCTAGTGTGTGAGTTGGAGAAGTTTAGCGAGAAGCACGTTGTCTTTATCATTCAGAGAATTCTGCCTAAGCCAACTCAAAAAAGCCGTACAAAAAATAAGCAAAAACGTCCCAGGAGCCGCACTCTGACAGCCGTGCATGACGCCATCCTGGAGGACTTGGTTTTCCCAAGTGAGATCATGGGCAAGAGAATCCGCGTGAAGCTGGATGGCAGCCGACTCATAAAGGTTCGTTTGAATAAAGCACAGCAGAACAATGTGGAACACAAGGTTGAAACGTTTTCTGGTGTCTATGACAAGCTCACGGGCAAGGATGTTAATTTTGAGTTCCCAGAGTTTCAGCTGTAAACAAAAATGACTAAAATATTATTCACAGACACACACAAAAAAGATGGAGTGGGGGCATTGTTCCTTGGTAGTAAAAGCGGAAAGTAATGTTTGCCAGAAAGAGAAATATTGCATAGCTAAATGCTGTGAGAAAAATGTATGGTTAAATATTTTCGTAAACATTTAAGAGTAATAACTAAAATGGTAGGAAAACAATCTAGTTTATAAAACAGCATAAGGGAGGAAAAACTGTAGTTATCTTGTTAGTCCACTAGATGAAAGGAAGTAAAAGAAAATAAGCAAGAATAAAAAAAGGCAATCAGAAAGCCTAAAATAAAAGGGTAGAAGTAAACCCAAATATGTCAGAAAACTCAGTCAATGTAAGTATTTGACCTTGCCTAATAAAAAATTAAGCTTGGTTTTGTGAGTCTTTTGCAGGCATTTTAAAAGTAGATTGTGTTTTTATAGCACATCTGGTAATCTCTGCTTCAGAGAATAAAAGAAGTAATATTTCCAACTCATTTTGTAAGGTTAGTCTAACACTAATATTAAAGCCAGACAAGGATTGTAAAAGAAAAGCATATATTTGCAGAGAGATACAAAGTCCTAAATAAAACATCAGCAAATCATTTGTCAGTGTATAAAAACCAAAGAGTTTATAAGAAAATCTATGTCATACACTTTAAATACAGATTAAAGGAGATAAGTATATACTTATCTTAATAGATGCAGAAAAGTCATTTTATAAAATGTAATATTCATCAAGATTTTTAAAAATCTCTGCAAACCAGGATTATAAGGGAACTTCCTTAACACCATATACCTATAGCAAGCACTATCTTAATAAAACATTTCACCTACTATGACTGCTTCACTTCAATATTGTGATAAAAGTCCTAACTGATGAAATAAGAAAAGAAAGGAAAGCATAAAACTTGGGAAGGAAACCTGAAACCTCTTCTTATTTGTAGATGATGTGATTGCCTAAAGAAAATAAGAGTCTATACAAAGTTAGAATCAATAAGAGAGCTCAGGAAGAGTTTATACAAACATCAGTTATGTCCCTATGGACTAGCAATAACCACATAGAAAATGTAATAGAAAAAATATACCCCTCAAAATATCAATAAAGTGTGTTTTTTTTTTTAAATCTAGGGATAAATCTAAGAAAAGATATGCTATAATTTTATGGGGAAGACTTAAAAATAGCATTGAAGGATCTGAATAAATGTTGTGATATACCATGTTCATTGATGGAAAGATTCAATAACATAAAGTCTTCTCAAATTAATATATCAATTTGATTCCAATAAAAATGCAACAGAAATTTCTATGAAACTTAAAAAGCTGATCCTAAAATTTATATGGAAGAAAAAAAGGACAAAAAACACCCAGAAAATTTTGAAGAACAAAATGGGTAGTTTGGCCCTATCAAATATCATGAGTTATAATAAAGCTATAAAAAGTAAGAGATCATGATCTTGGTGCAGGTGAATAGACAAATAGATATATGGGATCGGATAGCAAGACTTATAAACAGACTTATGTATATGGGGAAAATGGACACATTACAAATTAGTGGGGATAAGATGGATTATTCAATAAATGGTGTTGTAATAATTGGCTATCTATGTAGAAAATAAAACAAAATTACATCCCTAATCTACATCCTAAAAAAAAATTCATGGATGAATAAAGATCTAAGTGTGAAAAATAAAAGTTTAAATTATTTAGAAGAAAATAAAGTAGAATATCTTTATATCTCCAAGCTAGAGAAAAATTTCATAATAATTGTACCCCCAAAAAAGCACAAAACCTGAAGGAAAATATAAATTTAACTTTATAAAAACTTAAAACTTCTGCACATCAAGAGATACATAAAGTAAAAAGTCAGGTCAAACATGGGGAGAAGGTATTTTCAACACATTAACCAAAAACAAAACACAAAAAACTTATATATATATATATTTTTTTCCCAAAATACATAAAGAACTCCTATTACCGAACCAAACTACAATCCGCTCGCCTGCGCAGTAAGGCCAATCTACTGACACCAGGTTGTGGTGAAGGAAAGTGCAGGTTTATTGCAAGGCCAAGCAAGGAATATGGCTAATGCTTAAAAGGCCTGAACTCCTGGATGGCTTTCAGGGAAAGGTTTTTAGAGACAGGGTGAGGGAGAGGGTTGTGGGCTACGCGATCACCTTGTGCACATTATTCTGCTTGCTGGATGGTAAGGTAATCGGGAGTCAACATCATCAACCTGGTGGGGTCTACGTGCTTGTGGGCAGCATGCAGTTAACTTCTTCCACCTGGTGAGGGTTTCAGTATCTGCAAAATAGCTCAAGGATATGGCTCAGAATATTATCTCTAACCCTTGAGGAGGAACTAAATGTCCTTGACTTTGTTTAATGCTAAACTACTATTATTTTGTCTTGCTTAACCGTTTTCCTTTGTTTTCCGTATTTTCTCACTGCTCTGATTAAATCTGTTCTTTGGAACTCAGGGAGGACCTAGGAAGCTAATGTTTTTCTGCAAAGAGGCAGGGGGAGGACATGGGGACGGGGGTATGTTTGTCCTGGGAAGCCCTCACAGGGCCCTGCTCAGTTATACTCCTAGAAATCACCAGCAAGAACAAAAGGCAATGAATATGAATGGTCAAGTTACAAAAGGGAAAACTTATTGATTCACAAACACAAGGAGTTGCTCAATTTGAGTAGTAATCAGAGAAATTCAGTTTACAACAATAATGATATATCCATTTCACAGCCATAAATTTTGTAAAAAATTAAAGTCTGAAAGCAATGACAAGTACCACCATACACAGATGTGATAAAACCAGAACTCTCAGACTACTGGCAGAAAAAAAAATCAATTAAACTGCTTTGTAGAGCCAGGTGGTAGTATCTTCTAATGTAGATGTTCATACACCCACAATTCCCCTTCTAGGCATATCCCAGGACAGTGTTTTTAAAACTTGAGGTTGTGATCCATTAACAGATAATGAAATCAATTTTAGTGAACAGTGAACTGAAGGAAGGGGAAGGGGGAAGAGATGAGAAGGAAGGTTAGATTTAGATCTTTACTAACTTTAGATCTTTACTCATCCATGAATCTGTGTGCGCGCGCGCGTGTGTGTGTGTGTGTGTGTAGATGAGGGATATAATTTTGCTTTATTTTCTACATAAATAGCCAATTATTCCAGCACCATTTATTGAATAATCTATCCTATCCCCGCTAACTCGCTAAATTAATGAAATCAATTTAGTGGGCAATGAACAGAAGGAAGGGGAGGGGGGAGGGGAGGGAGAAAAACATCAGGACGTATCACACGTTGGAAGGTGCAGTCAGTGCTAGCGGTGCCCTGCCCAGATCTCCTTTACTGGGCTAGCGCACTCACCCCCACCTGCTCTATTAGCTGCTAACTGCTCACAGCTGCACTCTTTCCCAAAGAGGAGCCTCTTTAACTGGAAATGCCTGGGCGGTTGCATGGTCCCCACCCCACCCCCATCCCCTTGACACCGTGCAACCCCTCCACCGTGGCCCGCAGCCAATGGCTGATAAATGAGGGGTATAAAGGCCAGACCCAACCCCTGCCTCAGTGAGGTAACTTCCTGCGGAGCTCGGAGCTTCCTGCTGGGTCACGCTGAAGTTAATCTTCAGCAGAAGGCAAGTCTTTGCTAAGCTTCTTCCTTTCCTCACTTCTCTCACTTTCTCCCACTAGCAATTCTGTCTCAAGCTCTGCTGTTAGGGAAACTGCCCTAAGATGGAGGGGTAAATACTTTCAAGGGTGTGTGTAGGGGAGGTAGATTATAATGTAAAATAGGGTTTTAAAAGTTCGAGGGCTGGGCTTCTCTGGTGGCGCAGAGGTTAAGCATCCACCTGCCAGTGCAGGGCACACGGGTTCGAGCCCTGATCCGGGAAGATCCCACATGCCGCGAAGCCACTAAGCCCGTTAGCCACAACTACTGAGCCTGAGCTCTACACGGATAAAAGGTGCATAAGAGTAACCCACGTTTGTACTCACCGTGGGCAAGGAAGGAGGGAATGAAAGTTAAGAGTGGTAGGCAGGAATTTTCACTTATATCTGAAATATTTTCTTTACAAAGGCTGAGGAAACTTGGGAAATTTTAGCCTTTATACGAAATGGGGGGGTACACTGGGTGTTTCTCATCTTTTCTGTACTTATCCGTTTATTTGAAATATTTCATGAAAAAGGGGCCCTAAAGCCTCACTCAAACCCACCCCACTCACCTGCCCTGATACACCCCTATGGATACCTATGTATGAAGAAGCAATATGTTTCCCCCCTTGGATAACAAATCATGTAAGTTAGGTTTCTCTTGTTCTTTATTCTAAGAACACTCACAGGAGAAGTAGGTTATCTGGAGGCTCAGTAATAATAAACTCCTGGTCTTTATGGTCAGCTTGTGCTCTCAATTGCCATGGTGCTGAGGTTATTGTTTAATTGTAGTTCTTGTTTACTCTCCCAAGTCCCTCATAAAGTGAGAAAAATAATATGTACATACATAGGAAGGAGGGAAGGAGAAATGGAAGGAAGAAAGAACAAAAGGAAAGTGAGAGAGAAGAAAAAGAGAAACTGGGAATCCCACAGTTTGATCTGTGAAAACGCCATAGTTTAACATGGGGATGGCTGTTCCCTTGCAGATACTAAGGATGAATCAGAACCACTTGGGAGAAAGCCCCTGCAGTCAATTATATTTTCACTGCAGGTGGTTTCCTTTTCTTCAATTTGCTTTTTGAATGCGTAAGGAAATTCAGGAAAAGCTGACTTTCCCTTCATTGCCAATTGTAGCTTCACATGCCGTAGTTCCACAAGTAGAGGCTTCCCATTTTTCTGTTAAAACCTCCCAATATTGCATATTTTCTTCCAACTCATTCTGGAGTCAGGTGAAGCATATGGGAAATTTGCAGGAGATGGAGTCCATCATCCAGGCATCGATCTTGAATGATTTGTGGCCATGTACATATAAAGAGACCATAGTTGTCCGCTAACTGCATACATATGGCATCCGGGAACGTAAACTCACAGCCTTTGCCTTCAAAACCACATGCTACCCAGGGAGGTAAAACTGTAGTTCACAACATGTGGGTTGTGACCCAGAGTAGTCTGCCAACATTTAGCAGGTGGGCAGCTAGAGATGAATTGTGTGCCTACTGCAATTTCCTTTCTTTGAGGCTCCCTTGGGTGTATGTATGCATGCATATACTCTCTAGGCCATAACGTATACCTGGTGTGGAGCTGGAGCAATACTGATGGAAGACTTGGACCAATACACATACATAGTCTTGTTTCATCATCTTGTGGGCACATTCTTCCATCTGTCTTTATTTTAAATACGTTACAGATACATGTTTATATATTTCATGGACCTATGCAATTTTTGTAATCTCTATCAACCATGTGTGTGTCTTACAGCCGCTATGGGGAAACCTGACCATTCGCAAATAGGTATTTCTAGCCAGGGAGGTGGGCTCTGACTAACATCAGGGAAATAATTTAAGACTAGAGTATTTGTTCTCATTTAACAGAAGGGGTCGGGGGGACCTAATAGTAAGTACCTACTTGAATAGCTGTCTTCCTTGTCCTTGTATCAAAGCAAAATTCCCAAATCTTTTCAAATAGATGGCTTATATTGTTCATTCTATAAATCCAACATCTGCAGTAACTTCATCTTAGCATTCTGATAAAGCAAGTCCCTTTTAGACTACTTAACTCTAGTTGGTCCTGAATGGGCTTGAAGTGTTGCCTCTCTGCAAATGGTCAAATTTTGATATATGCTATGACACAGTCAATTGCTTTAAAATATAAATATGCTATGTTGACCCTGCTGCTGGGTTCAATTAAATATTTTAACTACCCTTTGCCAATGAAAATCTTTGGTTTGTTTATGGTTTCTTTGGTATGTGATGGTGTGTAACCTCACTTTTCTTCAGGCTTGTGATGCTGTACTAACCTGGCAAAGTGGTCCATACCTATTTGCATCATCTTTCTGGTGTTTTAATAACCATTCAGCCACAAGAATATTTAATGACAGCTCAACCGCTTGAGTTGAAGGTCTCACGGAGAACTAAAGTATAATCTTAAGCAAGCTTACACAGTCCAGAGGAAAAGCCTGAGCAGAAAGAATTGAAGATGACTGCTGCAGAAGCAGCTATGTTTCTGTAATGCACTATAACAAAAATAGTGTCTCCTCTGCCCTTCCGTACACACCTATCAGCGTGGCCTTGGGACATTGCAGAACGATCTAGGCAGCCAATTATGCTCAATAACCACCAGAGCTCAGGCCCGAAGAATTAATCTCTTCACGTGACTAACTGAATTTTTCCCACATCTCTATTGGGACAATTGCTTCAACCAGGTCTCACACTCATGGCCTAACACCTAACGATACTGCTCAGGGACTGGGCGGAATGAAGTATATATCTTTCCCCAAAAGAAATAGAGTCGCAAAAATTGCACCCCATCCACCATGAAAATAACTTTTTTTTTTAACATCTTTATTGGGGTATAATTGCTTTACGATGGTGTGTTAGTTTCTGCTTTATAACAAAGTGAGTCAGTTATACGTATACATATGTTCCCATATCTCTTCCCTCTTGCGTCTCCCTCCCTCTCACCCTCCCTATCCCACCCCTCCAGGCGGTCACAAAGCACCGAGCCGATATCCCTGTGCCATGCGGCTGCTTCCCACTAGCTATCTCCCGTTACGTTTGGTAGTGAATATATGTCCATGCCTCTCTCTCACCCTGTCACAGCTCACCCTTCCCCTTCCCCATATCCTCAAGTCCGTTCTCCAGTAGGTCTGTGTCTTTATTCCTGTCTTACCCCTAGGTTCTTCATGACTTTTTTTTTCTTAAATTCCATAAATATGTGTTAGCATACAGTATTTGTCTTTTTCTTTCTGACTTACTTCACTCTGTATGACAGACTCTAGGTCTATCCATCTCATTACAAATAGCTCAATTTCGTTTCTTTTTATGGCTGAGTAATATTCCATTGTGTATATGTGCCACATCTTCTTGATCCATTCATCCGATGATGGGCACTTAGGTTGTTTCCATCTCGGGCTATTGTAAATAGAGCTGCAATGAACATTTTGGTACATGACTCTTCTTGAATTATGGTTTTCTCAGGGTATGTGCCCAGTAGTGGGATTGCTGGGTCATGTGGTAGTTCTATTTGTAGTTTTTTAAGGAACCTCCATACTGTTCTCCATAGTGGCTGAACCAATTCACATTCCCACCAGCAGTGCACGAGTGTTCTCTTTTCTCCACACCCTCTCCAGCATTTATTGTGTGTAGATTTTTTTGATGATGGCCATTCTGACTGGTGTGAGGTGATATCTCATTGTAGTTTTGATTTGCATTTCCCTAATGATTAATGATGTTGAGCATTCTTTCACGTGTTTGTCCGCAGTCTGTATACCTTCTTTGGAGAAATGTCTATTTAGGTCTTCTGCCCGTTTTGGGATTGGGTTGTTTGCTTTTTTCTTATTGAGCTGCATGAGCTGCTCGTAAATTTTGGAGATTAATCCTTTCTCAGTTGCTTCATTTGCAAATATTTTCTCCCATTCTGAGGGTTGTCTTTTGGTCTTGTTTGTGGTTTCCTTTGCTGTGCAAAAGCTTTGAAGTTTCATTAGGTGCCATTTGTTTGTTTTTGTTTTTATTTCCATTTCTCTAGGAGGTGGGTCAGAAAGGATCTTGCTGTGATTTATGTCATAGAGTGTTCTGCCTATGTTTCCCTCTAAGAGTTTGATAGCTTCTGGCCTTACATTTAGGTCTTTAATCCATTTTGAGCTTATTTTTGTGTATGGTGTTAGGGACTGATCTAATCTCCTACTTCTACATGTACCTGTCCAGTTTTCCCAGCACCACTTATTGAAGAGGCTGTCCTTTCTCCACTGTACGTTCCTGCCTCCTTTATCAAAGATAAGGTGACCACACGTGCGTGGGTTTATCTCGGGCTTTCTATCCTGTTCCGTTGATCTGTGTTTCTGTTTTTGTGCCAGTACCGTGCTGTCTTGATTACTGTAGCTTTGTAGTATAGTCTGAAGTCAGGGAGCCTGATTCCTTCAGCTCCGTTTTTCGTTCTCAAGATTGCTTTGGCTATTCGGGGTCTTTTGTGTTTCCATACAACTTGTGAAATTTTTTGTTCTAGTTCTGTGAAAAATGCCAGTGGTAGTTTGATAGGGATTGCATTGAATCTATAGATTGCTTTGGGTAGTAGAGTCATTTTCACAATGTTGATTCTTCCAATCCACGAACATGGTATATCTCTCCATCTATTTGCATCATCTTTAATTTCTTTCATCGGTGTCTTATAATTTTCTGCATACAGGTCTTTTGTCTCCTTGGGTAGGTTTATTCCTAGATATTTTATTCTTTTTGTTGCAATGGTAAATGGGAGTGTTTTCTTGATTTCACTTTCAGATTTTTCATCACTAGTATATAGGAATGCCAGAGATTTCTGTGCATTAACTTTGTATCCTGCTGCTTTACCAAATTCATTGATTAGCTCTAGTAGTTTCCTGGTAGCGTCTTTAGGATTCTCTATGTATCGTATCATGTCATCTGCAAACAGTGACAGCTTCACTTCTTCTTTTCCGATTTGGATTCCTTTTATTTCCTTTTCTTCTCTGATTGCCGTGGCTAAAACTTCCAAAACTATGTTGAATAAGAGTGGTGAGAGTGGGCAACCTTGTCTTGTTGCTGATCTTAGTGGAAATGCTTTCAGTTTTTCACCATTGAGGATGATGTTGGCTGTGGGCTTGTCATATATGCCCTTTATTATGTTGAGGAAAGTTCCCTCTATGCCTACTTTCTGCAGGGTTTTTATCATAAATGGGTGTTGAATTTTGTCAAAAGCTTTCTCTGCTTTCTATTGAGATGATCGTATGGTGTTTCTCCTTCAATTTGTTAATATGGTTTATCACATTGATTGATTTGCGTATATTGAAGAATCCTTGCATTCCTGGAATAAACCCCACTTGATCATGGTGTATGATCCTTTTAATGTGCTGTTGGATTCTGTTTGCTAGTATTTTGTTGAGGATTTTTGCATCTATGTTCATCAGGGATATCGGCCTGTAGTTTTCTTTCTTTTTGACATCCTTGTCTGGTTTTGGTATCAGGGTGATGGTGGCCTTGTAGAATGAATTTGGGAGGGTTCCTCCCTCTGCTACATTTTGGAAGAGTTTGAGAAGGATAGGTGTTAGCTCTTCTCTAAATGTTTGATAGAATTCGCCCGTGAAGCCATCTGGTCCTGGGCTTTTGTTTGTTGGAAGATTTTTTTTTTTTTAATCATTATAGCCCCTTATTTCAAAAATGGTTTAGAATTTTAAAACAGATCTTTGTATTAACAATAGAATCATTATAGCCTTTTATTTCAAAAATGATTTAGAATTTTTTTTAATCGTCTTTATTTTTCTTTTAACATCTTTATTGGGGTATAATTGCTTTACGATGGTGTGTTAGTTTCTGCTTTATAACAAAGTGAATCAGTTATACGTATACATATGTTCCCATATCTCTTCCCTCTTGCATCTCCCTCCCTCTCACCCTCCCTATCCCACCCCTCCAGGCGGTCACAAAGCACCGAGCCGATATCCCTGTGCCATGCGGCTGCTTCCCACTAGCTATCTCCCGTTACGTTTGGTACTGTATATATGTCCATGCCTCTCTCTCGCCCTGTCACAGCTCACCCTTCCCCTTCCCCATATCCTCAAGTCCGTTCTCCAGTAGGTCTGTGTCTTTATTCCTGTCTTACCCCTAGGTTCTTCATGACTTTTTTTTTCTTAAATTCCATAAATATGTGTTAGCATACAGTATTTGTCTTTTTCTTTCTGACTTACTTCACTCTGTATGACAGACTCTAGGTCTATCCATCTCATTACAAATAGCTCAATTTCGTTTCTTTTTATGGCTGAGTAATATTCCATTGTGTATATGTGCCACATCTTCTTGATCCATTCATCCGATGATGGGCACTTAGGTTGTTTCCATCTCGGGCTATTGTAAATAGAGCTGCAATGAACATTTTGGTACATGACTCTTCTTGAATTATGGTTTTCTCAGGGTATGTGCCCAGTAGTGGGATTGCTGGGTCATGTGGTAGTTCTATTTGTAGTTTTTTAAGGAACCTCCATACTGTTCTCCATAGTGGCTGAACCAATTCACATTCCCACCAGCAGTGCACGAGTGTTCTCTTTTCTCCACACCCTCTCCAGCATTTATTGTGTGTAGATTTTTTTGATGATGGCCATTCTGACTGGTGTGAGGTGATATCTCATTGTAGTTTTGATTTGCATTTCCCTAATGATTAATGATGTTGAGCATTCTTTCACGTGTTTGTCCGCAGTCTGTATACCTTCTTTGGAGAAATGTCTATTTAGGTCTTCTGCCCGTTTTGGGATTGGGTTGTTTGCTTTTTTCTTATTGAGCTGCATGAGCTGCTCGTAAATTTTGGAGATTAATCCTTTCTCAGTTGCTTCATTTGCAAATATTTTCTCCCATTCTGAGGGTTGTCTTTTGGTCTTGTTTGTGGTTTCCTTTGCTGTGCAAAAGCTTTGAAGTTTCATTAGGTGCCATTTGTTTGTTTTTGTTTTTATTTCCATTTCTCTAGGAGGTGGGTCAGAAAGGATCTTGCTGTGATTTATGTCATAGAGTGTTCTGCCTATGTTTCCCTCTAAGAGTTTGATAGCTTCTGGCCTTACATTTAGGTCTTTAATCCATTTTGAGCTTATTTTTGTGTATGGTGTTAGGGACTGATCTAATCTCCTACTTTTACATGTACCTGTCCAGTTTTCCCAGCACCACTTATTGAAGAGGCTGTCCTTTCTCCACTGTACGTTCCTGCCTCCTTTATCAAAGATAAGGTGACCACACGTGCGTGGGTTTATCTCGGGCTTTCTATCCTGTTCCGTTGATCTGTGTTTCTGTTTTTGTGCCAGTACCGTGCTGTCTTGATTACTGTAGCTTTGTAGTATAGTCTGAAGTCAGGGAGCCTGATTCCTTCAGCTCCGTTTTTCGTTCTCAAGATTGCTTTGGCTATTCGGGGTCTTTTGTGTTTCCATACAACTTGTGAAATTTTTTGTTCTAGTTCTGTGAAAAATGCCAGTGGTAGTTTGATAGGGATTGCATTGAATCTATAGATTGCTTTGGGTAGTAGAGTCATTTTCACAATGTTGATTCTTCCAATCCACGAACATGGTATATCTCTCCATCTATTTGCATCATCTTTAATTTCTTTCATCGGTGTCTTATAATTTTCTGCATACAGGTCTTTTGTCTCCTTAGGTAGGTTTATTCCTAGATATTTTATTCTTTTTGTTGCAATGGTAAATGGGAGTGTTTTCTTGATTTCACTTTCAGATTTTTCATCACTAGTATATAGGAATGCCAGAGATTTCTGTGCATTAACTTTGTATCCTGCTGCTTTACCAAATTCATTGATTAGCTCTAGTAGTTTCCTGGTAGCGTCTTTAGGATTCTCTATGTATCGTATCATGTCATCTGCAAACAGTGACAGCTTCACTTCTTCTTTTCCGATTTGGATTCCTTTTATTTCCTTTTCTTCTCTGATTGCCGTGGCTAAAACTTCCAAAACTATGTTGAATAAGAGTGGTGAGAGTGGGCAACCTTGTCTTGTTGCTGATCTTAGTGGAAATGCTTTCAGTTTTTCACCATTGAGGATGATGTTGGCTGTGGGCTTGTCATATATGCCCTTTATTATGTTGAGGAAAGTTCCCTCTATGCCTACTTTCTGCAGGGTTTTTATCATAAATGGGTGTTGAATTTTGTCAAAAGCTTTCTCTGCTTTCTATTGAGATGATCGTATGGTGTTTCTCCTTCAATTTGTTAATATGGTTTATCACATTGATTGATTTGCGTATATTGAAGAATCCTTGCATTCCTGGAATAAACCCCACTTGATCATGGTGTATGATCCTTTTAATGTGCTGTTGGATTCTGTTTGCTAGTATTTTGTTGAGGATTTTTGCATCTATGTTCATCAGGGATATCGGCCTGTAGTTTTCTTTCTTTTTGACATCCTTGTCTGGTTTTGGTATCAGGGTGATGGTGGCCTTGTAGAATGAATTTGGGAGGGTTCCTCCCTCTGCTACATTTTGGAAGAGTTTGAGAAGGATAGGTGTTAGCTCTTCTCTAAATGTTTGATAGAATTCGCCCGTGAAGCCATCTGGTCCTGGGCTTTTGTTTGTTGGAAGATTTTTTTTTTTTTAATCATTATAGCCCCTTATTTCAAAAATGGTTTAGAATTTTAAAACAGATCTTTGTATTAACAATAGAATCATTATAGCCTTTTATTTCAAAAATGATTTAGAATTGTTTTTAATCGTCTTTATTTTTCTTTTAACATCTTTATTGGGGTATAATTGCTTTACGATGGTGTGTTAGTTTCTGCTTTATAACAAAGTGAATCAGTTATACGTATACATATGTTCCCATATCTCTTCCCTCTTGCATCTCCCTCCCTCTCACCCTCCCTATCCCACCCCTCCAGGCGGTCACAAAGCACCGAGCCGATATCCCTGTGCCATGCGGCTGCTTCCCACTAGCTATCTCCCGTTACGTTTGGTACTGTATATATGTCCATGCCTCTCTCTCGCCCTGTCACAGCTCACCCTTCCCCCTCCTCACATCCTCAAGTCCGTTCTCCAGTAGGTCTGTGTCTTTATTCCTGTCTTACCCCTAGGTTCTTCATGACTTTTTTTTCCTTAAATTCCATAAATATGTGTTAGCATACAGTATTTTTCTTTCTGACTTACTTCACTCTGTATGACAGACTCTAGGTCTATCCATCTCATTACAAATAGCTCAATTTCGTTTCTTTTTATGGCTGAGTAATATTCCATTGTGTATATGTGCCACATCTTCTTGATCCATTCATCCGATGATGGGCACTTAGGTTGTTTCCATCTCGGGCTATTGTAAATAGAGCTGCAATGAACATTTTGGTACATGACTCTTCTTGAATTATGGTTTTCTCAGGGTATGTGCCCAGTAGTGGGATTGCTGGGTCATGTGGTAGTTCTATTTGTAGTTTTTTAAGGAACCTCCATACTGTTCTCCATAGTGGCTGAACCAATTCACATTCCCACCAGCAGTGCACGAGTGTTCTCTTTTCTCCACACCCTCTCCAGCATTTATTGTGTGTAGATTTTTTTGATGATGGCCATTCTGACTGGTGTGAGGTGATATCTCATTGTAGTTTTGATTTGCATTTCCCTAATGATTAATGATGTTGAGCATTCTTTCACGTGTTTGTCCGCAGTCTGTATACCTTCTTTGGAGAAATGTCTATTTAGGTCTTCTGCCCGTTTTGGGATTGGGTTGTTTGCTTTTTTCTTATTGAGCTGCATGAGCTGCTCGTAAATTTTGGAGATTAATCCTTTCTCAGTTGCTTCATTTGCAAATATTTTCTCCCATTCTGAGGGTTGTCTTTTGGTCTTGTTTGTGGTTTCCTTTGCTGTGCAAAAGCTTTGAAGTTTCATTAGGTGCCATTTGTTTGTTTTTGTTTTTATTTCCATTTCTCTAGGAGGTGGGTCAGAAAGGATCTTGCTGTGATTTATGTCATAGAGTGTTCTGCCTATGTTTTCCTCTAAGAGTTTGATAGCTCTGGCCTTACATTTAGGTCTTTAATCCATTTTGAGCTTATTTTTGTGTATGGTGTTAGGGACTGATCTAATCTCCTACTTTTACATGTACCTGTCCAGTTTTCCCAGCACCACTTATTGAAGAGGCTGTCCTTTCTCCACTGTACGTTCCTGCCTCCTTTATCAAAGATAAGGTGACCACATGTGTGTGGGTTTATCTTGGGCTTTCTATCCTGTTCTGTTGATCTGTGTTTCTGTTTTTGTGCCAGTACCGTGCTGTCTTGATTACTGTAGCTTTGTAGTATAGTCTGAAGTCAGGGAGCCTGATTCCTTCAGCTCCGTTTTTCGTTCTCAAGATTGCTTTGGCTATTCGGGGTCTTTTGTGTTTCCATACAACTTGTGAAATTTTTTGTTCTAGTTCTGTGAAAAATACCAGTGGTAGTTTGATAGGGATTGCATTGAATCTATAGATTGCTTTGGGTAGTAGAGTCATTTTCACAATGTTGATCCTTCCAATCCACGAACACGGTATATCTCTCCATCTATTGATTTGTGTATATAAAAGAATCCTTGCATTCCTGGAATAAACCCCACTTGATCATGGTGTATGATCCTTTTAATGTGCTGTTGGATTCTGTTTGCTAGTATTTTGTTGAGGATTTTTGCATCTATGTTCATCAGGGATATCGGCCTGTAGTTTTCTTTCTTTTTGACATCCTTGTCTGGTTTTGGTATCAGGGTGATGGTGGCCTTGTAGAATGAATTTGGGAGGGTTCCTCCCTCTGCTACATTTTGGAAGAGTTTGAGAAGGATAGGTGTTAGCTCTTCTCTAAATGTTTGATAGAATTCGCCCGTGAAGCCATCTGGTCCTGGGCTTTTGTTTGTTGGAAGATTTTAAATCACAGTTTCAATTTCAGTGCTTGTGATTTGTCTGTTCATATTTTATTTTTCTTCCTGATTCTGTCTTGGCAGGTTGTGCATTTCTAAGAATTTGTGCATTTCTGTCAGGTTGTTCATTTTATTGTCATAGTGTTGCCTGTAGTAATCTCTTATGATCTTTTTTATTTCTGCAGTGTCAGTTGTTACTTCTCCTTTTTCATTTCTAATTCTATTGATTTGAGTCTTGTCCCTTTTTTCTTGATGAGTCTGGGTAATGGTTTATCTATTTTGTTTATCTTCTCAAAGAACCAGCTTTTAGTTTTATTGATCTTTGCTATTGTTTCCTTCATTTCTTTTTCATTTATTTCTGATCTTATTTTTTTGATTTCTTTCCTTTTTGCTAGCTTTGGGGGTTTTTTGTTCTTTTTTCTCTAATTGCTTGAGGTGCAAATTTAGGTTGTTTATTCGATATTTTTCCTGCATCTTAAGGTGGGCTTGTATTGCTATAAACTTCCCCCTTAGAACTGCTTTTCCTGTATCCCATAGGTTTTGAGTCGTTGTGCCTCCACTGTTATTTGTTTCTAGGTATTTTTTTATTTCCTCTTTGATTCCTTCAGTGATCACTTCGTTATTAAGTAGTGTATTGTTTAGCCTCCATGTGTTTGTATCTTTTACAGATTGTTTCCTGTATTTGATATCTAGTCTCATGGCGTTGTGGTCAGAAAAGATACTTGATACAATTTTAGTTTTCTTAAATTTACCAAGGCTTGATTTGTGACCCAAGATATGATCTATCCTGTTGAATGTTCCATGAGCACTTGAGAAAAATGTGTATTGTTGTTTTTGGATGGAGTGTCCTATAAATATCAATTATGTTCATCTTATTTAATGTATCATTTAAAGCTTGTGTTTCCTTATTTATTTTCATTTTGGATGATCTGTCCATTGGTGAAAGTGGGGTGTTAATATCCCCTACTATGAATGTGTTAGTGTCGATTTCCCCTTTTATGGCTGTTAGTATTTGCCTTATGTATTGAGGTGCTCCTATGTTGGGTGCATAAATATTTCCAATTGTTATATCTTCTTCTTGTATTGATCCGTTGATTATTATGTAGTGTCCTTCTTTGTCTCTTGTTATAGTCTTTATTTTAAAGTCTATTTTGTCTGATATGAGAATTGCTACTCCAGCTTTCTTTTGGTTTCCATTTGCATGGAATATCTTTTTCCATCCCCTTACTTTCAGTCTGTATGTGTCTCTAGGTCTGAAGTGGGTCTCTTGTGGACAGGAAATATATGGGTCTTGTTTTTGTATCCATTCAGCCAATCTGTGTCTTTTGGTGGGAGCATTTAGTCCATTTACATTTAAGGTAATTATTGATATGTATGTTCCTATTCCCATTTTCTAAATTGTTTTGGGTTTGTTATTGTAGGTCTTCTCCTTCTCTTGTGTTGCTTGCCTAGCAAAGTTCCTTTAGCAGTTGTAAATATGGTTTGGTTGTGCTGAACTCTCAACTTTTGCTTGTCTGTAAAGGTTTTAATTTCTCCATCAAATCTGAATGAGATCCTTGTGGGCAGAGTAATCTTGGTTGCAGGTTTTTCTCCTTCATCACTTTAAATATGTCCTGCCACTCCCTTCTGGCTTGCAGAGTTTCTGCTGAAAGATCAGCTGTTAACCTTATGGGGATTCTCTTGTGTGTTATTTTTCCCTTGCTGCTTTTAATATGCTTTCTTTGTATTTAATTTTTGACTGTTTGATTAGTATGTGTCTTGGCATATTTCTCCTTGGATTTATCCTGTATGGGACTCTCTGTGTTTCCTGGACTTGATTAACTATTTCCTTTCCCATATTAGGGAAGTTTTCAACTATAATCTCTTCAAATATTTTCTCAGTCCCTTTCTTTTTCTCTTCTTCTGGAACCCCTATAATTCGAATGTTGGTGCGTTTAATGTCCCAGAGGTCTCTGAGACTGTTCTCAGTTCTTTTCATTCATTTTCTTAATTCTGCACTGCAGTAGTTATTTCCACTATTTTATCTTCCAGGTCACTTATCCATTCTTCTGCCTCAGTTATTCTGCTATTAATCCCATCTAGAGTATTTTTCATTTCGTTTATTGTGTTGTTCATCTTTGTTTGTTTCATCTTTAGTCCTTCTAGGTCCTTGTTAAATGTTTCTTGCATTTTGTCTATTCTATTTCCAAGATTTTGGATCATCGTTACTATCATTATTCTGAATTCTTTTTCAGGTAGACTGCCTATTTCCTCTTCATTTGTTAGGTCTGGTGCGTTTTTATCTTGCTCCTTCATCTGCTGTGTGTTTTTCTGTCTTCTCATTTTGCTTATCTTACTGTGTTTGGGGTCTCCTTTTTGCAGGCTTCAGGTTCGTAGTTCCCATTGTTTTTGATGTCTGTCCCCAGTGGCTGAGGTTGGTTCAGTGGGTTTTGTAGGCTTTCTGGTGGAGGGGACTAGTGCCTGTGTTCTGGTGGATGAGGCTGGATCTTGTCTCTCTGGTGGGCAGGTCCACATCTCGTTGTATGTTTTGGGGTGTCTGTGGACTTATTATGATTTTAGGCAGCCTCTCTGCTAATGGGTGGGGTTGTGTTTCTGTCTTGCTAGTTGTTTTCCATAGGGTGTCCAGCACTGTAGCTTGCTGGTCGTTGAGTGAAGCTAGGTGCTGGTGTTGAGATGGAGATCTCTGGGAGATTTTCGCCATTTGATATTATATGGAGCTGAGAGGTCTCTTGTGGACCAGTGTCCTTAATTTGGCTCTCCCGCCTCAGAGGCACAGCACTGACTCCTGGCTGCAGCACCAAGAGCCTTTCATCCACACGGCTCAGAATAAAAGGGAGAAAAAGTGGAGAGAAAGAATTATTAGAAGTAGGAAGAAAGACGGAAAGGAAGGAAGCAAGGAAGAAAGAAAGAAGAGAGGAAGGAGGGAGGGAGGGAGGGATGGTGGGAGGAAGGAAGGGAGGAGGAAAGGAAGGAAAAAAGAAAAAAGATAAAATAAAATAGAGTAAAATATAATAAAGTTATTAAATTAAAAAATAAAAAAAATTTTTTTAAAAAACGGACAGATAGAACCTTAGGACAAATGGTGGAAGCAAACCTATACAGACAAAATCTTACACGTAAGCATACACATACACACTCACAAAAAGAGGAAAAGGGGAAAAAAATCATAAATCTTGTTCTGAAAGTCCACCTCCTCAATTTGGGATGACTCGTTGTCTATTCATGTATTGCACAGATGCAGGGTACATCAAGTTGATTGTGGAGCTTTAATCCGCTGCTTCTGAGGCTGCTGGGAGGGATTTCCCTTTCTCTTCTTTGTTCGCCCAGCTCCCGGGGTTTAGCTTTGGATTTGGCCCCGCCTCTGCGTGTAGGTCGCCGGAGGGCGTCTGTACTTGGCTCAGACAGGACGGGGTTAAAGGAGCCGCTGCTTCGGTGAGTCTGGCTCACTCAGGCCGGAGGGGAGGGAGGGGCACGGAATGTGGGGCGGGCCTGCGGCGGCAGAGGCCGGCGTGACGTTGCGCCAGCTTGAGGCGCGTAGTGCGTTCTCCCGGGGAAGTTGTCCCTGGATCCCGGGACCCTGGCAGTGGCGGGCTGCACAGGCTTCCCAGACGGGAGGTGTGGAGAGTGACCTGTGCTCGCACACAGGCTTCTTGGTGGCGGCAGCAGCAGCCTTAGCGTCTCATGCCCGTCTCTGGGGTCTGCGCTTTTAGCCGCGGCTCGTGCCCGTCTCTGGAACTCCTTTAAGCAGCGCTCTTAATCCCCTCTCCTTGCGCACCTTTTGGGAGGTCTGAGGTCTTCTGCCAGCGTTCAGTAGGTGTTCTGTAGGAGTTGTTCCACGTGTAGATGTATTTCTGATGTATCTGTGGGGAGGAAGGTGATCTCCGCGTCTTACTCTTCCGCCATCTTCCCCTCCTGTGAAAGGTCAGGCCCCCATACCCCTCCTGGAAAACACCACAGGTGTACACGGGGCTCCCAGCTCCCAGCTCTTCGGAGGCAATCGTGCAGATTACCTGCTGAGTTAGGTGCCTCCAAGAAAGGGACACTCGTGGGGGAAGGCGGAGTGGGGTAGAGGGATCGGGGGACCCACGAGGAAGGAATGGGGACGAGGAGTGGAAACCGAGGGAAAGAGGAGTGATTGGAAGGGAGCAGACGGCGCATGGATGCTGCTGGCAGGAGCCGGGGGCCCAGGGCAGCGGTGGTCTGAAAGGGGGCGGGGGTCCACACCGGGCACGGGACTGGCCGAAGCGGCCGAGGGAAGGAGGGGCGCGAGGAGCACCCCGAGGCAGCGGGGACGAAGAGGACCAGAGAGGGAAGTGGGGTGCGGTGGGAAGAAGAGGGACCCCGGAGAGGTGGCGGCCGCGGCGCGGGCGACCGGGCAGTCGAGGGCTGCGCGAGGCACGGGGTGAGCCGCGAGGGGCCACGCTGGGCAGGGGCCAGCCCATGAAAATAACTTGTGCCGTTTTAGTTGTTTGGAGTTCACGTCTAAAGCCTTTCTTCCAGAATAGGACCTTCACTTCCCTTAGCAAAATCAAAAGGCCCAAGGAGGTCCGTCTTCCATAAAAACAGGTTATATTTTCCCCCATATCTCCACCTCTTGTAGCACAAAGAAAAGCTAGAAGCTGTGACATGACAAAATTCTTCACTTGCATATTCTAAGTTTACTAATTTTCAGATATTATAAACAAAGCCTTTTTATCACAGGACTTGAACAAATGGAATTTGCAACTGCTTTGACTTAGTATCTCCACAACTCAAAGAGATGGTGAACTGTGTTTTCCAAGGATCAGTCCTTAGGGCTCGAAATCAAAGTCCTCAGATTTCCTTTTCTCCTCTGCAAGACATTAGCTTTTCTCCAGCTCTTGCTCTAAGGTACAGCACACTGGCTGTGGTAGGAGGGTCACAGACTAGTCAGCTACACCTAAAGTAAATCCAGTTCACGTACATATATACACCCAGAGCAGGAAAGTTGATGATGGAGTATGAATTCCCAAGTAAGGGGATAGGCACACAAATTAAAAAAAAAAGGGGGGAAACGAATGAGTCTGGAGAATGGGGAGGTTACAGTAACTCATAGTGGGAGGGGTAGGCTGTTTTCCTGGAAGATGGGTACTCGCAGTGACAATTTCCTCAGATGCACCCTGCTATTGCCCTGAGAGCGAAGGAGGGGGAATCCCATTCTCCCTGATCCAGGAAGGGGTTGAGGTCTAGACAAGCAGATTGTGTTGACTCCAAGTGGCTTCAATCCAGTCTGGCACCCAGGGCCCAAACTGTTGTGTCCCCCCCAACTTCATGTGTAGCTAGAAGCACATAGAAGAGAGAAGAGCCACCTGCAGAGGAAGGAGAGGTGATGGTGATGCTGAGGCTGCTCCCTCTGGCGAAGGGGCATCTGCTAGCCATCCCCGCAAGGTGAGGCACTGTAGTGGCTGCAGTGTGTGGATTCTTCCAGGAGCCCCCAAAGCCAACCAGAGCTAGTTGGCCCTGAGAATGCGGACTTCTATGGAGTCATGGAAGGAGATGCCTGCTTTGGGCCAAAGAAAGGGATTTAGCAAAGGAAGAACCTGGGGGCAGGTGATAGGGAGTGAGTTGTTATAAGCTGTGCTATTTCTCTCTTGCTCTCTTGTAACCCTCAGTGCTAATAACTGGGGGAAGACATGCTATTTACATTTGTTTCTTTTACTTCACTGCAGCTCGTCACATTCCTGGAGTCATTGCAGAGCTCAGTAATTTTACAAGAAGTAGTGCTGCACACTGGTTAGAGGTTGAGATTCTGAGGTCTGCTGATCAAGGTTCAAATCCATACTCTAGCAAGCAGTAACTTGTATTAAGTGTGTGACCTCAATGAAATGCCTTAGCCCCTTTGTGTATTGATTTTCTTATCTATGTAATGAAGGCATAGCTAATACCCACCTCAGAACCTTGAGGGAGGGGTGAATAGGCTAATAGACATAAAGAACTAGAACAGTGCCTGGTCCATGTTAGGAACTCAAACAATACGTACAAGTTTTTACTTGTTAAAATTGGAGACTCTGGAGTAAAAAGGGCCTCATAAAAGAGTCTTCATTCACACAATAGACTGACAATGTGCTAGGCCATGGGCAAGGGTCTAGAAATACCAAAAATAACAACTACTCAATTCATGACTTTGTCAACATCTTCTTGGAACAGTTTACCATCTTAAGTTCCTTATGGTATGCTTCTTTTTTTTTTTACTGTTATTTTGGCAACAAAGCATTTATCGCAGTGAGTAAATTTAGATTTTTTTGTGTGGGTTTTTTTTTTTTCTTTTTTAATATCTGTCTCTTGCACTGACTGTAGGCCTTCCAAGGGCAGGGACTGGGATCTGTATGTTGCTGTATCCCCACTGTCCAACCCCAAATCACCTATGAGATGCTCAATGAATGTTTGAGTGAATAAATGAGCCAAGAGAAGTAACTAGGTATCACTTTCCAGAAGCTCTCATTAAAACGCAGCACAGGAGACGGAGACCGGTGGTGAGTGTTAAATGACTTACCACCAGCAGTCAAGACGTGCTTTCTGAGAGTAAACCATGTGCTTCTCTGTTCTCCAGAAGATAACATGGAATCCCTGTTACCTCATCCTCAGGTTACTTTCTCATCTGAAACCAGGAAACGTGGTACCGTGGTAGACAAGCATGTTACCCTCAATTTAAATATTCGAGAGAGGACATGGGGGTACTATTTTAGTAGAAGATAAAGAGAGGAATTGATCTGAAATAAATGTACTCATTATGCAGGGATGGCTGTTTACTGATTTCCAAAAATCTTTCTGCCAGTGTTGGTTTGAAAGGGAAAGGATCATGATGAAAGTAAGCACTCTATTTGTATTAGCTAGAGGTTGTGAATCAAAAGTTTTCAAAGATAAATTTCTCTGTACTTGATTTTCTGCCAAAAGGATGTCTGTTTCTCTTGTCCAGATTCACTGTCATGTTTGAGAAACACACTGAACAAGTTGAATCTCAACCAGTCAGGTCTAAGCTTTAGGACCAGCCAATGCTGAATTTACATTGTGTACTCAGAAACCCCTGAATAATTGAACTAAAAAAAGACAGCAGCGTCCTTAATAACTGAATGGATTTTGCTGCATAAAATCAGTCTTCTCCAGCCCTGAAAAGTAGAATTGTTTTCACCTCTGGTGGGTGGAACTGTCGGCATAGTGGGCCACAGCGGGAAGCTTGTAGGGGCACTGGTACCAGCCGGTGGGGTGATTATGCTATCTGAAAGGTATGCGCCTGTGATTTCTTAATGATGGCTGCCTACTTGTTTAGTCCTGCAGGTAATCAACGATGGTTACGGGTAAACGTGAGCCAGATCAATGAAGGATGGAGGCGGTGGGGACAGACAAGCACAGTGAGCCAGCAGAGCAAGGTGTGTCTCACACTGTCAGACCACGCTGGAGACTGAGTCACACAAGCCAGAGGCTCAAAGGAGCCCTCCAACCTGGGGACTCAGGGCTGGAAGAAACCCCCAAGTTACTCCTTTGGCTGACTTCTGCTTTTGTGATACTGGAAAATTTGAAAAGGTAACTTTTCAGGAAGTGTTTCATTCATTCATTCATGTGTTTATGCTTTATTGGGCATAAAGTATGATCTTATATATATTAAGCATCATCTTCAACAACAATGGGCACCAGTTAACAAGCACCTTCTAGGTGCCAGGCACGGTGCTAAGTGAAAGTAGGTAGCATTATCCACTGTTACAAGAGAAAACAGACTCAGAAAAGTTCAGCAGCTTACCTGTGATGAGACAGCCGGGAGATGGCAGAGCTGGGACCCAAGTCTTTCTGATACCAGAGTCCTTGTTTCCTGCTTCACAATACACCGCCTTCCTCTTGAAGATTTTCCTGAGGATTGCTAACTGATGATTACAAGTTAATTTGTTGGGAGGAGAAGAAGCGGGAGGAAGGAGAGGGAGGGGAAAGGGAGAGAGGAATTAGGAAGATGTGAGAATATGGACTAGAGAAGACCAGGGAAACTCCGTGCCCCGTGTCGGGAATGATTTGCTTTTCTCTTTTCATTTTTTGCTACTTGTGCTCAAGAAAGAGCATTCAACTGGCTCTGGAAAGAAGTCAGGTTTTTTTTGTTTATTTAATCTTTCTTAGTAAGACTTGATCGTAGCAGTCTTCATAAAGTTCAGGGGAATAATTCAGACCTGTGTTCTGATGAGTGACTTAGCCCTATCTTGGTGGGACGGGTCCGCCTTGTCCTCTAGACAGAAGTCATCTCATAGGTCCCGTGGTGTAGTGTAATTTTGAGTTGCGAACCTAGAGTCAGACTGTTCTGGAAGGCCCTGCCCCGGGTTCATTTAACAAAATGCTCCAGGAGGCTTGGATGGAGGTGACATCGCTTATGACTCAGGAGCCGTCTCGGTCTCACGGAAGATCCAAGGGCCCCCAGGCTGGAAACAGATGTGTGGGTGGTCCAGCTGAGCCTTAAAAACAAAAATGAGAGGGGTCTGTTCCTGACTGTTCAGACCCAACTGCGTTTATGAGGCTTGACACCTCAAATGCTTAGATACTTTCACGTGTTAATTCATTTTACCCTCATGCCCACTCCAGGAGGCTGGGGTATTTCTCACATGTTACGAATGAAAAAAAACGACCTCAGAGAGGTGAAGCATCTCATTCATGGTCAGGAACCTTTTACTTAGGAAAGCTGAAAACGTTAACCCTCACATCCAGCAGCTTCTCCATTTCACAGACTGAGAGCCCCATTAAGCCAACTGCGTCAACATGAAAACCTCCCTTAGACTGGGATTCTGAATAGCTTGTTCTACCCCCTCACCCCTGATCCAGCTGGAGGTGAGGAAAACAAAAGGGGTCATGTTCTGGGAACTCAAATGACTATGGAAATTGCAAATGGCATTTAAGAGAGACGATAAAGCAGTCTATGCTTTACGTGGGGTCTGGGGAGCAGGCACACCCTTAACAAGGGTGCAAGTGGAGGGTCCCAGTCGGCCCCCTTTACCCCCTTCTTGGGCTCCTTCCAGCTCTGAGAGGCGGGGCCTTGCCTGCCTGCCTTTGGACACCCAAGTGTGCACATCCAAGCTCTGTGCACATGCTACCCAAACAGCCAAATCCTGGAAGTGGGCTGGGGCGAGGGTTGCCAGAAAGCATACAAGATGCAGTTAAATTGGAATTTCAGATAAATAATGAAGAGCTTTTTAGCATTAAGCATGTCCTAAATATTTCATGGGACATATTTATACTAAAAAATTTGCTATATCTAAAATTCAAATTTAACTGGTCAGCCTGTATTTGTTTGCTACATCTGGCAACTCCACCTGGGACTCTGGTGAGGAAGCTCGAGGCCTAGGTATCCAGAGGTATCCTTACATCTAAAATGTAAGGGGGCCTGGGAGGGGGGAAAGGTGGGCCCTGGGTAGGCAGAGCTTCCCGGTTCCCCAGACTCCTTACCTCCTGGGAGGGGCCCTCTAAAGCCTGGGGCCCAGGGCAGGGATCCCTCTTGCCCAGATCTAAGAGCAGTACTGGTAGCAGGAGGCTTGGAAAGGAAGCACATGAAACAGAGACCTAGGCCCCACTATGAGCCTTGGGCAAAGTCACTATTTTTCTGAGCCTCAATTATCTGAACTGTGTAAAAAGGAGGCTTACGTGGATTCCTATTTGTCAGAAACCTAGCCTGTGCTCAAAACATAGTAGGTCTCAATACTGGCAGCTTTCATTATCACCTTAAAGAGAGATCAATACTAGGAAAATACTTTGAGCTCTTCTGCCTCCTGCTTTTTGTTGAGTTGATTCACCTCAGCTGAGCTGGGAAAAGGTATCAATGTTTTCTTTGCTTATACCTGGGTTAGGAGAAACCACTCTGCTCAATGTAGCAGCCAGTGAAAAAGACAGAGACTGGGGCTAAGTATTCCAGGAGAGGTGACGGCTTGATCCGTTCCTCTCCCCCTGCTCTTCTCTCCCTCTCTATTCTTCATACCTGTCCCTGGGCTGTTGAGTAAGTGAGGCACTGTCCTTCCCAAGGTGGGTGGGAAAGGAGGGGGCATGGGGAGCAGAGCAGACACCTCCCCTGGCCCGAGGCGCTATGAGGTATTCACTCACTCACTTCACTGACTTGTCTTCCATCTCGGGAGGAGCCAGCCAGCCTTCGATGAGAATTGAAGCCCATGGTCGTAACTCAGGGCTGCAGGGGTGCACACAAAGGGGGCCCAAGCAAGCTAACCCTAAGGCAAAGTGCTGAGTGTTTGAAGAGAGATATAATTGAACTTGGAATGTCATGAAAGCTAAGACTCCTTTCTTAATTTCACAGTCTCATTCCTAACCACTACCCCCATGGAATCTGACTCAGGATGTCTTTCTGCTTAAAAGTCCAGAGTAAGAAGTTGGGGGGCGTGGGTGTGAAGGCAAACTGGCTCAGAGCCAAACTCAGCAGCTTCCTTTTTAACTCAGGTTCCTTTCTTTCGCAGGTTACAAAAGGGTTTAAAATGACTAGGGACTGAAACGATCTGGGGGTTGTTTAGGGGTTTTGGACTGTCCCTAGAACGAGGGTGGTTCTGCATTTCGGTGCAAGCAGATGAGACGGGGGTCCCGGGAAGAAGAGTTCTTTGGGTGGGAGTGGGGGGTCACACCAGAGTGAAGATGGAGATCTGTCGGTTGAGGTAATAACACTTTCACCAGCCTCTTCTGCACCTCTGAGGGTCTCTCATAACCAAGTTTACAGCCTGTGCCCCTGAAAGACCATTGTGCTGATGGCCCCTCTGCCATAGACAGATAGATTCATGAGTCTTAACTTCATAATAAGAAGCTTCTCTTCCCTTCCACTTCTCCTCCTTTCAGATCCACCCTCCTCCCAGAAGAAGGGATTCTTCCTTCAACTTTTTTTCAGTAATAAAGAGAAGATAATGAAATAATAAAGTGTAGTTACCTCAGCCAGTAAAAACCACATGTCTTCAGAATCCACCACCACCTGCAGAGACATGTAACCGTTTTGCTTACCTGGTGGTAACACTGTGGGTTTTTTTTTTTTTTTTTTTTTGCCCCTATTCATATTAGGATCTATGAGAAGTGGCTCCCTTAGATGATTACATGGCTTTTCAGCTTGAATGGGTTTTGAAATCAAGTAATTAAGCACCCACTACATGCAATAAAATAAGCACCATACAAATTACCAGTTCAATTCAGCAAATGTTTCTTGAGGGTCCACTAGGGAAGTGAGTAGCATGATCAAGGGCGCATCCTGACTCCACTACCTACTAGCTGTGTGACCTTGAGCAAGTTATTTGAACCCCTTCGAGCCCAGCTCCCTTATAATGTGAATTAGAGTACTACTTCACTGGGTTGTTGTGAGGATTCATTGAAGCAATATGGCAAGCAGCCATCACGGTGCCTGGCGCTATTGTTCAATAAATTGGTCAAGGAATAAAGATGATCATATGGTCTCTGTCCTTTTAAGGAGCTTACTACCTCAAGTAAGAATAAAAGCAGAAAATTGCCATCTCTCCTGGGAAAGAGATACACCACTGTGCTCAGTGGGTGTACTAGTAAGGGTTCTTCAAAGAAACAGAGCAACACACAAAAACATATAGATCAATGGAACAGGATAGAAAGCCCAGAGATAAACCCAGGCACATATGGTCACCTTATCTTTGATAAAGGTGGCAAGAATATACAGTGGAGAAAGGACAGCCTCTTCAATAAGTGGTGCTTGGAAAACTGGACAGCTACATGTAAAAGAATGAAATTAGCACACTCCCTAACACCATGCACAAAGATAAACTCAAAATGGATTAAAGACCTAAATGTAAGGCCAGACACCATCAGACTCTTAGAGGAAAACATAGGCAGAACACTCTATGACATAAATCACAGCAAGATCCTTTTTGACCCACCTCCTAGAGAAATGGAAATAAAAACAAAAATAAACAAATGGGACCTAATGAAATTTAAAAGCTTTTGCACAGCAAAGGAAACCATAAACAAGATGAAAAGACAACTCTCAGAATGGGAGAAAATATTTGCAAACGAAGCAACTGACAAAGGATTAATCTCCAAAATATACAAGCAGCTCATGAAGCTCAATATCATAAAAACAAACAACCCAATCCAAAAATGGGCAGAAGACCTAAACAGACATTTCTCCAAAGAAGATATACAGATGGCTAACAAACACATGAAAAGATGTTCAACCTCACTAATCATTAGAGAAATGCAAATCAAAACTACAATGAGGTATCACCTAACACCAGTTAGAATGGGCATCATCGGAAAATCTACAACAAATGCTGGAGAGGGTGTGGAGAAAAGGGAACCCTCTTGCACTGTTGGTGGGAATATAAATTGATACAGCCACTATGGAGAGCAGTATGGAGGTTCCTTAAAATACTAAAAATAGAAATACCATATGACCCAGCAATCCCACTACTGGGCATATACCCAGAGAAAACCATAATTCAAAAAGACACATGCACCCCAATGTTCATTGCAGCCCTATTTACAATAGCCAGGACATGGAAGCAACCTAAATGTCCATCGACAGATGAATGGATAAAGAAGATGTGGCACATATATACAATGGAATATTACTCAGCCATAAAAAGAAAGGAAATTGAGTTATTTGTAGTGAGGTGGATGGACCTAGAGACTGTCATACAGAGTGAAGTAAGTCAGAAAGAGAGAAACAAATACTGTATGCTAACACAGATATATGGAATATAAAAAAAAAAAAAAAGGTTGTGAAGAACCCAGGGGCAGGACAGGAATAAAGACGCAGACGTAGAGAATGGACTTGAGGATTTCGGGAGGGGGAAGGGTAAGCTGGGATGAAGTGAGAGAGTGGCATGGACATATATACACTACCAAACGTAAAATAGATAGCTAGTGGGAAGCAGCCGCATAGCACAGGGAGATCAGCTCGGGTGCTTTGTGTCCACCTAGAGGGGTGGGATAGGGAAGGTGGGAGGGAGATGCGAGAGGGAGGGGATATGGGGATATACGTATATGTGTAGCTGATTCACTTTGTTATACAGCAGAAACTAACACTACTGTAAAGCAATTATACTCCAATAAAGATGTTTTAAAAAAAGAAAGGAAAAAGAATCAGAGCCACAGGATAAATATAGACATATAGGAGATATTTTATGAGGACTGGCTCATGCTATCAGAGAGGCTGAGAAGTCCCATGATCTGCTGTCTACAAACTGGAGGCCCAGGAAAGCAGGTGGTGTAGTTCCAGTCCAAACCTGAAGGCCTGAGAACCAGGGCAGCCAGTGGTGTAAGTCCTGGTCAGTCTGAGGGCGCAAGAACTGGGGGGAGCCCATGGTGTAAGATCCAGTCCAAGTCTGAAGTTTCAAGAACCAGGAGCACCAATGTCCAAAGGTGGGAGAGAATGGATGTCCCCGCTCAAGTAGAGAGCAAATTCACCCTTCCTCTGCCTTTTTATTCTGTCAGGTGGATTGGACAATGCCACCCACACTGGTGAAGGCAATCCTCTTTACTCCATCTGCCTATTCAAATAAAACACTCTCACACACATACCCAGAAATTGTGTTTTACCAGCTATCTGGGCATTCCTTAGGCCAGTCAAGCTGACACATAAAATTCATCATCACAGGGGCCCGTGAGCCACTGAACTCAGCATAGGGGTGGGTGGAGGGAAGTTGGAGGACTCTGGAGGGCCAAGCCAGGCCTTGAAAGCTTATTAGCCTGCACTGAACAGGTTGAAAGAACAGGAAGAGCAGAGAGAAGTCATAACATCAAGACTTCTAAAAAACGTGGTCACTGTATTTGTTGTTGTCTCATTTCTACAAATACCCAGTCCCCTCTAAGTGAAATCTAGTCGCCACTACTCCTACAGCTTACTCCTTCATTCTCCTCGCGGTCTTCTCTAAATTCTAATGACCTACCAGTCTCGTTCACCAGACACATCTTCTGCCATGAGCATCGTATCCACCATCCCCCATTCTGTGGACTAAATTGACATCCCAACCCAGTAGTTCTGGCCCAGTTCTCAGCCAAGCCCCAGGAGATTTGACAATCTTTGTCCTTCTCTACAATCCCCACATGAGCTTGGCTAAAATACTAACTTTGCCTCAGTCTTCCTGTTTATAAATAGACACATGCTTTCTGGCCATTTAGACAAAAGCTACAAAGGCCTACAAAGTCCCAAGAAATGGGGCAGGAAAAAAAACACTTAGAAGTATGGAGCAAAAGAAGAATGGCATCTGACTCAATTCGCTTGTGGGTTGCTGGGCTGATTTGATCACATCCAAGGTTGAATGCTTCTTATGGATCAACTGGAAGTAAGGAAATCCAGAGGTTGGGCTCTAGCAAGATGAATCTGCATGTGTTCAGAATTATCCTCCAAGTCAACAACTAACTGTAGCTGGTCCAGCAGGAGAAGCCAGCTCTCCCACAGGAAGGCCTCGGCCTCTAAGGCTGTGAGTGCAGGGAGGGGAAGGGACAGCGCGAGAGATGCCTGGTAATTCCTGCTTTGTGGTGGATGTGCTGAGGTTTTCCTCTCCTCACCACATCTGACTCTGGGATGCAACACCTGACAAGGGAAAGAACCTCCTTCTAAAAGGCTGCAAGAAAAACATCCTGAGGCTAATTAAAAACAGAATTTAGCTAAAGGAGAAGTAAAGTGGCTCAATGAATGGCTTTGTCATTTGCCAAAACCTCACTTCTTTGCTGCCTTCATTTAGTTAATTAGCCTTTCACTGTTGATCTGCTGCTGTCAACTAGGCAATGTATGCAAACCACATCTCTTAACTACAGCCGGATCCTCAGCCTTTGAAACATGCGAGGGAGGGGTTGTAACCAATCTACAAGCCAACTGCAAAACGAAAAGTTTCATTTCCCGTGCACAAGGTGCCAAGACCTTTCTTCAATAACCCAGCAGAGTTTTGTTTCTCTGCTGGTGGAATTTCAAATTAGCAGAAGCTTCCGTGGTTTCTTACAGACCTCCTTGGTTACAGACGAAAGGACTCCATTCCCACCCCTCCACCCCCCATTTTGCGTCTTTTCACTTCTTCTATTGCTAGGCTTGCACTTACATTCTTTCAAGTTTCTGTGCACAATTTTTTAAAAACTATAAATTAGCACCTTCATTCCCTCATAGTTGGCATCTGCTGCATTTCAAGTGAGAATGCATTAAAATACCCTTTTCACGAAACTATCATTATCAAAAAAGCACATAAGCAGAATACTGACATCCTGGCTCCTTCATTTTCTGTGATTGTATGTATCATATTTCATAAATGAGATACTACTTATAAAACTATAGCATACTAAACAGTACACAATACTGTTTGTGGATACACATGTATATGAGTAGTAAAAGTTTTCAAACATGGGCTTCCCTGGTGGCGCAGTGGTTGAGAGTCCGCCTGCCGATGCAGGGGACACGGGTTCGTGCCCCGGTCCGGGAAGATCCCACATGCCACAGAGCGGCTGGGCCCGTGAGCCATGGCCGCTGAGCCTGCGCGTCTGGAGCCTGTGCTCCGCAATGAGACAGGCCACAGCAGTGAGAGGTCCGCGTACCGCAAAAACAAAAAAAATTCAAACGTGCCTTGAAAATGATAAGCATCACCTTCAGCAATTGAGAAGACCTTTGACCCAGGATAATTTTTCTAGCCAGGTTGTAAACATGCTTACACACACACACACACACACACACACATTTACATGTGCACGCACATTCTCTCTCAATTTTGTTAGATATATGAACAAGGCATTCTGGAGTTTAATGTCTTAGACTTTTCGTTTTTCCTGTAAAAGTAAAGGAAGGCAGAGCAAGTGAGTTTGTTGCTGGTAGGGGTTGTCCACGACCTCACTTTTCGGGGGTTTTGACTGCCTTCCAGTAGCTCCCCATCCTCGGTTCATTTTGAGGCAGGCTCAGGCTTGGCTCGAGGCCAGTGTGACAATCAAGGCCTGAGAAGTCTCTTCTTTCAGAGATTATTTCTCAGGTTTCTTTGTTTCATTGGTGGACTGGAGGAAGGACAGCGAGGAGCCGGGAATAGGAAGGAGGGGGACCAAGCGGGAGTTTCTCAAGTCAAGCGGGGTGTCCTGCTGTTGCCCCAGCCCGTGAAGCTGTGTTCACACGGCCAGGCGGCCCGTGCAGGAGGGCTTAAATTAATCCGGTGAGTCTGGGCAGCTGAACTGATTCCTTTGAGAGGCTCCAAACCTCCAACGAGCACCCCTGACTAACAGTCCAGCCAAGGTGGTTTCGAAGAACATATGAACTCAGGGGGGGAAATGGAAAGGAAAAAAAAACCCTAAACTATCAGGTTAAAATATGTGCCTTTATATAGCTATGGGCCAGACACCAAAATGAGTCTTTATACGCTTTCAAGGAGACAATTAAACGAAGTGGGAACAAGTGAAGAACCAGATGATGATTTCAGCATTAGGGACAGCAGAAGGAGGGAGTGGTATCAGAAAGGGAGCCCTTAAGCCACCAGTGGGGGAGGAAGGAGACCAGATGGACCTCACCCCCAGGCCAGCCAGAGAAGCACCCAGCCCCACACACCGCCCTCCTGTGAAGCACATGCATGCAGCCCTCGGATCCTGCCAGCTTTACGCCTGCCTTCAGCAGTGACGCAGAGACAGGGTACCAGCGTTGAACATCTTTGAAATTCTGCTTGGGTTCCAAATGAAAAATCGTTCTGCCTTCAAAGCCTAATGGAAATTTGGTAGAAACATGTGCTTTCCCCTCAGGTTCAAAAGAGAAATTAGTATCCTTCCCATTTCTTTGTGCATCTGTGTTTCCCTTTCTCAAGTGAAGAGGAGAAATTATGAGAGGCATCCTATAAAAATAGAAGGACAGAATAACAGTATTGCTCCTTTTTTTTTTTGCGGTACGCGGGCCTCTCACTGTTGTGGCCTCTCCCATTGCGAAGCACAGGCTCCGGAAGCGCAGGCTCAGCAGCCACGGCTCACGGGCCCAGCCGCTCCACGGCATGTGGGATCCTCCCGGAGCGGGACACGAACCCGTGTCCCCTGCATCGGCAGGCGGACTCTCAACCACTGCGCCACCAGGGAAGCCCAGTATTGCTCCTTTATAAAAGCAAATACTTCTATATTTTCTTTACAACAGAAATGCAACAGAAAGTCTACCATAGTACAAGTTATACAAAAAAAAAATCTGTGTTCTTGATAGGGAATCATCATAATTATTTACTCCCATTCCACTTAAAAATATTGTGTTGTTTGCAAGGCAAATGTCAGAAATGATGCCCATGAACCTTGGCAGGAGTTAGCAGTAGGTGCAGATTACAGGGAATTTTCACATCCTAAATCATTTATTCCTATAGAGTTTTTCTTTTCCGATGAGAACATTTTAATTTTACCATAGGAAAAATAGAAAAAGATAGTCTATTGAACAGCAATCCTGTGTTAGGCCCTAGTAACACAGAAATGGTTAAAGATCTCACGGTCTGTGGTTCCTACCTAAAGGAGCTTGTATCCAGTAGTGGAAGAAAGGTAGGTGGAGAGGGGCAAAATGATTAGGTGTTATAACCAAGTTAGGTGATGAAGTTCTGTGGGGTATACCCGAAGGAGCAATTCTTTCTGTAGGATGAGACTGTGTGAAAGAAAACTACACCTAGATGATATTAGTGAAACCAGAAAGGTAAGGAAATCCCAGAGAAAAGTAACAAAGAGGAGTGGAAGTCTGGTATCTTCCGGAAGCAGAAAGGAGTCCAATGTGGCTAGACTGTAGAGATGGAGAGAGGTGTGGAATGGCTGAAGCTGGGGTGGGAACATGGATTTGCAGCCAGAAGGCAGTTCATCAAAGGTCTGGATTGCTGTGCGAAGGAAGGTGACTCCTAAGCAGTGGGGAGGGGAATAATCCGTTTAGAAAGAACACCCTGGTCTTCAGAAGTTGTGTTGGAAGGGAAAGGGAGTTTGCAATAAGAAGCACTTGTACTGCGGCAGAGTTAGGGTGGACCAAAAACAGTGAGAGGTGAAGTCAGACTGGATCTAGGGAGAAGAAAGGAAAGGTGAGCTTAACAACAAAGTTCCTAACACAGTTAGTTCCTAACTAAGTGGTTGGCTAAAATAGGAAATGCTAACATTCAACATTTACTATGTGTTGCTACGTGCCAGATCCATGCTAATTTAGTTCTCACCACAACCTTATAGCGCAGGCACTATTATTATACCCATTTTACAGGTGAGGGAAATGAGGCAAAGAGAGCTTTAATAAAGAGCCTAAGGTTGCAGATTACTAAATGAGGCAGCCAGAATTTAAATGAAGGCCATCCAGTCCCCTAGACACTTTCTACACGTACACTCACGGAGAAGGAGACACGGTATTTAAGGGAAAGAAGTGAGATCATGTATGTATGTAAATTTTGAGGTTGATGCAAGATATCGAGACAAATGCCCAATAAATAGTTGGAAAAATAGGCCTGGCACTTGGAGAAAGATTCATTCAGCAAGTATTTGAGTGCTTATTAGGTACCCAGCTCTGTGTCAGAGCTGGAGTTATGACATCAAAATACTTAGCGCCCATAATGCGAAGTACCTGTACATCAAATTTTATTGCTTTATTTTTTGGCTGCACTGCGTGGCTTGCAAGATCTTAGTTCCCCGACCACAGATTGAACCGGCACCCTTGGCAGTGAAAGCGCAGAGTCCTACCCACTAGACCGCCAGGGAATTCCGCCCCCTGCCTGGTTTTCTTTTTGGCCGAGTATATCAAATTTTATTCAAGCTAATAATTTTCATCACAGAGCTGAACACATACTCTTTAAAATAACTCAAAGATAACTCCTTCTATGAAATAAATAATTCACCCCTTCAGTACCTGTTTTTGCAATTTTGGTATGATGCCTATTGGCTTTCAATGAAAGCAGAACACCCTATAAATGTGTAAAAATTCAGTCAGGAAGAAAGGGTTCATTTTAATTTTATGAACCACTTAGCACACGTGTTGGGCTCAGGAAATAACAAAATAAATGTCTCCATCAGTTATGTTGATAGAACTTCATAGGAAGCCCACAGTAGTGAAGGGTTCCTCACAGGTAAGCAGAATGCAGATCTCCCTCCAGAAAAGAGGGAAGAAATTCAGTCAGGAAGTTGAAGGTCACTGGCAGGAAGGGAGCAGCCGCTGACTTTTGGTCTGCCCTAGTCTCTTGGCCTCAGCTGTACCATCTGCACAACCACCAGCCACTCCATTCACAAACACTTCTTAGACTTTGTGGCCTGGCAGAATTGCCCATGAGGGTTCCTTGCATTCCCGCCAACCCCAACTAGAGCTCCCCAAGCACAGCTGCTGAGTGAAACCCGCTCTGGCTCAGCTTTTTAAAGGGGCTAGTGGCACCAGGCTCCCTATCTGTTTCCGGGGAACACGGCTTTCCTGTAGTGTTTCTTGGTGCCAGATGACCGTTACCAGTGTACTGCATTATTATAAAATGAGATTCCTTTCACAGATAAACATTTGAGACAATTTATATCTTGAACTTACTTAGCCCCCTCTGCCAAGTACCTCAACTGACTTTCAAATATTATCTCATTAAATCTTCACAGATTTCTATATTGGAAACATTTTTCCTCAGTGGCATAAAAGGCAAAGGCATTTCCATGAATACATACCCTAGTTGAAGAGGGGTGGGATAGGGAGGGTGGGAGGGAGGGAGACGCAAGAGGGAGGAGATACGGGGACATATGTATATGTATAGCTGATTCACTTTGTTATAAAGCAGAAACTGACACACCATTGTAAAGCAATTATACTCTAATAAAGATGTTAAAAAAATAAAAAGAAAGACATACCCTAGTTGAGAACTTTTACTGATCTATTCTTCTACTGGAGAATCAACAGATCATTTTCTTTTCAAGCAAATCCCATGGTGGTACCATTCTTGCTTCGGCAGCAGTGGACCCTCATCAGGAACTCTAATATAGTGTATGTCTTGCCTCTCCCACTGACCTCCATACATCTTACCTCCAACGGTTTTCCAGATTCAGAGGCTTTTCAGGTGACTCACAAAAAAACCAAGGGGCAACAGAGCGTAACGGTTAAGAGCGTGGGCTTGAAGTCAAACTCATTTACTGTGTAAACTTGGTCAAGCTTTCTAACATCTGTGAAACTTAGTGTCTTCATCTGTAAAATGGGAATAATAATAGTCCCTCCCAATATGCTCATGAGAGTTATTACATACCAAGTGCTTGGAGAATGCTTGCGCATGGTGAGCCCTCCATAAATAGTGCTTGATTAGATCCACCTGTCTGTCCATGTGTGTATGAAGCAAAGAGCCCAGAAGTGGATGTCAGAGGATCTGGATTCCAGACTCAGCTCTCTCACCAACTCGGTGTGTGTTCTTGACAAAGTCAAGCTCTCTGAGACTCAGTTTCTGATTCCTGATATGGACCGGATTGTTCTCAGCGGCTGGCTGCTTTGGGGGAGGTGGCTGCAGCTGGGGCCAGTGGTGGATGCAATGGACCCTGGTGGGAGCTCCCACCCGTCGGACGCTGGTGGGAGCTCCCACCCGTCCACGATGTGGATCTTACACCTCAGGAATGTTTGTCTTGCCTCAGGGACTTAATAGTTGTTGAAGAAAAATCCCCAGAAAGAAAGAGCATTTCTCTGGCTCTGCCTCACAAGTAGAATTCTGAGACTTCATATCCCCTCTTATCAGGAACAAAATAACTACCTAACTGCAGTAGTACGTACAACTATATCGCTGGCATTTATTTTTCTGAGGCACCTACATGGCAGAGCTCCTATAGGGCCTTTATGGACAATAAAGGATCCACTAAACAGTTGTTTCCTCTGGAGATTTGCTCATGGTTCTATTCTTCCTGCCCCTGGTCTATCTCCCCCTCTCCTTCTGGAAGCTGCTCAATGGAGCCACAGCCTGCAGAGGCCAGGGAGCACAGCAGACACAGCACAGGCTCAGATCTGGCAATCCTGTGCTCAAGACAAAAGCAATGACGTATAGTGGACACTGGAGTTAGCCTGCCTGCCTATGAGTTACAAAAGCTGTGTGACCTTGGGCAAGTTGATTAACTTCTCTGATCCTGGGTTTTCTTCATGGGACAAAAACATGGATAATAAAGTATCTACCTAACCTGGCTGACTCAAAGATCAAATGAAATAGTGCATGTCGACACTTAGGATAGTGACTGACACACAGTGAGTGCTCAATACGCTTTAGCTGTGATTATACTTATCACAGCTCTGCCATTTTATAGCCATGAACTATGGACAGGTTACTTAAATATCTTGAGTCTCAGTTTGCTCCTCTGTAATCTAGGGGACAGTAAATACTTTATAGGTTTATCATAAGGATTAAATGAGATAATCCATGTCAAGTGTCTTCACTACTACTAAGTACCGAGAAAATACCTGCTATTATCATTATTACTATGATGACTATTATATCTAATAGGAAATGAGGAAGTGGTGGTCACAGCACTTGAGCTGCCTCTCAACACTGACCTCTTGGAATCAGGAAATAGGCCTTACACAGACATAGACTGATCTCTAGATTCCCCTTCCAGTTCCACATTCGAATAAAAGAAAAAATGTGTGTTACAAAATTCCCTTAGCAACCCAGAAACTAAAAGTTACATCTACCAGTTGTCTTAGGTAGAGGTCCATTTCCAAATTTTGCTAAATAATGAGCACACTTCAGAAAGGATTTTAACCAATCAACACAAGGGAACAAAAGGAATTCTTGTTATGGTTATCCCAGCCCTTCTATGCATAGCATCATACTTAGTTCCCATAGTAACCCTATGATGTAGATACAGAAAGGATCACTAAACCCCATTTCCCAGGTGAGGAAACTGTGAACTGGAATAATCAACCAGGCTACATAGTGGCAGAATCAGAATTAGAACTCGGCCTAGCCTGGCCCACTGCTTCTTCCAAGCTATTCTGGAAGCTACTCTCTACCTGACTAAGAAGTCCTACAGGTCTTCTCCTCAAAATGCTTAGTGGTTGATCTTTAGACTGTAGGTGACAATGAGCCCCCCATCTCATGCCCATGGCAGACATCACCAATCAATAGTGGCTCTTTTCTAATGAACCCCAGAAACTTTTTTTAACTCAGCCCACAGGAATCAATACCACACAATCAAATCTGCCAAGTGAAGTGAAACTTCTCTGTCACCTAGGCACTAGACCTTAAAGAATGAAAACTCAAATCCCTCCAACAGAGAGCAGGCTGGTCATGGAAATAACTAAAATGGGGGGGATGTAGTACCTATGAATACGTCATGTGAGTGTGCCGAACACAAGGGCATTGTCCTGGATGAAGGGGCAGCCAAGTCGCCTCCAGCTAATGTCTTCGCATGTTGAAGTGCATGTTCAACATTGCCTTATCTTCATATTGTTTTCAAAAAGAGAGAAAAGAGAAATCTGAGCATGTATCTCAAATCTCCCAATTTTTCAACACTATGCAGCCTAAACAAAATACATGTATGGGTCCCACACAGCTCACAGGCCATCAGTTTGTAGCCTCTGCCATAAACCGAGTCTTGAGATCCCTGCCTTTCTCTGAATTCTGAGCATCTGTGTAAGTTTCATGGCCTGATTTCCTGGAAGCACAGCTCTCACCTCGATTAATGAGATCCCTGAGATGTATCTGGACGAGCTACTCATATATGCAAGGCACCAGATGGCTCCAGCGTTCACCTCCTCCAGACAGAAGGGTCAGGGCTAGTCTCTGTCCAGTGCAGCTGACGGTGAACAAGAAGATAGTGGAAAAGGAAAGGCCCATCTTCCTTAACATTGGCAAGGGAAGCCAGAGAGAAGGGCATGACCAAACTTTGGGAAAATCTCCAAGGTTACATTTTGTCTGAGAATTTCCTTTCCAATTCTCTCTCTTCCCAAACATCTTGCAGTCTTTGGTACTTCCTCCCAACAAGGTTTCCCAGATTTGCCCTCACTCTTATCTCTTTTTTGGCATCCCTTGTTGAAGGAGGACGTAAGTCCAGTAAAATCTATTGTGAGTTTCCTCCTCTCCTCCCCAAACTTTTCGAACAGGTAAGATCAGGTTAAAGCCAACACCAAGGACAAATGGATCAAAAAGTTATCCATGGCTTTCTCCAAGTTGGGAGGCTATTATGATTTATATTCATTAAATATGTCCATATTTACCAAGTCTACTATCATTAACAACCCTCCCTTTTACAATAGGGAGGATACTTTTCACAAATAGAAAATATTAACTAGGAAAAGTAAGTATCAAGAATTATGTAACATTGTCAGATTACAAGGTCTATCAGTTAAGATACTTTTGTTGCAGCATTTTTTTAAATCTCAAGTTGACTCAAACAAAAAAATATATTTTTGGAAAAAAGAGATCTAGAGGTAGGATGGCTCCAGGAATGATTGATTTAGTAGATGATTCTCAATGGTCTCAGGTTCTTCCTAAGTCTTCCTTCTGCCACCCACAATGTTCCCTTTGTACTATAAGGCAGCTTCCCTCAGAGACTCAAGATGCTGCTGCTGTTCCAGGCATCGTAGCCATGCCCCACAATGTCCAGAGATAGAAATTGATTATCCTTCTTCTGTCTCCTGAGAGCAAGGGCGTCTTTCCCAGAAGCCCCGAGAAGACCTGACCACATGCTTCACTGGTCATGACTTGGATCACCTGCCCATCTCTAGACCAGTCACTGGCAAAGAGAATGAAATTGCCATGAATAGCTTAGGCAAATTATTTGGGAGAGAACTGATACTGGGAAACCAGTCACAAGGCTACAAGATAATATGTTCACATTGTAAATAAAAGTAGACTGCTGTGAACAATAAGATCATCGTAAAGGTCATTTTGAAGAGCTCAAAATTCACAAATAAGGCAATATTCAATTAAAAGGGTGTGTCTGGAAAGGCATATGGGTTGTAATCCTAATATTACTTTACATTTATAGAGAAAGTCATAGTCTGAATTGTGCTTTCCCACAAGCTTCTCCATTGGTATTTCACATCTCTAGGGGTAGCGTGGCAACTATTATTGCATTTTATAGAAAAAGAAGCAGTTGATCATTGTGTCTGGTGTCAAAACTGGAAAGAGATGGGACAGGATGCCAGGACTTTGACATCTAGTTCACTGGGCTTTCTAATACACCGCACTACTCCCTTCATAAAAATGCCTAATTGGGCAGAGCCCCTTGATTTTTCCCAAGTAACCACACACATAATCTCACTTGATTCCCAGAACAATATCATGAGGCATCCAGAGAAAATGGAATTACCTTCATTTTATAGATAGGAATACGAGGCTCAAGCAGGCTGATGACAAACAAGCAAAGAAACCAGCTCAGGTTCAGGTGAATTGAACTGGTTTTGTTTTGTTTTTTTACTACCAAGTGGTAGCTATTTCCTTCTTTTTTTTTTTTTTTTTTTTTGTGGTACGCGGTCCTCTCGCTGCTGTGGCCTCTCCCGTTGCGGAGCACAGGCTCCGGACGCGCAGGCTCAGCGGCCACGGCTCACAGGCCCAGCCGCTCCGCGGCATGTGGGATCTTCCCGGACCGGGGCACGAACCCGTGTCCCCTGCATCTGCAGGCAGACTCTCAACTACTGCGCCACCAGGGAAGCCCCCTTTTATAAACTTTTTTTTTTTTTTTTTTTTTTAAGCGGTATGTGGGCCTCTCACTGTTGTGGCCTCTCCCGTTGCGGAGCACAGGCTCCGGACGCGCAGGCTCAGCGGCCATGGCTCACGGGCCCAGCCGCTCCGCGGCGGATCTTCCCGGACTGGGGCACGAACCCGTGTCCCCTGCATCGGCAGGTGGACTCTCAACCACTGTGCCACCGGGGAAGCCCTATTTCCTTCTTATATACTCCTAGCTGCCTTTCAACATCTAGTCCTAAATCATCAAGAATGTCTCCAAAAAATATAAAGACACCCATTCCAAATTTTCACACGCTGGAGCCCCTTCTGGCTCCAGGCTCCCTCAACTTTCTGTATGCCTGACTAAGCAGCTGGTGCTTCCCTCTGAGCTCCTGCCATCTCCCCTTTCATTGTTGCCTCAAGGCTCTCTGACCTTCCAATGGGATCTTTAGTTAATCTTATCAACTAATTTGCTGAGGAAAGACTCCAGGCTCTTGGCCTTCTAGGGAAGAATAACAATGGAATTCTAGAAATAGGGCACCCACCTTTGTAGTTTATCCCGGGGCAATTATCTCTATAGTGAGAATTTTAGGGTAGGCTAGAGGGAAGTCTTGACCCTTAGACCTTAGGTGGGTAGACACCACTCCCATAATTATCCTAAAGGAGGGGACGGGGGAACAGTATGATACAGCCCAGGAAGAGGCCTGACCTTAGAGAAGATATGTCTCCTATATGATCTTAGTATCTCGGTTCCCATTTATAAAATAAAGATACTAACTACAGTCCAGCCCACTTCCCCGAGTTTTTGTAAGACTTTATCAAATCATTTGTGAATGAGTTTTGAGCTAAACAGATGGATAGCTATTTTATTAAAGAGTTGCGTTTAGGGGACTAGATGCCTTGTAATTTGGCCTGACTTTGGTAATTTTTGCTTGCACTGTCTCACTTCTGAGTGTGACAGGTGGACAAAAGGAGAAAGACTAGACTCCACTGCTATTTATCCAAGGCAAAGTTTCTAGGGCAGGGTTCTCAACCCAGGCTCTGTATTAGAATCATCTGGGGGAAGCTTATAGCCTGTATTCTCTGGACTGTATCCTGAACCAACTAATTCAGAACCTAATCTCTAAGGAGGTAGGGCCCAGACATCACTACTATTTTCATAGCTCCTCAGGTGATTCTCTGTGCACGGGGTTGAGAACCACTGCACCAGGGTGAGTCAGTAGCAGAGAGATTAATTGGAGTCTTATTCCTTCAATCGTGCAACCACACTTGAGGGACAGCGTGACACGGTCAACTCACAAGGGGTCAGAGCACCCTTGGTTTTCTTGCGAGCCAAGTGGGTCAGCATGGGCAATCTATGTCATGACCCACTCTGGTCATTGCAATTACTTCTCAGAACTACTGAAGGTTTTATATCAAAGGTTTTAAAAATGTGATGGGGGCTTAAAGAGGGAGGGCAAGGAGGAAGAATCATGTGGGAGAAAGGGAATATGAGGTTGAAAGAAAGAGATAAAAGCGGGAAAAAAAGAGACAAAGACAGGCAGGGGGTGGGGTGCTGAGAAGCAGCAGCAGAAAATAAAACTGCTGATAATGGCTTTCAGAATTCAGACCTGCTTTCAAACCATATGGCAGAGATATTAGCTTGCCTGTAATTACTACAACATTCTCAACTGCAGAATGACTTTCATTAAAACCCATGGATTGAGGCACTTGGAATTTGTGAATAATTTTGCTTTGAGCTCCAGCTCTATTATGCTTCTGTTTGGAGTTGATATTTTTTAGGGAGGGAGAGACTCCACTTGTTCATCAAGCAACTATTTTGGAAATAATGCTGTCAAAATCCATTTAATGAGCATCTGTTGAGCACCCATCGTGTGCCAGGCTGTGTGCTAAGAGCTGGGTATTAGTAGATGAAGAGGGCTGACCCCATCCCTTGGCCACATCCATTTAACAAATATGTTCAGCAGCAACAGCATGCCAGGTACCCTGTGAGGTGGTAGGGGGTTGAGATACCCCTAGAAGACTGATAAGAATACAGGCAATTACTTGTAGTAGGGTCACTTGGGTGTAACCCATCAGATATCCATTAGGCTGCTTCGGGTGGTAAAGGGAAGAAAATGGAAAATGCATTCATCCTTGACTCCAGAGGTACCAGGGAGTGTCAAGAGTTACCACCACCTAGTGAGTCATGAAAGAGGCAGAGGTGACAACTTTCCATTTCATGATGCAATCAGGTTCCAAGCAGGTTCCTGCATGGAGAATGTCATTCTCTCTCTCTAGAATGGAATGTGACCAAAGGAACTCCCAAGTTCAGGGTCAGCGCATTTAATATCTATACCTCAGCCACTTACCATTTAGCCCAGAGAGGACACATTGTTTGATGCCATCCCTGATCAGTTGGTAACGACTGCCCAGAGTACTGCTGATAAGGTTTCTGAGCTCAGGGAGGCAAAAAGTTTGGTGACTGATAGGTAACGTCTGCCATGGTGTAGCATTAAACAGTACAGTTTTCATCCCTCACTTAGCCCAATCTCCTTTGTTCTAGCCATCTATTGCTGCACAACAAACCACTCTCAAGTTAGTGGCTTATTTTCCATGTGAATCTGCAATTTGGGCAAAGCTCACAGGAGACGGCTCATATCTGATGGGCATGGCATCAGCTGGGACAGGCCATTTGAGGCCAGAAGCTCTACTTCTTTTGCCTTTGGTTAGAGAAAAGATTCTTCTATTTGCCTTTGGTTAGAGAAAGCTTAATCACTTCACATAATCAGAGGATTCAGCACTTTAAGGCCAATAGGCAGGATTGGCCTTACATGGATCACTTACACGGCTAGTAAATTGGTCCTGCCTATTGGCTGGGAGCTCAGTTGGGGCTATCTGTCAGGGGCCTCAGATCCTTTACATGTGAGCCTCTTTAAGCGGCGGCTTGGAAAAAAACAAAAAAAGGGACTTCCCTGGTGGCCTAGTGGTTAAGAATCCGCCTGCCAATGCAGGGGACACGGGTTCAATCCCTGGTCCAGGAAGATCCCACACGCCGCGGAGTAACTAAGCCCGTGCGCCACAACTACTGAGCCTGTGCTCTAGAGCCCGTGCTCCACAACAAGAGAAGCCACCGCAATGAGAAGCCCGCGCACCGCAACGAAGAGTAGCCCCCGCTCGCCGCAATTAGAGGAAGCCCACGTGCAGCAACGAAGACCCAACACAGCCAATAAATAAATAAATAAATGTTCCTTTAAAAAAAAAGAGAGAGAGAAAGAGGCGGCTTGGTTTCCTCACAGCATGATGGCTGCGTTCCAAGAGACAGTAAGTGGAAGCTGCTGGTATCTCATGACCTGGTCCTTGATACTGACCCAGCACCACTTCTGCCATATCTTGTTGGTCAAAACAGTCACAGAGCCTGCTCATGTTAAAAGCAGTAGAAAAAGTAGCAACAAAGCTGTGGCCAGCTTTAATCCACCAAATCTTATATTTTTGTGAAGAAAGACGAGTCTAAGCTTCAATTGTTTTCTGAATTTATAATAAAAGTGGGGAGGTGGGGGCTCGAGACTAACGGCTTGGGAAAAATGGTTTAGCATGTGAGACATCCTTGCAGTCAACTGTGTTCTGCTCTACTCTGATGTGTCCTTCCTGCTAAGCCTCTGCTCTCCTGTACATACTCAAGAACTTCAAAGGCAGAGTCCTTTGTGAAGGCAGAGCACTGCCAAGCCTTTGCCAGTCCTTCCAGGAAGTGGGGAGTCTGGGCCTGTACTTCATAATTATTTTGTTTTCTCTCTCTTACCAACTGAGGCCTCCACTTTCCACACTGTCTTCTGCCCAACACCCACTTCTTGGTGTGATTGTCCCAAAGCTTCTCTTCTTTACTTTCCCCACTCTTACAGGCCCTGTCACCAAGCATTATAAATGCTGTGATTTTCCAAATCTAGCTGTATACTTCTTCGGTGCAGCGGAGAGGCTGGGCTCATACTTTCTAGAGCTGTGCATTCAGGGAGGGTTTCCTGATGACCCTGGGGATGATTCTTCTACCTTACCCAAGTAATAGAAGCACCCTTTGGAGTTAATGAATTCTGAACAAGTTTGTGGCTCTTTTTGTTTTTATTTGCTCCTACCATGCCCATTGAGCGTAAAATGGGAAGAAAGAAAGGAAAGTGAAAAGAAAAAAAATAAAATAAAACCCTAACGTACCCACACACATCCTTCCCTAAGTTGAATGAATGTGCACAGCCAGTGTTATTGTTCTTTGCACGGTAAAAAGATTCTTCTATTTGCCTTTGGTTAGAGAAAGCTTAATCATTTCACATCATCAGAGGATTCAGCACTTTGAGGTACTATAAATTAGAGGCACTATCAACCTGGTTTTAAAATTGGTTGTGGGTTTTCTGGGGTATATTATTTCAGCTTATCCCCAAGGCCTAGAAATTCTCCCAAGTCTCTTGGTCTGTCATATATACCACCAGACTGGTTTGATCCTAATTGCAATTAGTGATAAATACATTGTAAAATTTTTAAAAATTAAGGCTTAGAGATTTACAAACAGACTCCAAAAATAGAAGAAACTCTCACCTAACCTTTAGAAATTTAAAGCTCCTAAGATTAAAATCTACTTCTTCATAGTTGTTAGCCAAACTGAAGCACCCAGTGCACTTTCTTTTTCGGTAGCTGACTTAGTCTACACCAGTGGTCCAAACCCTTCTGATCATACCAGATGCATAAATACAGCAGAGACAAAAAGGCACTAGTGTTGGAATTAAGCTCCGGCCTTAAACTAGTGGTGTGACCTTGGCCCCTGAGAAACAGCACGTTCATAAATGTGAAAAGAAAGCCGATTTTAAACCAGATTGAATGGAGTTTGAATCCCAGTTCTGCCACTTACTGGCTTTTTTAATTTGGCCAGTTTACTTAACATCTCTTTTTCCCTCATCTATAAAATGAGGGCAACAGCACCCAATCCATCAGTTTGTTTTGACAATAAAATTATACATGGAAATAACCTGGTGTATAGCAAACCCTCAGTGAACGATGGTTCCCTTCCCCTGGGCCTCTGCATTTTCAAAAATGAGTGAGCCCATTGGATCTACATCACCAGAGAGAAACAACCAGTGTTCACTATGACCCTGGCATGGGCCCTCAGCTCATGGAGTCTGGGTGTGAGTAATTAAGGAGGAGGCCATCAGAAAGATCCTCCAGACCTAACTTAGAAGAGCAAGCTGAGTGCTGGGAATAAGTCAATGGTTTCCTTGCCTCAAAAACCTTTTGCATGATGATTATTTCCTTCTCCCCAGTATCCTCCCTCACCACACACACTCACACAAAGTGGTAGGCACAATAATGACCCCCCAAAGATGCCTATGCCCTAATCCCAAGAACCTGTGAATATGTTAACTTACATGGCAAAAGGGACTTTGCAGGCGTGATTAAGTTAAGGACATTGAGATGGGAAGATTATCCTGGATTATCTGGGTGGTCCCAAAATTATCATAAAGGCCCTTAAAAATGGAAGAGGGAGACAGAAGAGAATCAGAGAGAGATGTGACCTTGGAAGAATGGTCAGAGAGATACAATATTGTTGGCTCTGAAGATGGAGGAAGGGGGCCCTGAGCCAAGAAATGTAGTGACCTCTAAGAACTAGAAAAAGCAAGGATTTTCTCCTAGAGCCTCAAGAAAGAATCACAGCCATGCCAACACCCTGCTTTTAGCGCGGTGAGACGCATTTTTGATTTTTGACCTCCAGAACTGTAAAATAATAAATTTGTGTTTTTAAGACACTAAATTTTTTACAGCAGCCATAGAAAACTAATACTTGGGGATACTTACTACAACTACTTTGACAAAATAACCACCCCAGCCCCAGAGAACATTCTTATTAATAGCACTATCATGGGAGGATTAAAATTTTATTAATCAAAACTTAAAAGTGTGGTTTTAATATGTTCACAGTGCCCTCTCCCAAGACAGAAGGTAGGTGAGTATTGAAGAAAGATCCCTGGAAGTTCCTCAAAAGATGAATGAATCATATACCTACTGTTTGGGATGCTGTCAAAGACATTTACTAGCATTTAATCATCTCAAATAATTACATAACAAAAGAGTCCCCAGTCAGCCAAAAAAAACTCTCTCATGAGAGAGGTAAAGGGGAATTAATAACTTTTGAAGTAGGGGGAGACAGCTTTTTTTCCACTAGAGATCTTGGCCTCTGTGGAGCTAAATACAATTAGATACCAATTCCCAATTTCATTTTTAGAAACCTACAGGACATAGGTCAGGATTAAAATACTACCATAACTGTATTCTTTTTCATGTAAAGTTTGCTATTTTCCATTGGTAAAGTAAAGCCTGGCCTTTGGAAAATACGGAAAACACCAAATCATTTTTTAAAAATCACCCCATAAACCAAAGACAACATTGTTCACGTTATATTTCCTCTGAACTAAGAGAAAAAGGAGAAATAACCCTGTAGTACCATTATTCTTGGACCAAGCTCGCTCCCAGATCACTCAGAATTTTACTTTTGAGGAAATAAAACTGACCCTCCCAAAGGAGTAGGGTTCCACTGGGGTCAGATATACACAATTTGAATCTTGGTTTTGGGCTTTCCCTATCTGTGCGACCCTGGCATATCAGTTACTTCCAGCAGGCTCAGTTTCCTCCTCTGTAAATGAGAATCATCAGGCCTGCCTCCTGGGCTTTTGTGAGGGTTGGAGATCACATACGTAAAGCTTCTAGCTCAGTGCTTAGCAAAGGAAAGTGGTCAATGTTGGCCCAAAAGTAATTTTTAATGAATTTGTGAACTGGATTCTTTCGGGATTCCTAACAGCTTTGCAGCCACAGGAGCCTGAGCTACCTGTAACTAGGCTGCCTGCCAGAAAGGGACCTTGACCTCAGCGCGGCCCAGAAATAATCATCTAATACCTAAAACTGGAAAAGTGGCTCTTTCTGATTTATGAGTACAACACCCTATCACAGGTACTTTCTCATTTCCTATTTGGGCAGCAGCCTGAATAAAATAGAACCCACCAAGCTAGAGAATCTGCCATCTGGATGCTTCACTCTGGTTCCCCTTAATGAACTTCCTCTGCTGGAATACTCTCCCTCATTCCCCTCCCACTCCCTGCCCCTCGTCCGCACCTTCCTTGCCATCCACTTTGGAGTTGGTACATTTTTCTACTAATGTCTCTTTCTAATCTGCAAAGCTGGTTTTAATTTGTTTTTCTTTATCTGGAGAACAGGAATCACAGTCACCTTATCTTCATCCCTAGTGTCTAGCAGAGCAGCACTTAATAAATGTCAATAAATGTTTGCTGAGTGAGTAAATGAATCAGTTAAATAAAAGGGTGGATAAATGGAATGTGCAGATTCAGGAGTTGCCCTCAGTCAACTGGAGTCTGCACCTATGGTAATGCTGGATGCTCTCTGTAACCTGAGACCCAATCCATCCTCCAGCTCATAGGCAATTCATATGTACTTTTTCCTCTCCTCACTACTGAGTTGTTCTGAGGTTAAGCCGGGGAGGTATTGACCAGTAAGTTTAACCAGGACCTGGGTGTGGGAGGATTCATTACAGTTCAGGTCACCATGTGCTTTCTTGTAAGAAACTAGGAAGCTTGCAGAATTCCAAGGGCACCCTTTCCACTGGACTCCAAGTGAATGGCAGCTCCTGCATCACCACGCCCTCTTTTTATACGAATAATGCCCTCTGGAGCAGTCATAGCCCAGCACTAGTTTCACTGTCTAACATATGTTCCTTTAGGGGAGGATTTTGCAATTCTCTTTGGTGCCACTGGGACAAAGCCAACCTGAAACACTTCCATTGTTACGGGGAGAAAACCTGCTTCTCCTCTCCCCTTATCCCCTCCTGGTGTCCTTCAAACCCCACACAGTGAAGCTCTGGGTGAATCTCAAACCTGGCTGAGAGATACAGGTCGCCTCCTCTGTTGCCCTAGGCTCTTACTGGTCTCATCCTTGCTCTGCACCTCTGGGCTGGCCAGGTGTCTGGAATGACTGAATTTTGACAAGAGAGACCCAGATACCAGTTCCTCCTGCCAATGTGACTTCCATCACTGTCAGCCCTGAGGGCCCCCATCTCCAGCAACACCAGGCAAACTGTCAGTGCTCAATAAATGATGCAAGAGACCAGGAGAAGCTGAGGCAAAACAAAGGCCACCAAGAGCAGGGACACTGAAGTGACAACGCCCCCAATCAAATAGCTCTGACGCAAGCTGAGCCACTGACTGGGGCAAATTCCATTAACCACTCTGAGCCTCAGTTTTCACACCTATAAACTTAGGGTAATGATACCTACTCCACAGGGTCGTGGAGAGAATTAGAGTTCCTATTCATTTAAAGTGTTCTGAACAAAGTTGGGCTCCTAGTAAGCCCTTGATGATCAATAACTGTGGGCTGTGCGTTCTCACATAACTCAGTTTATCTCATCTACTGTGGGCAGGACCAGCAAAAAGCTAAAAGTCAGAACAGTTGACCCTGGTTCACATACTATAGCTGAACCTTGTCCTTCCTCAAAGATTTTTCTTAAAACACCAAGTCAAGAATTTCTAAAACAAATCTTTTCTCTGTGGAATGGTGGGGTGACGAGAGCTTGAGCTAAAGCATTGAAAACGCTGGTTCCATCACTCACTAACTGGAATTTGGACCAAGGGGCAATCTCAGTTTTGGGTTCCTCCTCTGGAAGATGGAGCAATCAATGATATATACATCAGATTGCCATTGCAAAGATTAAATGAGATAACATGGAAGATACGCTGTGACAAAATGTGAGTGTTCATAATTAGTTCCTCATCCCCAAAGTTTGCGTTTTACAGAAAACTGAGGTTTAGAGAGGTTAGGCACGTCACTTAATCTCTATGAACAGTCATGCCTAGAAAATAGAGAGGTCGATATAAAAGGCCTCTGAGGACCTATCCATTCTAACACATGTAAATCTCTGAGCTACAGATGACGCATGAAGTCACCATTGTTAGAGTATCTTCCTGATGAGGACGTGTGCACTCTCTCTACTCCAACAGGGAGCGCAGAGTCTAGGGCTTAGACCAAGCCCCCAGCCTTGGGTCCATCAGCATGGGGCTTTTATCTTCTGAAGGATACTTCCGGGAAAGTCAGAGAAGCAGCATGCTGCAGATATCCTGGGGCATGTCCCTGCTCTTAGAGCAGGCCACAGCGGGGGATCCACATAAATGACTATCTGTGCCACTGCGGCCTCCCCAGTCACGTGAGGATTACAGGACAGGCACGGCTGCTGGCAGAACGCTGGACAGGCACTGCCATCCACCGTGTGGATTCTGGGCGAAGGCAGAGAATTAAGTGTCCCCGATTGTTGATAAAAGGGAGCTGAAGAAAAGCCACCCCATCTCTGCCTTCAGATAACTGCTTTTCGAGGTTCCGCAAAGGCCCAGATCTTCCTGTCTTGCACATCTGTTAAGCACCTAATACATGTTTCTTTCTTGGGCAATTCAGGGAACACACACCATCATAAGCCACAGTATTCCAAAACTTCCCAAAACATCAGAGCTACATTTCACAACCTATATTCTCCTGAACACCGAGAGACTCCCCAAATTCAATAGGTCCTACACAAGCAAGTTTGAAAATCTCTGCATCCTTGGAGATTCACACTGTGCTTCATGACAGCCAAGGCACTGAGCAGTTCCGCAATTAAAAGAAAGCTACTTGGATTTTATTTAACTGACAGATGAAAAATTAACATAAAACATAAGACATTTTTTAAAAAATTTCTATAGAGAAACCAGTATTCTTCAGACCCAGTTTGGAAAATGCCATCCTATGACATTTGTAAATGGAGACTAAATGTCCTCTTCTACCACAAATAAAGATATTTTCACTGTGTTGCAAATAGTTCTCACCACCACCATCATCTACCCCCCACCCCCATCTCAAACTTGTCTAGGTCTCATGTTAACTTTGGAATAAGAATATGGCCACTGCTTGTCTGTATCCCACGGGGAACTCACCCTTAAGGTCAGTGTGGCCTCTTAGCCCACTGCAGGGCCAGGCCCCCTCCGCATGCCACCACCCCGTGGGGGCATGGGGTCGCTCATTGGTGGTAGGGGCAGAACAGCATTCTGACTACAGGGTTCCCGCCTTTAACTGGGTGTCGGGGAGGCAGGCAGGGGAGACTCCGAGGTGATGAGTTGGATGCCCCACCCTTCCGGGAGCTCCCCAAACACCCTCTGAAGGCACAATCCCGGAGCCTAGAGCAACATCCACCACATGGTGGATGATCAGTGAATGAATGAGTCGATCGCACATTGCAGGACATCATTCCGTTCCTTGTACGGGAGATCTTTGCCTCTGGACTGTGAACCCCAAAAGGGGAAATACAATTGCTCTTAGTTTTGTGTGTCCAGTATCCACAATGGGCCCCGCTCGGGAACTTAACCAACAAGGGGGTAACTGAGTGAATGAGGTGATGAGTGAACGACCTTAAGCTTCTTGGGCCTTCCTTCTGGGTGCCAAGAAATGGGTGGAGAGCACCTAGCGCTCTCTCCATTTTCTCGTCTTCCTCCTCCACTTTCTCTTCCTCAGCCAGGTTCTTTGCTACCCAGTTCCTGTGTTGGAGGAAGGGAGGGACAGGACTGCCTTGAGACAGAAGGCAGCCCCTTTAGCCACATTTGCCTGAGAAGGCACCGGGCTTGGGGACGAGCTCCCTTTCAGGCACTGGAGAGATTGCTTACAGTGCATTGCCAGAGGCCGCTCTGGAAAACTGGACATCCAGGGGCAGCAGAAGAGAGGGGAAGGGGGGAGGGGGAAAGGAGAGAGGGAAGTTGGGGGGAGGGGGGAGATGGGGAGTTGGGGAGCGGCAGGGGAGGGAGCCCCCTCCAGTCACTGGCAGCCGCCACAAGCACTTCTCCCTTCGCGTCAGGTTTCTGGTCCCACCTCTCCATGTGTACGGATAGGCCCTGGAAGGATGCCTACATCCTGAAGACATTTAGTTAGGATCTCTTCCCATCTGCCTATTGCTCACAGTAGGCAGCCTCTTACCGGAAACAGGTATTGAGTGTGGGGAGGAGCAGGAAAGTGGGCTCTCAGCGGGTGCTGTTGTGGGACACTCAGGTCCTGCCGTTCTGGGCCCATCTCCAACAAGGAGCCAACAAGAGTGGCACTCACTCTGAACCCTTTACAGCTGGGGATTTTTTTTTTTAACACACAATTTTGCAGCTAAGGATTTAAAATTTGCTGCTTTGACAATTTGCAAGTGACCCCAATAGACCACCGGGGAGCAGAGCCATTGGTTATTTTGCCTGAGGTGTGAATTTCAATGCCCACACATCCAGGCTGGTGTGGAGGAAGGAGTCCTAACTGGGATGGGTCTAGATGTCACCTAAACCTCAACAGTTTTGTGGCTCTCTTAATACAAATGTGTATGAACCTTTCACCCTCCCTGGAGGGTAGCTGTTGTTACCCCAGTTGTATAGATAAGGAAATGACAGACATACATGATTCAGGGAATTGGGGATATAACCATCTCAGGAATATCCCCACTATACCATGGTCCTGGATCTAAACCCCAGTGCCCCATTCCTCAGCTCATCTTTCCCTCCCCGCCCCAGCCCCCAACTCTCCCAAACTTCCTTCTCATTGATCTGTTCTCAGCTCTTAAAAGTTCCACAGGACTTGGGGTACAATGAGAAGGGGGACAGGGGGAAGGAGCAGAGTTCTGGGTGTCTCTTTTCGTCTGCTTGTCTGCTTCCTCTGCTTTGTTTGTCTCCCTGACATCAGCCGTCCTTTAATATCTAGACAAAATCAGCTCCAACCCCCATTCTACAACCAGGGAGAAATCCCCTCAAGATTTCTTCAACTTCTTAGAGGTGTACCTTTTCCTAGTCACCTGTATCTCATACTTTGTTTTTACTGACTTTGTCAATCAGGGTCATTTAGGTTTTTACTGTTTTGCTTTGTTTTTTATCTTCTTCGTATTGACCCAGACAAAGAACTCAGCCCCTTACCTCTTGATATCCTTCCCAATCTCACACATAAGGAAGATGTCTGAACTATATTTTTGCTGGAGGATTGGGAATGATAAGGAGTTTCTACACAGTACCACACAGCCTGTAATGGAAGAGTATTAGTCACAGCTGTTCATAACCAGCCCTGTCACTCATCCTCTCCGTCCCTCTTCCTCCTCTCTCTCTCTGCTACCCACCCCTGCCACCAACAAATTCAGTTTTATTATTTACACAAAGCCTTTAGTTGTGTCTTGGTTGCCTTCTTCCCCCAGGTGATTTATCAAGGAATTTCCCTAAAATAAGGTTCTTTCCCTAAGGAACTCTGGTATCTGCTAGAAAAGCAGTGATTTTTCTCAGCCCAACTACCATCCTACTTATTCATTAGTCTATTTAACAAATATTTATTGAATGCCTACTGGGTGACAGAGTCTGGGGATAAAAGAGTAAGCAACAAGGCAAAACTCCCTGTCCTCACAGAGCTTACATGCTAAGGGAGCTCTGCAAAACTTCATTTGGGAAATAAAAAGGTTTCAACACAGTAAAAGCTTGAAAGTTGTTGTCTTAAGATATCTAAGAAAACATTCAGAGTCAACCATAATGGGTTGCTACTCTTCCTATTTATTCCTTTTAAATGGAAGGTGGGGATGGAAGGAGGAACTGGCTTCTGTTTTTTGGAATCCAGTTTCTTTTACTTTCCTCCTCTTTGAAAGGATGGTTTCCTCCTCTGTTCTCCTAAGCTGTGCTAGCCACCTCCTATTTCCTGCTTAACCCTAGCTGAAATACACAAAACTGCGCTACTCGCCTCCCACACTCCTGCTTTCAAGGTTATTATTTCCAAGGGGTCCTTCCCATTGAGCCCTGTTGCCCACTCATCCACCTTACCAGTCTCTCTTCTCCCACCTAAATTAATTCTTTTACCCTGTTTTGAAGATGTTATCTGTGCTGCTGGGATGTGCTGCTCTGTAGGTCATTAAACTGTCCCCCAGATAATTTACAGATCCCTCCAATGATGCATGTCTGACTGTAGATGTCACCAACAGATGTCTGGGGAGTTACATTCTAGCCAGAATATGCTCTCCTGCAGTTTTAAGAGTTAGACTGTGCATCTGTATTCTTCCTCTCCTCCTGAGCTAGTGGGTGTCACCAGATACATACTGCTGTTTCTTTTAGGGGATTTCCTTTTTTATTTCACCAGCCCATACCCAACAGATCATCTTTGAAAAGTCACTTTACAACTGACTGAGATTATCTGGACACAGAAGGCCTCTCTCACAGCACTACTAGGTGCAACAGACACATGACATTAGATGTGTTTCTACGAGGGCTTATATTCCTGAAGCATCCCACGAAAGAAAAACTCCTGCAAGAGACTGGTGCAGATGTCACATATGAAAGGAAAGCATCTAACAACATGAACTACCCAAATGATTTTACACTATTTTATTATTTACTTGGACTCCATCTTGTTAAAAAAAAATTGAGGAGGCTTATAGAATGCATATAATATGTAAAAACCAACAAAAAATAAGGAAATTCAGTTGAAAAAATATGGAAAGAAAAATTAAAATATCCTTTTGCAAGAATAGTATAAATTTGCCACTTATGAGAGCCTTTCTAGTTCTTGAAGGCACTCACTAGATTTGGCTCTGAGCTTCCTAATGGCCAAAGCAAAGAGCAAAAACATAGCTTCAGATGCCACCCATCTGGAGCGGGGAAGGAGGTCCTATTAGTACATTTATTTTTTCAGAATGACTTGGGACTGCTTTGTACTTTTAGTGTGTGGGGTCAGGAAGGCTAAATATCCTACAGTGCGTAACACAGTCCTAAATAGCAGAACTGTGCCATCCAAAATGCCAACTGCACACCTTTGAGAATGGCTGACGTGTGTGATGCATCATGTCCAAAAGTCAAAAACTCAAACTAATAGTTCAAGAGAAGCACTGGCATAGAGACCGTAAAACAATGTCCTTCTGAGACCTAAAAGGGACTCAGCGGTGTAGCAGACAACATCAAGACCCTCTAACAGATATAAGGAGATTCCTATAACCACTCCTAACATCATCCAGAGAGAATTGCTGTTGAGGAGTTTCATGGTTTCACCTATCCCTTAGAGGGGGAGTTCAGCCTGACAAGTTTATCTTGCTCAGCCTCCCCAATTTCGATTTCATCCCATGAAGGTGACATGAGTACCAGGTACTGTTCGAGACACTGCCCTGGTACCCTGAGGGTTATAAAACTGAATAAGACCCCATCCCTCTTGATGCAGCAAAAGCAGTTTTAAGAGGGAAGTTTATAGCAATACAATCCTACCTCAAGAAACAAGAAAAATCTCAAACAATCTAACCTCACACCTAAAGGAACTAGAGAAAGAAGAACAAACAAAACCCAAAGTTAGTAGAAGAAAAGAAATCATAAAGATCAGAGCAGAAATAAATGAAATAGAAACAAAGAAAACGATAGCAAAGATCAATAAAACGAAAAGCTGGTTCTTTGAAAAGATAAGCAAAATTGATAAACCTTTATCCAGACTCATCAAGAAAAAGAGGGAGAGGACTCAAATCAATTAGAAATGAAAAAGAAGTTACAACGGACACTGTAGAAATACAAAGCATCATAAGAGACTACTACAAGCAACTCTAGGCCAATAAAATGGACAACCTGAAAGAAATGGATAAATTCTTAGAAAGGTATAACCTTCCAAGACTGAACCAGGAAGAAATAGAAAATATGAACAGACCAATCACAAGGAATGAAATTGAAACTGTGATTAAAAATCTTCCAACACACAGAAGTCCAGGACCAGATGGCTTCACAGGTGAATTTTATCAAGCATTTAGAGCAGAGCTAACAGCCATCCTTCTCAAACTCTTCCAAAAAAGTGCAGAGGAGGGAACACTCCCAAACTCATTCTGGTAACTCAGGCCACCATCACCCTGATACCAAAACCAGACAAAGATACTACAAAAAGATAAAATTACATACCAATATCAGTGATGAATATAGATGCAAAAATCCTCAAACTACTAGCAAACAGAATCCAACAATACATTAAAAGGATCATACACCATGATCAAGTGGGATTTATCCCAGGGATGCAAGGATTCTTCAATATACACAAATCAATCAACGTGATACACCATATTAACAAAGTGAAGAATAAAAACCATATGATCATCTCAATAGATGCACAAAAAGCTTTTGACAAAATTCAACACCTATTTATGATAAAAACTCTCCAGAAAGTGGGCATAGAGGGAACCTACCTCAACGTAATAAAGGCCATCTATGACAAACCCACAGCAAACATCATTCTCAATGGTGAAAAACTGAAGGCATTTCCTCTAACATCAGGAACAACAATGATGTCCACTCTCACCACTATTATTCAACATATTTGGGAAGTCCTAGCCACGGCAATCAGAAGAAAAAGAGATAAAAGGAATACAAATTGGGAAAAGAAGGAGTAAAACTGTCACTGTTTGCAGATGACATGATACTATACATAGATGCCACCAGAAAACTACTAGAGCTAATCAATGAATTTGGTAAAGTTGCAGTATACAAAATTAATGCACAGAAATCTCTTTCATTCCTATACACTATCAATGAAAGATCAGAAAGATAAATTAAGGAAACAATCCCATTCACCATTGCAACAAAAAGAATAAAATACCTAGGAATAAACCTACCTAAGGAGGTAAAAGACCTGTACTCAGAAAACTATAAGACACTGATGAAAGAAATCAAAGATGACACAAACAGATGGAGAGATATACCATGTTCTTGGATCAGAAGAATCAATATTGTGAAAATGACTATACTACCCAAAGCAATCTACAGATTCAATGCAATCCCTATCAAATTACCAATGGCATTTTTTACAAAACTAGAACAAAAAATCTTAAAATTTGTATGGTGACACAAAAGACCCCGAATAGCAATCTTGAGGGAAAAAAACAGAGCTGGAGGAATCAGACTCCCTGACTTCAGACTATACTACAGAGCTACAGCAATCAAGAAAGTATGGTACAGGCACAAAAACAGAAATATAGATCAATGGAACAGGATAGAAAGCCCAGAAATAAACCCACACACCTATGGTCAACTAATCTATGACAAAGGAGACAAGGATATACAATGGAGAAAAGACAGTCTCTTCAATAAGTGGTGCTGGGAAAACTGGACAGCTACATGTAAAAGAATGAAATTAGAACACTCCCTAACACCATACACAAAAATAAACTCAAAATGGATTCGAGACCTAAATGCAAGACCGGACACTATAAAACTCTTAGAGGAAAACATAGGAAGGACACTCGTTGACATAAATCACAGCAAGATCTTTTTTGATCCACCTCCTAGAGTAATGGAAATGAAAACAAAAATAAACAAATGGAACCTAATGAGACTTAAAAGCTTTTGCACAGCAAAGGAAACTACAAACAAGATGAAAAGACAACCCTCAGAATGGGAGAAAATATTTGCAAACAAATCAACAAAGGATTAATCTCCAAGATATATAAACAGCTCATGCAGCTCAATATTAGAAAAAAAAATAACCCAATCCAAAAATGGGCAGAAGACCTAAATAGACATTTCTCCAAAGAAGACATACAGATGGCCAAGAAGCACATGAAAAGCTGCTCAACATCACTAATTATTAGAGAAATGCAAATCAAAACTACAGTGAGGTATCACCTCACACCAGTTAGAATGGGCATCATCAGAGAATCTACAAACAACAAATGCTGGAGAGGGTGTGGAGAAAAGGAGCCCTCTTGCACTGTTGGTGGGAAGGTAAATTGATACAGCCACTATGGAGAACAGTATGGAGGTTCGTTAAAAAAACTAAAAATAGAATTACCATAAGACCCAGCAATCCCACTACTGGGCATATACCCAGAGAAAATCATAATTCAAAAAGACACATGCACCCCAATGCTCATTGCAGCACTATTTACAATAGCCAGGTCATGGAAGCAACCTAAATGCCCATTGACAGATGAATGGATAAAGAGGTTGTGGTACATATATACAATGGAATATTACTCAGCCATAAAAAGGTACCGAATTGGGTCATTTGTAGAGACGCGGGTGCATCTAGAGAGTGTCATACAAAGTGAAGTAAGTCAGAAAGAGAAAAACAAATATTGTATATTAACGTATATATGTGGAATCTAGAAAAATGATATGGATGAACCAGTTTTCAAGGCAGAAAGAGAGACAAAGATGTAGAGAACAAACGTATGGACACCAAAGGGGGGCGGGTGATGGTGGTGGGATGAATTGGGAGATTCAGATTGACATATATACACTAATATGTATAAAATAGATAATAATAAGAACCTGCTGTATAAAAAATAAAGGAAAAAAAAAAAAAACACCCCATCCCTCTCTCCAGGAGCTAATCTGCTAACAATCCCTTTGAAAGCAAGTCAGGAAATTGATCAAATAAAACCCCAAACTGTCTCATTTATCTCTCCTTTAAACATATAAACCAGTCTTTGAAATAAATCAGTAGATTGATTAGGCAGCTCAAAACAATGAAAAGAATAACTATGGCAGCAACCTCTGAGAAGCCCCAAATTAATGACATCTATTGTTTTGGTCAGGGTACTTGGTTGCAAGCTCTAGAAATTTTCTGGCTCCCTTCAGCAGAAAGGAAATTTGCTGGAAGATTATCAGAGGCTCATGGAATGCATGGGAAGCCAGAGCCAACAGAAACAGCAGTAGGAAACTTGCCATGGAGTCCAGCAGTGATGCCCTGGTCACGGCACAGCTACTGTAGATGAAGATGAAGAGCCCTCAGTGTTTGTCACTCGATCCTGATCCAAAATCCCAGGCTGGGATCTGACTGGCCAAGCCTAGGTCACACGCCCACACCCTGCCAGGGGGCAGGAAGAAGAGGATCCACCCTCAGTGACTTCTACAGAGGGAGGCAAGCTGTGTGTTCAGACACTATCACACACAATAGAGGATGTGGACAGCTGAAACATGACACTTGTCCCCAACATCTACTGATTTATGTCTCCACTCATTCAATCAACAGACGTGTACCAGACACTGTCTGAGCACCGAGGAGAACAGTGAGAGTGGGGAAACCAAAGTTTCTGCTTTCCTGAAGCTTATATTCTAATGTATCGGTAGGTGGTGGGGTAGATAATGAACAAATTAATAAAGATACCAGTTGTTAAGGACTCTGGATATAACAAAAACAGGGGAACAGGGATTGGGAGTGCTGGGGACTGCTAGTCCATATAGACTGGATGGAGGGGGTTCACACGAGTATCTTGGGGAAGAGCATTTCCAGTCAAAGGGATAGCAAGTGTGTCTGAGGACCAGCAAGGGGGCCTGTGTCTGGAATGGAGTAGGATGAGCCAAGTGGATGGTGAGACTAGAGAAGAGGTGAGGGGGTGAGATGGTGCAGGGTGCTCCAGGCCACATTGGGGACGTGGGCTTTAATCCTAAGTGAGCTAAGAAGCCCTTCAAGAGTTTGATCAGAAGAGTGGCTTGATGCAACTAATGGTTTAACAGTATACCTCAGTCTGCTGGGTTAAGAATCAACTTTTGAGGGGCAAGGGGGGAGGCCAGTGTTACTCTCAGGTCCCTCTCCTGAACGCTACACTATGGCTGTGGAGTGGAGAGTTTACGAGCAAAGGGGACCCTGAAAAGGGTCTAATCTAAACTGTGAGGAAGCCTAGGAATGTAAAGTGCCCACTGCATTTTACTGTCAGGGCTGAGGCGGAACCAGGCCTCTTGACTTGGCCCTGGGCTATTTTCACTAAGCCACATGACAATAGAGGAGACTTGGTCCCTCCTGGTTGCCTAAGGATGATGGAGCATGACTTACATGTTGGGGTTGAAGAGACTCTGCCTTTCTCGGGCCTCTCCCACACATTGTGAAAAGAATGGAAGCTTGAATGGCAGCACTAGATATTCAGTACATTTTCCTGCCCCAGATACTATCCACGTGAAAGAGGCCTGCCCCAGATACTATCCACGTGAAAGAGGCAGCCTTTATGCAGCTATGTATTGCGACACATGAGTTTCTTCCTCAACCTTCACCCCAGCCAGACCCTGGATGATAGGTTCGGGGTAGACTCTTGATCCAAGATGTGGAATGTGAAGGCTGGCCAGGCAGCTGAGATGATGCAGCCTGGCACAAAAAAGATAGGAATGGCCAATCAGATTCCCGTTCTAGAATATGAACTAAGAAATACCGATAAAAAGAGATTCTCGGCAGTGGGATCTGAAGTTAAAAGTAAATATAGACATATAGTTGGGTTAAGGCTTATGGCAAACAAGTGATGAAGGAGCAGACCTACAGAGAAAAGCACAGAGGCCATGAGTATCATGGTAGCCATAGGAGTCACAGGGAGTGGCTGGATCACACCAATGCCAGAGCACTCACCAGGAGAGTCTCAAACTGTCTCTGCTCAAATTCCCAGAGTCACCTTGCCCTGAGACCAGTGGTTCTGCTTTGTGTGAGAATGGGTATATGTGCAGCGGCACCTGCTTCTAAATGTTCAGGCCTTAGAAGTACCCACCGCTGCTTAGCCAGTTTCCACACAAGAGAACACACGTAAGCTAACACCACACATTCCCCTTCTTAAACCACCCCTCCACATAAGTGAGATCATACAGTATTCTTCTTTCTCTGACTGACTTATTTCACTTAGTATAATACTCTCTAGATTCATCCATGTTGTTCCAAATGGCAAGGTTTTGTTCTTTTTTATGGCTGAGCAATATTCCATTGTATATAGTATATGCTACGTCTGTTTTATTCATTTATCTGTTGACACACGCTTAGGTTGCTTCCACATCTTGGATATTGTAAATAATGCTACAATGAACATAGGGGTGCATATACCTTTTCAAACTAGTATTTTCATTTTCTTCAGAGAAATATCCAGAAGTGGTATTGCCATATCGTATGGTACTTCTACTTTTAATTTTCTGAAGGACCTCCGTACTGTTCTCCATAGTGGCTGCACCAATTTACATCCCCACTACAGTGCACCAGGGTTCCCTTTTCTCCACATCCTTGCCAACACTCGTTATTTCTTGTCTTTTTGATAACAGCCTTTTGGATAGGTGTGAGGAGATATCTCATTGTGGTTTTGAGTTGCAGTTCCCTGATGATTAGTAATGTTGAGCATCTTATCACATGTCTGTTGGCCATCTGTATGTCTTCTTTGGAAATTGTCTATTCAGATCCTCTGTCCATTTTTAAATTGGGTTTTTTCTTTTCTTGATGTTGAGTTATATCAGTTTTTGTATATTTTTAATATTAACCCCTTATCAGATATATCATTTGCAGATATCTTCACCCATTCAGTAGGTGGCCTTTTTGTTGACAACTTCCTTCACTGTACAAAAGTTTTTTCATTTGATGTAGTCCCATTTGTTTGTTTTTGCATTTGTTTCACTTGCCTGAGGAGACATAACCAAAAAATATATTGCTAAAATGTATTTCAAAGAGTGTTCTGCCTATGTTTTCTTCTAGTAGTTAAATGTAAGACCTGAAACCATAAAAGTCTTTAATCCATTTTATTTTTGTATATGGTGTGGGAAAGTCTGGTTTCTTTTGCATGTAGCTGTCCAGTTTTCCCAACACCACTTACTGGAGGCTGGACAGTAGGTGTAATTTTGGTGTGTCTGTGGGAAGAGGTGAGCTCAGGGTCTTCCTACTTCACTACCTTGATGCCCCTCCAAGGCTGCCTTTAAAAAAAACTAATGTTGATTGTGTAGGTCCATCAGGAACTCATTGATCCATTTCTTTTTTTTTTTTTTTTTTTTTTTTTTTTTGCAGTACGCGGGCCTCTCACTGTTGTGGCCTCTCCCATTGCGGAGCACGGGCTCCAGACGCGCAGGCTCAGCGGCCATGGCTCACGGGCCCAGCCGCTCAGCGGCATGTGGGATCTTCCCGGACCAGGGCACGAACCCGTGTCCCCTGCATCGGCAGGCAGACTCTCAACCACTGCGCCACCAGGGAAGACCACTGATCCATTTCTAACCAAGATGTCTGGACAACCCTCCTGCCAGACTAGAACTAAATGCTGAGGAGTTCTATAGTTTTACTCTCTTGTTTAAAGTATAGTTAGAAAGATAAGATCACATTTTAGGAGACAGAAAAATCTTTCCTTGGATTAATGAACTGATCATTTCATCCCCACCATAAAAATAAATCTTCCTTCCAATGGCTTGTGGGGCTGGTCACAAGTCCTGGCCCCAGGGACCTGCTCTCATGGCATTAATGATTTTGATCTTTCAAGCTGAGTATTTATAAAAATTTTCCAGTAGAACCATTCATGGTCAAAATTCTGAGATTCAGCTTACTGAACTGTCCCATCCTTAAAATCTTCACCTGTGCACACCTGCCAAATAAACGAAGCAACAGGGTCTGGCAGGAAAGGTAGGCTGCCGCCACTGGCAGAGGTATTGTCTTAGTTTGGATTTCCAAGAAGCAGAGTCTGAGATGGGGATTCTTGAAAAGGTGATTTATTGCGGGAGTGCGCTCAGGAGAAAAAGAGCAAGAGAATCAGAATAACGCTGAGAGAAAATTAACCAAGGATGTGGCTTAGATACCTTCGGCGTGGTCCCATAGTGAGTTCTGGGACATAAATTGTACCACAAAGTTGAGCTTATCTTCAGGCAAGGGGCACCTTGTACCCCTTGTCAGTCATCAGCCTCTGGTGGGAGGCGAGAAGTGCATAACCTCCAGATGGGAGACAGCCCCCATGTGACCAAGGGCCACTCTCTGAAGAAGGCAGCAGCTGTCAGCTGCTAGTAGCCACTAGAGTGCTGGAGAACAGGGTGCGTCGGCCTGCTGGGGAAGGTCTGGGTCCCACAGCATCCTCTAGAAGCAGCAAGAAAGATGGGTAGCAAATTTCCAAGGCATTCTGTTTCTTCTCAGGACAGAAGACACTTTTGGGCACCTGAGAAGTTGTCCTGAACAATTATAGAAGAATCAGCTGTGACCACTATTACCAAAGAGAAGAAATCTCCAGTACTCGAGCTACAACAGATTTTAGATTTATGGTTTTGATTTTGTCTTTGTTTTCATTTTAAACCTGGGACCCTATAGCTGAATTACGGTCTTCCTCAGAAAAAGACATATCCATGTCCTAAACCCCAGAGGCCGTAAATGTAAACTTATTTGAAAAAAAAAAAAGGTTGGGGGGGGAGTCTTTGCAAATATAATTAAGGATCTCAAGATGAGTCGGGCTCTAAATCCAACGACAAGTGTCCTTATAAGAGACAGAAGAGAAAACAAAGACACAAAAGAGACAGCCATGTGAAGATGAAGACAGAGATTAGAGTTATGCAATCAACAGCCAAGGAATGCCTAGATAGAGCCACCAGAAGCTAGAAGAGGCAGGGAATGGAACCTTGTTCCCTAGAGCCTTTGGAGGGAGTGCAGCCCTACCAATACCTTGATTTTGGACTTCTGGCCTCCAGAACTAGGAAGGAATGAATTGCGGTTGTCTTAAGCCACCCAGTTTATGGTAGTTTATTATGACAGCCTCAGGAAACGAACACAGTCCTCTCCTGGTCTGCCTGGCATTTTCCCAGTTAGTTAACTACTCAGAGCCTCAGCTTTCTAATACTTAAAAAAGGGTAAATAATCTCATAGTTTTGTTATGTGAGTTAAGATATCGGGGGGCAGGGGAGAAAAGCACATGGACAGTCAAGATTTGACACATAACAGTTGTTCAATAAATCTTACTTGCCTACCTCTTTTCTCCTACCTAGAGTGGCCCTAAACGAAGCTTTATGAAGTAGGCTCTCACTCTGCCTTGCCTTTGTGGCAATCCTGACACCATAAGCACAGCACCTCTCCTCTCTCGGATGGTGGGGCTTTGCCACCAAAGAGCACAATAATACCAAACAGAAAGTTTTTAATAAAACATAACTTCAACGACAGCCTTTGACTTATTTATATTTCTTGTCTTAAGGAAACTATACATTTTTTACACTTTTTTTTTTTTTTTTCCCCCGGTACGCGGGCCTCTCACTGTTGAGGCCTCTCCCGTTGCGGAGCACAGGCTCCGGGTGCGCAGGCCCAGCGGCCACGGCCCACGGGTCCAGACGCTTCGCCTCACGCGGGACCCTCCCGGACCGGGGAACGAACCCGTGTCCCCTGCATCGGCAGGCGGACTCTCAACCACTGCGCCACCAGGGAAGCCCCATTTTTTACACTTTTTATCGAAGTATCAAATATATTCAAATATATACATATTATTAGTAGAAAGCTTGATGAATTTCCACAAATTGAACACAATCATGTAACCAGAATCCAGATCAAGAAGCCGAACATTACCAGCCCCCCAGAAACTCCTCCCGTGCTCCTTCCCCATCACTAGTCCCCCACAAGGTAAACCATGATGCTGATTAACTTCGCCTGTTTTTGAACTTTATGTAAACGGAATCAGACAACATGTATTCTCTTGTGCATGTCTTCTTTTGTGCCACATCATGTTGATGAGTCGCCCATTTTATTACCTGCAATCGTAGATTGTCCATTATCATTGCTGTATAACATTCCGTTTGGGGAATATACCATAGTTGTTGAATATTTGGGTTGCTGCCAATTTTTGGCCATTACAAATAGTGCTGCTATAAACATTCTAGGTTATATCTTTTGGCAAACATACATATAGATTAATCTGGGAAAACTGACCTCCTTACAGTATTTCCAGAACATAAACATGGTACATCCCTTTTATTTAGGTGTTTTTAAAATATCTCTCAACAATGTTTTCTATCAATAGTTTTCTTTGAAGTCTGGCACATCTTTCCTTAGGTTTATTCCTAGGTGTTTTGCAGTTTTGATGCTATTGTAAATGGTATTGGCACTCTGTGGGATTTTTAAGGAGATGGAAAATTTTAATAGTCTGAGCTTTACTGCCTCTCTAGATAAGGAATATAAGATTTCCTTTTATTAAAATTGTAGAAGGAGGAAAATTATTTAAATATTCCAAATTGTTAAAGCTGACAAAAGGGAAAACAAATAGGGCCAGAGGCTGCAAATAGCCCATTACAGTGTCAATGACAAATTCCAGTTTTCACCTCCAACAGTATCTAATAAGCCCTAAGAAACCCTTTCTCAGAAAAGTACCCAAAGAAACAACTTGAAATTTCATGGTTTGTGTAAAATGAATGAATTCTTTTGATCTTTGGCCAGAGTTTACTGCTTTTTCTGATTTCAGAAATTTGAAAAGGGAGACAAAATCCAACATTTATACACTCTATTATGTGTTAAGTGCATTTACAGAATTACCTTTTAATTCTCATGATAAACCCATATGCTGTTAGCATTTACTCGGTTTTACAGTTGAGGAATCTGAAATGCAGAGAGATTAATGTCCCAAATCACACTCCAACAGTGACAGAAATGCAAATCCAGGCCTGACAGATGCCAAAGGTAATTTCCCCCTCCTTTAAAAGTAACATTAATTAGTATCTTTCCAACTATTAAAATTAAAGGCATGTTCATTATAGAAATTTTGAAAAATATACAAAAGTATGGACAAATGGTTTCTATAAATATATGTTTCTTTTTCAGTTAATATCACTTCATGGTAACTACCTCAATACTTTACATATCCTTCTACCACATCATTCTAACGTCTGCATAGTTTTTTACCAGTGAAATCCAACATATTTTTTAACCAGATATCTTTCATGTTGGATACTTAGATTATTTCTGTTTTCCATAGAATGAATAACTGCAACGAACTACTTAGGCATCTGTATCATTACAGCTTTGCACACACTTATGATTTCTCCTTTATGATAAATTCCTCAATGTATTCTCCTGGGTTAAAGGGATAGAGGAGACCTGTGAAGGCTCTTTAATACACATGGCCAAGTCCTCCCCCGCCCCCAGTGCCCCACGCCCCTGAGACGGGTCAATGTTCCCACTGGAGAGTGCCACTGCTGTGTCTTTGCCTGTGCTGGATATTATCACTTAGAAAAATACTTCCCAATTGGATAGGTTAAAAATCATGTTATATAAATTTATATTTCTTTAAATAATAGTGATGTTGAGCATTTACTTATAGGTCACGTGTATTTCCCCTTTTGGAAGCCACTGTTTCTCAAAGGATGGTCTCTGGATTACCCGCACTAGAATGCCTGGGTACACACTGTATAGGCTGATTCCTGAGTTCCAACCCAGACTTAACCAGACGCCAGGGCGGTGGCCCGAGAAGGGAATCTGATTTTGTTAGCGCTCTGCTGGCAATTCATTTGCTTCTAGACTTTGGTAGGTATCACCCTCCTCCATCCTGCCTCTGCATCCCTGGAAGCCGCAAACAAATAGTCAGCACTGGATTCCATGACATGTCAAAACCAGCAGGAATCCTCACAGGAAACTCTTGCTCATTTATATCATGCCAAATGCACTTTCAGGTACATTAATAGCTGCAGAGAGAAGAGTTGAATGTAATTGTTCAAACCTGGCCATGTGAATAAGCTTACAACACATTTTTTGGTGGCACAGCGAAGGCGGCCCCTGCGAATTCAGCCTCTGTGCCCCGCAGGATACTAACTACATGGCAAAAGAAAAGATCTTAAAAGCAGAAGATACAATTTTTCTTTTGAAGTGTTCAAAAAAAAAAATCTGTAAAAGCTGTGAAACGAAGGCTACATCTAGAGAACCAAGCAAAATAACATGCTATCCAGTGCTGGCCTTCAAGGGCTGGAGGGGAAGTACAGTGGGGTGAGTTCCTCAGCCTCCCTGAACTCATGGCCCTACACCAACTCTGGTTTCATCAAATAGAGACAAAAGGACTGTTTTTCCTGAGGATGGCATGTGTATGTTTACAGGCATTTGGTTTCCATTTTACATGCCTTACAGAGAGTTTTAGGGACATTACAACTACAGTGGTATTATTTGGGAGCCAGCTTTTTAAAATTATGCCTTTGCAATTCAAATAAGCAAAATTTAATTTCATTAGCAGTTTAAAAATGTTATAGTACAAGGAGTATGTAAGGGTTTTTTTTATTACCAGCAGGCCAAAAGACCCAGACCATAGGCCAGAGCTAGTAGGATGGGCAGAAGATGACATACCACTTTCCAAGATGGTGTGCCATGTAGAAACCTCTTCTCAAAGGAAAGAACTAAAAATTTTCTCTTCCTGGGTAGGGAGAGAAAACAGTTTTATTACTGCCAGCCATCATGTATTGAGCCCCTTACCCCTGCAGGTGCTATGTGCTTTTCATGCACTCCCTCCTTTATCCTCATGACACTGACCCGAGGTGGCTGTTCATGTCTCCGTGAGGGTTAGGAACAGGTGTGGTTGGTACCCAAGCCACGATGACTTCACCAAATGAAGGGCTGTTTCCCTCACATGCAACAAGTGCAGAGAAAGTGCCTTTGACAGAGTTGGCGCTCCATGGATGATTAGGGGTGAATGACTGAACAAAGGAGAAGACCACAGCAGGCACTGACCTGTGGTCTACTGACGCCCAACGCCTCCTTACATCATGCTGCCACTCTTAAGGCTTGGAGCCAGCACAGTTGCCTTTCCTGGCCAGAAATTGTGTGCTGGCTTGGCCCCAGAATGGAACTATTAGGACGGTAGATTCATAGAAGCACTCAAAAATTCAGAATTTAATCACAGCCCGCTTCTTGAGCACTCAGTTGAGCTCTGCTGGGAAGGAGGGCAAACAGTGCCCCCTTCACCCTGCACCCAACCCCGACATGAACCCCACCACTTTCCCAGCCCAGCAGAACTGCACTCGCTGCTCTCTGCTGAAACCCAGGGAGAGAAATCATTTTCTTGCTAGCCATGCTGAGCGCAGCATGCAGGGTAAGCCTGAACTCTGTCAAACCAACAATGTATAAAACCTGAATTAATACTGAGATGGACCCAATTCTCTGACAGGCGTGTTAAATGTGATTAAAGCTGCATAGCATTCCCCGCATACCCATCTGCTGCGTCGAGGAGCCCACAGCTGTTCTGATTGCCGACAACGCACAGTTTGTTGTCAGTTGTTGCAAATGCATCTCATCTTAAACGGGCTATGGGCCCTCCCTCCCTTGTCGGCCAGCCCTGGCCAGCTTCTCTAAGCAGTCACTGATACCCACATGCCTCTGGCCGCAGGTCTGCGGAGGCATGTGTGAGCTCTGGCTGGTGCAAAAATGTGTGATCACAGGGAAAGCTTAGCGCTTTAGCGGCTGGAATGAATCTCTTGGATCCTAAGCTGTGGTGACGCCACCACCTGCGGCTCCTGCCGGCTTATGCTGTGGGGTGAGCGGAAAGAACAGGGACTAATCATTTTGGATGCTACAGGGAGCTGCCCCTGAGATGCCCACCAGCCGCCACCGAAAGAGCTACCAGAGAAACATTCTGAAAGCTCTTGAAGGCCAGTGAGAGTACTGCGGGGGATCCTGGGGAAAGGCAGAGACAGAGATGGGGCTATGCTGGGCAAGGGGTGGAGTCCACAGAGGCCACTGGAGACCTTGAGGCCCAAGGGCACAGAAAAGGCAGAGGACAGCTAATTTCAAGAGAAGAACTGGGCTGCCCAGCATCTTCATGAAAAATTTTAAATGCAGTCCCCTATAGGACTGCGACCTTCCACCAGCGTACACAGCCTGGCAAGCACAGCGTAGGCTGGATTTCAGCCCTACTTGCCCCCCTGACCAGGGGTCCTTGTGCAGTGAACCGCCTGTGCAACCATACACACTAGCTCTGGACAGAGGAAGAGTTCAAAGGCAGCCTAAGGAGGTCACCATCAGAAGCAGGGAGAACAATACCTGCTCTCAAGCAACCAGTAGGAGCAAGGCTAGCATATGAATGTGGAAAATACAGGGGAGCAGAAGAGAAGAGCCAGGAGAAATTAGAAAACAGTGTCAAGTGGATTCAAAGAATTCCAAGCGTCTTCCTAGCTGCTGGTGGTTTGCTGGCCAGCTCTGGCATTCCTTGACTTGTAGATGCGTAATGTCAATCTCTGCCTTGGGCGTCACATGGCATTTTCCCCATGTGTCTCTGTCTTCACGTGGCTGTCTTCTTAAAAGGGCACCAGTCATATCCCGGGGGATTATTTCTAAAGGTCTGATTGTTGCTTTACATCACCCTATGAAGCAAAGCACTGTAACTTGCTCCACCCAGTTGACCAGCCTGGGCAGAGCTACTATTCATTATTCTGGGAAAAACCTGGGCTGGGGCTCTTATTTGTCTCTAAAACAATTCAAACTTTTCCCTCAAAACCCCATTTTTTAGGTCTGATGAACCAATACTATCATAAGCTAAATGCTGAAAACAACAATTCTGGATTAAGAGAAAAACCCGAGTGAGCATAACCCTTTTTGAGTTCTATTAAAGACATCAGAAATCACTTATTGATTTTCTTAAAGAAAAAATATGAATTGAAAAAAAAAACGCTGGTCATTACTTCAGAGCTACAGTTTAATTCAATAAACATTTGCTGGACGAATGCATCCTTCCTGCCTGAAACCTAGTAAGAAAAATAAGGCATCCTGGGCTTCCCTGGTGGCGCAGTGGTTGAGGGCCCGCCTGCCGACGCAGGGGACACGGGTTCGTGCCCCGGTCCGGGAAGATCCCACACGCCGCGGAGCGGCTGGGCCGGTGAGCCATGGCCACTGCGCCTGCACGTCCGGAGCCTGCGCTCCACAACGGGAGAGGCCACAACAGTGAGAGGCCCGTGTACCGCAAAAAAAATAAAAAATACTAAGGCATCCTGATGTCAAGGAGTGCGTGGTGGTGACAGAAGCTCAACACACAAGGCCACAGGACGCTGGGGGACAATGTCAGGAAGTCACTTTCCTTCAAACCCAAGCTCTTCCTTCCCCCAAACCTCAGATCACATTTGTACCACTCTGTTGAGATAACTGCAAAATTCTGGTTGTCAGCTATTAAGCACACCAATTTTAGAACCGGTGAAAATAATCCAACAAATACACATACATCTGTGCCAGTGTGTGTATAATACACATAGAGCTATACAACTATAGTGTGTGTGTGTGTGTGCATTAAAAAAAAAAGAAAAAGCCAAGTGGGCATTGAAAATAATACCAACCTTATCACAGCCACACTCATCCAAGTGTGGTGTGCCCAACCTAAGTCAAGGTCACCCGAGAATGTCAATAGCACAGAAAAGTCACATTAAGGAAAGAAAGACATTTTATCTTTAATGAGGATGAGAAAAAAATCAGTCACCGTTTGAGTGCTCACCGCGTACCAAGCATTTCCTATATGTTTCACATCATTCTTTTATTTAATCCATGTATTTGGATTATCTCATTTAATCCTTACCTCAGGTCTGAGAAAAAGGTCCATAATTTTCTCTCTTTTACCTGTGAGGAAGCTGAAGCTTAACAAGCAATTGGCTCAATAAATGGCAGAGCAAGGATTCAAACCGAGGTCTGTCGCATTCCAAAGACAACCTTAGGGGAAGGTTCTAGAATGAGCCTCAAGGTCTAGACTGGACTCCCAGAGACCATGTCAGCATCATCACAGTTTTACACATTAATCCTGGTCAGGGAGAGAAACCACACGTGGAGACCAAAGTAGCTGTATCCAGGGGCCAGGGTGAAGCTGTAAACAGGAAACCAGGCTGCAGCTTGAAGGCCAAGGGGTCTGAAACCTTGCGGGGAGGGGGATAGAAGCTGGGCCTGGGGAGGGTTTGGTATGTGGACTGGGAATGAGGCAAGGGTGTCAGGGCTTCTTCTAGTTAGTCACTGGGTAGGTCCGCCGGCCTAGGTGACAGTGCGGGTCTGGAAGAGACCCGGGGGATTCAGCAAATTCCCTCCCTGGGCCTTACAGGTAGCTGGCACGTTTCCCTCTGCAGCAAACAGAACCACTTTCCCAGGGAAGAGCAGTGGCAGGCCTCACACAGGCAGCTGCCAGGAGTCCCATGCAGAGTCCAGCACAGCTGGCTCTGGCCTGTGACAGCTCTCAGACACAACGCAGGTAGCTGCCTGGGCGCTTCCTTGGGGAGGCCGAGCACAGTCCAAACAACGGACGGCAGGCTTCAGTGGTGCTCCCGACCGAGCCTTTTTAGGTCACAGACGACGCTGTGTTTATACTCCCAGGTGCGGAACATCCTATGCTCACAGCCCCACGCTCCACACCCCACTACCCCACCCACCAGCTCCCTCCCTTTGGCGAATGGCTGGACTCTTGGCAATCTGTGCAGATGTGTTGTGAATCACTGTCAGTTCAAGTACACAGTATTCCCTGACTTGAACCTTCATCTGCTCGCCCCACATACCTCCCTCTCCAAGTGCCGATAGAGGCAACTCCCCAAAGAAACAGCAGCTCCCAACTCTCTGCCACATTCAGCAACAGCAGGTAAGGCAGCCACAAAGCCGGGTGACTGAGACCCAGGATGCAGAGTCTGTGCCAGCGTAGCCCTAGAGGCTTTGCATTCCCCCAGGCCTGTGAGCAAGAGACTATCACGTTCATGACAAGGATGAGGAAAAGGGCTCAGGGAGGCCGATTCGTACAAACAAACACTAACGTGAGTGAGAGAGCGGAGCTTCAAAACTAGACGTGTTCTTTCTCATAGACAACGTTCCATCTCAAATCATTATATTTCCAAATAATTTTCATAGGCAGTCATAATAATAGCAGCAGCTTGTGGGCTACACACTGTGCTAAGTGCTTTGTATGCATCAAGTCGTTTAATCCTTCCCAAGAGCCTCGAGGAAGGTAAGGATCATGATCTTAGAGATGAGGATCTCGGTCACAGAGAGGTTAGCAGGCAGGAGAGCGTGAGGAAGAAGCAGGTGAGCCATCCCTCGCGTCCCTCATTTCCTCGGCCCTTCTCCTTGCCAGAGACCACTCAGCTAATCTGGGCAGACTCAGACCCATATAACTTCAAGTCCTTAATAGGTCCTCCGCAGACCCTGCTGGGAGTGGGGGTGGGGGGGAATCTGAGGGGATGTGCGGCCATGGAGTGGCTCGGAGGCTGAGATGTGTATTTGAATATATATATCGGCCACATGAAATTGCTCCCTGAGAAAAACAGAGAAAGAAAGGTGGGGTGAGGAGATCTTGAGCTAAAGAGGCAAGAATGTCCACATTGGAAAGCTTGGAAATTTCCGAAGACCCAAGGCAGTAGGCAGGAGAGGGCAGGGCAGGCCCGTCAAAGGCACAATAAAAATTAGCCTTTCCATGTGGGCAGCCCTTCATGCTGGGTCACAAAGGACCTTCACAGATTCAAACACATATTTGATTTAGGGAAGACTCGAAGGTTTCGTGTTTAAGGCCGCACGACACATGGGAAAGGAGCATGGGAACCTGGGGAGGGATGTTGAACAGGTGGGTACACACTGAGGCTGGTCCCAAGAGGGGACTCCCATGCCAGGATATGGATCGATGGGCTCTGAAATGAATCAAACGAATGATGGCAGAAGCTACCCCATCGTCAGCTATGTCCAGCCACCCTCCTCACACTCATTGGAACACGATCACTCCTTGAGAGGCATCCAATATCTCATGTGAGCATTTCTCCACTTTATTGGTCACATTGGCTATCATGGGCCAGGGAGGAGAGGCTCCTTATGAAGTTGCTGAACTGCTGATTCCTGAAGACCTAGAATGGTCCACAGGGATTGGAAGACAACCCTGTCTCTCTTCCTCACCCCACTACTAGAACCAAATTTAGATTTAACTCACCTTCACTAAGTATCTGCTAGGCCCGATGCTAAATGCAGTTCTAATGTTAAAGACAAGGGAACTTGCTCAGGGAGGGACATGCCCAAAGTCACAGAAATCACTAAGTGGCAGAGCCAGAATCCAAACCACAGACCTCTTACTCCAAGCTCTCATCACACCATACTGCCTTCCAGAAAAATCAGCCAACTCAGTGCTCTTATGGTAAACTTTATGTTCAATAACTGATTACTCTGAATTCAGAAAAATGCCTATCAACTGGACCAAGATCCAAAGTATAAGCTCATCTTTTTTTTTTTTTTGCGGTACGCGGGCCTCTCACTATTGTGGCGTCTCCCATTGCGGAGCACAGGCTCTGGACGCGCAGGCTCAGCGGCCATGGCTCACGGGCCCAGCCGCCCCACAGCATGTGGGATCTTCCCGGACCGGGGCACGAACCCATGTCCCCTGCAACGACAGGCGGACTCTCAACCACTGCGCCACCAGGGAAGCCCTAAGCTCATCTTTGTTTCTAGTAATTTCTGAGAAAGAGTAGAGTATTTTGAAATATAGGTAGATGATTGATAGATGATAGATAATAGGTAGATGATAGATGGATAGACAGACTTTAAATTGAATTTTGGTCTTAGCTCCTCCATCAAACTTAGTGACCTTGGAAAACAATTAATTAGTTTCTTTTTAGGTAAAAATGACCTCGTCAAACCCTCTCTCGCGGGACTTGTGAGAAAACGGTCTCTAACAGAGCCTGGGGCACTCACAGACTCTCACTATTCTTCTCTGTCTTAAAACTGCTCTAGAATTGTGTCCAAATTCTACAGCAAGGACCCAACTCAAACATTGTTTAAAACGTTCAGAGCGTCTGTTTTTGACATCAAGTTGGCCTGGAGGTTTAATAGCCTGGTACCCGTAGCGTCCCACCCAAGAACATTTCCTTCAAAACAGGTTCCTGTTACAGAAACAGCCCCGGTTTTAAATATATTCCCTCTCCTCATAAAAATGCCCCAGCCAGCTAAAGCCATTCTGCTTAAAATATTTAATTAATACCTTCACAGCGGTCTGGTCCTTATTAAAGACTCTTAGGGACCATGTCTTAGGGGCAACGCTTTGTTCTAAGCAGCTCTATGTGTTACAGATAAAATAAAGTGCTGGAGCGTGCTTTCTATTAAGAGCAGGGAAGCTTGTCTGCCCATTGCTGCAATCCCTTTTGTCATCAGAGTGACACATTAAGGCATAATCCAAGTACAACATACAAACACAAACAGTGTAAATCCACCCACTTAGTAAAAGGAGTCCCAGTAAAACCACAAGAAAGGTCTGGTGATTAGCCGAGGGGATTAAAAACTTGGATGAGCACTTCATTTACCTCACCTCCCCACTGAAGAGGCCACAAATGCACTCTGCTCCCCAAGCAAACAAGAGCCAAACCTAGAGGCACTCGCTCTGCTCTCTCTCCCTCCAGCATCTTCCGGGCTTCTCAGCCTTGGGCAGGTCAGAGGAACGTTGGTGAACCGTCCTGCCTTTGTAGGAAGCAGGCACACCCCCTGCCCACCTTGGTCACCCCAACCGAAGACTGGCAAATGCTTGTTTGTATATTTTGCTGTTAGAGAAGGACTTTTGTTGTTGTTGTTATAAGAATAGAGTTGGCTCGATTTCACAAACTTTGGAACAAACAGGAAAATAGGAAACAGAAAATAAAGATGAATCATAATCCTACCACCTAGAGGTGACTCGGACGCATTTCACTGTGTGGGGATCGTTGCAGTTTCGCACACGATCCCCACACATTTCCATTTGACTTCCTGCCTCTTTTCTCTTACTACTCCATGCTGAGCACTTCCCTGTATGTCATTTCTTGTTCATCACAGAGGAGGACACCACTGTAGGCTGGACCACCATGACTATAACCAGTTATTTCCCATGTGATAAACATGGAGGTTCTTTTGAGCTTTTCACTGTTGTAATCAATGCAAGGATAGCATCTTGATACATCAGTCTCGGTCCACTTTTTGGATTATCTCCTTCAGACAGACTCCCCAAAAGGGCACAGCTGAATCAAAGTCTATGAATATTTTTTAAGTATTGATAACTTTTGCTAAATTTATCTCCCAAAAGGCTGTACACACTGTATTCTCTTACCTACGTGGGAGAATATATATCTCACCACACTTAAAAAAAAAAAAAAGTTTTTTTTACTAAGATATACAGATAGCTACATTTTTTAAAGCAGAAAACCATCAGGAGGCTGCTGCCCCTTTTCATGCATCATAGGAGCACAGTTACCCCCCTCTCTGCTGGTCCTTCCATTTACATGAGAAAAGAGTTCTGGGTCCCCCTAAAAGAAGGGTGCACCCCTCCTCGCACCTGAGTGAATTGGGAGGGACCACTGAGGGTCTTTTGCAAAATCTAACATGGTTGAGAGCAGGGATTTAAACTTTGGCCCCTGTACTGCAGCCAAGATCTTTTAAGAGTTTGTTTATTTTTCTCTACTTCTCCCTTTGAAACTCAGCAAATTTAACGCATTCATTTAAAATCCCACAAGTCTGTTCCCTTTCCCAGGAGCAGAATGAAGTAATGTGGTTCCCACGTTCTGACAGCATGGTTTGGGGGCCACAAAAGATGATAGCCCCCAGCCTCTATAGAGCCAGGGGTGGTTCAAATAACTGGAGGTTTGTTAAAACAATCAAGCAAAAGGACGTTCGCACCAGAGCCTTGGAGATCTTCCAGCGCTTAGCTGCCCAATTATTCCTTCCTACCAGAGTTTCCTCCACCTGACTTTAGCCATATCTTGACATTTAACTGAGCTTTGCTATCAGAAGATTCCATTTTCTTCTTAGAGACGCAAGTGATGCTTTTCTCGGGTAGGCGGAGCCTCCTGGCATAACCTCACAGCGTTCCAGGTGTTTGCATCCTACCTGAAGCTAACTCGGAGACACGGAGGTGGGCGCTTGTTAGTTTCAGGTTTTATGCTGAGTGACTGAAGTATCTGATTAGAGAGGCTAGCATCAGTTTGCACTCTGAAGGCCTGGCTTGGATTTGTTGCTGCCTTACACAGATTGCCTCAAGCTAGGTCTCTCCACTTAAGTGACAGGCAGGTTAACTACTTCACTGCCGGATACCAGCTCCATTCCCCATCCCCCTGACCCCCAGCTCACAGCCCTAGGAGTCCATTCTGCAAAGGCTTATAAAACACAGAGGAAAACTGACCATCTGGCCTGAGTTCTCCTTTTTGAAAGGAAAAGAAGATACTGAGAATGAGTCCATTGTACTGAACACATTTAAAACTTAAGTTTTTAAGAAATAGATAGAAGAATTAAAAAAAAACAAAAAAACTCTCATCAGCCAAATAATCCTCATGGTTATTTCATGTAAAATACATATGTAAGTTTAGAAAGTTTAGATCATTCAGAAAGGTACAAAGTTAAAAGTGTGAAACTAATGCAAAGCCCACTTTACCCATCAGAATAAATATAAAGCTCACTATAGATTTATTCTTATTTAATTATATACCTTTTGAATAATACTAGGCTTTCAGGAGCACAATCCTAGGACCCTATCTCCAAATATAGTCACATTCTCAGGTACTAGGCATTAGGACTTCAACACATGAATCTAGGGGGTGCGGGGGACACAATTCAGCTAATAACAAGTAGCTGAGCCAAGATCCTGACCCAAATGTGCCATGTTGGAAGCAGGTATCGTTTCTGCTGCCCTATGTTGCCTTGGAATTCTGCAAGATTTTTTAACTCCTTTGGCCTGTTTCAAACTGATTTAGGGAAGCACAAAAATGACAATATCTAATTATAATCACTATAGCTCTTTTAACAATATCAAAAAAAACAAAAAACAAAAACTCTCAAGGCCCAAAGCACAGCAATTGATTTGTCTCTACTTCAGGCAAATGCTAGACGATGAGCCTTTATATAGCCAGATTGCTCATATTCCCCCCAAAGGCTTCACAGATAGAGAAAGACCTGAAGACATCTGCTAATCTATGGTTGGGATTTAGCTGCACATTCTTGATTGGGATCAAGACTTATCTCCACATTCGGCCTAAGGACCCTCAGGCAGAATTACCAGCCCAGAGCTAGCCATGTGGAGCGCCCACAGATAGAGCAGGGCACAGCCAGATGGCTGGGTCAGGTGCCTTTGTCTCCCTCCATGAATAATACAGCCATGCCCCTTGACATTCCTTTATGTTACCATCCGAGATGGACTCACTTGACTATTACCTGTATAATTTTTACCGTATCTACATTCAACCTATAATATTATTTATTTTTTTTTGAAATCATCTTACATGCTTTATTTAAATTTCTCTTCAAAGGGAAGGTTTATGTAATTGTCTTAAGTGGAAAACCTATGTTTTGCTGCAGATAGAAGGTAACCACACAAAAAAAGTAAGAAAACAGCATAATGTTATTGATTTCTAACTAGAAAGAGTTGCTTGCTGCCTCTATTTTTAAGAAAAAGGGTGAGAGGGAGGAGATACGGGGATATATGTATACATATAGCTGATTCACTTTGTTATACAGCAGCAACTAACACACCCTTGTAACGCAATTATGCTCCAATAAAGATAAAAAAAAAGGGTGGGTGCAGGAGGAAAGGAGATGAGGAAACGTAAAAGAAGTGTTTGAGACATACTAATACTGAAGTGAGATTTTCTCACAAATTAATTGCAAGGTTGAAACAAATTTAAAACGGGAATAGCTCTCTCACCCGATGATCAATGTTCTCTGGGTCTCTATCCTATCTAAAATCAATTCCACTCACATCTGGGAAATGCTACTTTCTACTTTTCAAAGCGCTCTCACGACAACCCTCTCATATAAGCAGAGCAGATATTTTACACTTGTTTTCTAAGTGGAGAAAATTCCAGCAAATTGTAGGCACTCTTAGAAACTCCTAAACCCCAGGCAAGCCTCTTAATTGGAGTTGAGAGTTGGACAACTGCACTCGGGGTCCAGGAATGCAATCCAAACCGGGGGAGGAGGGGATGGCAGGAAACACTTATTACTGAAGAGATGACTTCCTATAGTTGGCTCAGCCCCTTCATTGGTCCCGAGCCAAGCGCTACACAACTGGAAAACAAACCTAGGGTCAGACATACATGCCAGACCCAAGTTTCCGGGACCACGTCTGACCAGGCTGTGGAGGGTACAGGGACAGCATCTGCTTCTCCCAGGGAAGCAGGGACCCGTCTCTGCTTTCTTTGCTCAGCTGCGGCAATTAATTTGACCACAAGATTTACCGGGTTCTTCCTTTCCTGCCTTTGTTTTGCAAATAGCCAACCCAGTTCTCAAATCAGCGGCCTGCTAAACCCTGGCTCTTAAAGGGTGGCCACTGGCATCACCTGGGAGCTTGTTAGAAACGCAGAATCTCAGTCATCATTCCACCCTCCCCACACCCCTCCCCACCGCACAGCTCAATGGACTCAGAGTCTCCAGCTTCACCAAGTCGCTGGGTGATTCGAAAGCACATTACATTTTGAAAAGCACTACTTAAAAGACGGTGGTCGAGAGGTCACCCTGGATTCAGGCCACGGATCCTTCAGCTATGTGGCCCTCAAGCCCAGAGCTAGGAGCCACCGCTCTGAATGCTGCAACCTTTATAAACACAGTACTTACCCAGGGTCCCCTTCTCACCGGCGAGGGGATCTTGAACAAGTCACTCAGCCTTTCTGGGCCTCTGTTGGCTCACCTGTAAAACAAGGAAAACAAAATCTACATCCCAGAGAAGCGGTCCCGCACATGGCGAGGCAAGATGCTCACTCAGCAAACGGGCACAGAGCACTCAGAATGTCCAGCCTCTGCTCCAGCCTCTGGGGCTACAGCACTGAACAGGACAGACAGGATCCTGCTCTCCTGGGGCTTCCATTCAAGGGGCTAGACAGAAGAAACAAAGACTTAAGATTTTCCGTAGTGATAAGGACCCAGAACAAAACAAATCCCATGAGACAGTAACAGGAGTGGTACAAGGGACCATTAGCAGGATGGTCAGGCAGGGTGTGTCTGAGGAAATGACATTCCAGCCAAGATGCAAATGGAGGAAAGGGGCAGCCACGTGGTGATGTGGAGACAGAGGCTTCTGAACAGAGGGTACCCCGGGCAGAGGGGCAAAAGCCCTGAGCTGGGACAAGCCTGGTACAGAAGAGGAAGAGAAAGGTCGGGTTGGCCGGAGTGTAGGTGTTACGAGATGAGATAAGTGGCCTCATTTCTACCACCATGACCATCTCTGAGACCTCATCCTTCAGCTCTGCGATCATCCACATCTGTGCAGCAGCTCTATTCAGAAAGCCATTCATATCTACCCACAAGTGGCTTGGAGACCAAGAGGGCTCCTTGTGCCAGTGTCCAGCTTCATTGGGATGTACCTCCCTGAGTTCCTAACTCAGGAAAGAGGCACTGCAGACCCAACCCCGAGTGCTTTGGAGGGAAAATGAGGCTCTCCCAGGTAGAGAGCTCCATGAGCTCTGGCTAGAGGGAGTCGACATCTCCAGGGTGGGATGATTTTCTGGTGATTTCACAGATAAGCCACAGATGTCAAATAGCATGAAAAGCCTTCTGCAAGCAGCCAGCAAGATCAGATTTGGAGTTTTCACCAAATCTAGGGTGTTAGCTCTGAGCCAGACCTGGCAGTCCAAGGTCAACTGTCTCAGCCAGAATTCAAGGAAGTTTTGGCAAAAGGGAATACAAGTAGCTTGCTTCAGAGGCTTAAGTCTCACTTACGACACCCTGTCATGGATCCAGAATTAAAGTTTACCGATAACTAGTGCCGCCCCTCACTTGATCCTAACAACCCTGGGAGGCAGGGGAAGTCTCACATCCCAAACAATAGTTCTAATGCTCAGAAACAGTCTGGAGTAGGACTTGAAAGCAGATCATCTGGCCCCTGACCAGCGGCCTGTTCAGTGGCTGAGGCATTGCCATGGGCGGCATACCAATTTCCTTCACAAACTTTCCTTCAAGAACATCTTTTTTTCCAGCATTCCAGCCTCCTGCTTGCCCCTCCCACCGCTGCCATTGCTAACTTTGGTTTATCGTCTCCTTGCTATCTTCATTTTGTCCAAAGCATAATCCAGGGTAATCTCCCTAGTTTAAAATCAGCACCTTAACTTCCCCTTGCCATGTGACCTAATACACTCTCAGTCTCCGGGAACAGGGACATTTTGGGGGTGGGGGACGTGATTATTCAGCCGACCACATGCAGTACCCCCCCCCCCAGCTGCCATTTCTTGGCAATGACTTTACACTATGGAAGATTTAGTGTCACGCTTGATAAGTCACCACTGTCATCATCACCTTCACGTCTTCAAACACTCAGCCAGGTGTTTCTAGTTTGGGGTGACTTAATCCTTAAGAATCTTTAATTTTGTAAACTCAATTGGTTCAATTCTTTTTTTAAAAACCTTCCTACGCAGGGCTTCCGGAAAGATGGCGTAAGAGTAAGACGCGGAGATCACCTTCTTCCCCACAGATACACCAGAAATACATCTACACGTGGAACAGCTCCTACAGAACACCTACTGAACACTGGCAGAAGAACTCAGACCTCCCAAAAGGCAAGAAACCCCCCACGTACCTGGGTAGGGCAAAACAAAAAAGAATAAACAGAGACAAAAGGATAGGGACGGGACCGGCACCAGCGGGAGGGAGCTGTGAAGGAGGAAACGTTTCCACACACTAGGAAGCCCCTTCGCGGGCGGAGACAGCAGGTGGCGGAGGGGGAAAGCTTCGGAGCCACGGCGGAGAGCGCAGCAACAGGGGTGCGGAAGGCAAAGCGGAGAGATTCCTGCACAGAGGATCAGGGCCGACCGGCACTCACCAGCCCGAGAGGCTTGTATGCTCCCCCACCGGGGCGGGCGGGGCTGGGAGCTGAGGCTTGGGCTTTGGTCGGAATGCAGGGAGAGGACTGGGGTTGGCTGCGTGAACACAGCCTGCAGGGGATTAGTGCGCCACAGAGAGCTGGGAGGGAGTCCGGGAAAAGTCTGGACCTAACGAAGAGGCAAGAGACTTTTTCTTCCCTCTTTGTTTCCTGGTGCGCGAGGAGAGGGGATTAACAGCGCTGCTTAAAGGAGCTCCAGAGACGGGCGCGAGCCGCGGCTAAAAGCGCGGACCCCAGAGACGGGCATGAGACGCTAAGGCTGCTGCTGCCGCCACCAAGAAGCCTCTGTGCGAGCACAGGTCACTATCCACACCCCCCTTCCGGGAAGCCTGTGCAGCCAGCCACTGCTAGGGTCCAGGGATGCAGGGACAATTTACCCGGGACAACGCACGGCGCGCCTCAGGCTGGTGCAATGTCACGCTGGCCTCTGCCGCCACAGGCCCGCCCTGCACTCCGTGCCCCTCCCTCCCCCCCGGCATGAGTGAGCCAGAGACCCGAAATCAGCGGCTTATTTAACCCCGTCCTGTCTGAGCGAAGAACAGACGCCCTCCGGCGACCTACACGCAGAGGCGGGGCCAAATCCAAAGCTGAGCCACTGGGAGCTCTGAGAACAAAGAAGAGAAAGGGAAATCCCTCCCAGCCGACTCAGGAGCAGCGGATTAAAGCTCCACAATCAACTTGATATACCCTGCATCTGTGGAACACATGAATCGACAACGAATCATCCCAAATTGAGGTGGACTTTCAGAGCAAGATTTATGATTTTTTTTCCCCTTTTCCTCTTTTTGTGAGTGTGTATGTTTCTGTGTGAGATTTTGTCTGTATAGCTTTGCTTCCACCATTTGTCCTAGGGTTCTATCCGTCCGTTTTTAAAAAATTTTTTTTTCTTAATAATTATTTCTTTATTTTAAAACTTTATTATATATTATTTTATTTTACTTTATCTGCTTTCTTTTATTCCTTCCTTCCCTCCTTCCTTCCTTCCTCCCTCCCTCCCTCCTTTCTTTCTTTCTTTCTACTTCTACTAATTCTTTCCTTCTACTTTTTGTCTCTTTTATTCTGAGCCCTGTGGATGAAAGGCTCTTGGTGCTGCAGCCAGGAGTCAGTGCTGTGCCTCTGACGTGGGAGAGCCAACTTCAGGACACTGGTCCACAAGAGACCTCCCAGCGCCACAGAGTATCAAATGGCGAAAATCTCCCAGACATCTCCACCTCAACACCAGCACCCAGCTTCACTCAATGACCAGCAAGCTACAGTGCTGGACATCCTATGCCAAACAACTAGCAAGACAGGAACACAACACCACCCATCAGCAGAGAGGCTGCCTAAAATCATAATAAGTCCACAGACACCCAAAAACACACCACCACATGTGGACCTGCCCACCAGAGAGACAAGACCCAGCCTCATCCACCAGAACACAGGCACTAGTCCCCTCCACCAGGAAGCCTACACAACCCACTGAACCAACTTTAGCCACTGGGGACAGACCCCAAAAACAATGGGAACTACGAACCTGCAGCCTGCAAAAAGGAGACCCCAAACACAGTAAGATAAGCAAAATGAGAAGACAGAAAAACACACAGCAGATGAAGGAGCAAGATAAAAACCCACCAGGCCTAACAAATGAAGAGGAAATAGGCAGTCTACCTGAAAAAGAATTCAGAATAATGATAGTAACGATGATCCAAAATCTTGGAAATAGAATAGACAAAATGCAAGAAACATTTAACAAGGACCTAGAAGGACTAAAGATGAAACAAACAATGATGAACAACACAATAAATGAAATTAAAAATACTCTAGATGGGGTCAATAGCAGAATAACTGAGGCAGAAGAACGGATAAGTGACCTGGAAGATAAAATAGTGGAAATAAATACTGCAGAGCAGAATAAAGAAAAAAGAATGAAAAGAACTCAGGACAGTCTCAGAGACCTCTGGGAAAACATTAAACGCACCATCATTCAAATGATAGGGGTTCCAGAAGAAGAAGAGAAAAAGAAAGGGACTGAAAAAACATTTGAAGAGATTATAGTTGAATACTTCCCTAATATGGGAAAGGAAATAGTTAATCAAGTCCAGGAAGCACAGAGAGTCCCATACAGGATAAATCCAAGGAGAAATATGCCAAGACACATATTAATCAAACTGTCAAAAATTAAATACAAAGAAAACATATTAAAAGCAACAAGTGAAAAACAACAAATAACACACAAGGGAATCCCCATAAGGTTAACAGCTGATCTTTCAGCAGAAACTCTGCAAGCCAGAAGGGAGTGGCAGGACATATTTAAAGTGATGAAGGAGAAAAACCTGCAACCAAGATTACTCTACCCAGCTAGGACCTCATTCAGATTTGATGGAGAAATTAAAACCTTTACAGACAAGCAAAAGCTGAGAGAGTTCAGCACCACCAAACCATCCTTACAACAACTGCTAAAGGAACTTCTCTAGGCAAGAAACACAAGAGAAGGAAAAGACCTACAATAACGAACCCAAAACAATTAAGAAAATGGGAATAGGAACATACATATTGATAATTACCTTAAATGTAAATGGACTAAATGCTCCCACCAAAAGACACAGATTAGTTGAATGGATACAAAAACAAGACCCATATATATGCTGTCTACAAGAGACCCACTTCAGACCTAGAGACACAGACTGAAAGTAAGGGGATGGAAAAAGGTATTTCATGCAAATGGAAACCAAAAGAAAGCTGGAGTAGCAATTCTCATATCAGACAAAATAGACTTTAAAATAAAGAATATTAGAAGAGACAAAGAAGGAAACTACATAATGATCAAGGGATCGATCCAAGAAGAAGATATAACAATTGTAAATATTTATGCACCCAACATAGGAGCATCTCAATACATAAGGCAAATACTAACAGCCATAAAAGGGGAAATCAACAGTAACACATTCATAGTAGGGGACATTAACACCCCACTTTTACCAATGGACAGATCATCCAAAATGAAAATAAATAGGGAAACACAAGCTTTAAATGATACATTAAACAAGATGGACTTAATTGATATTTATAGGACATTCCATCCAAAAACAACAGAATACACATTTTTCTCAAGTGCTCATGGAACATTCTCCAGGACAGATCATATCTTGGGTCACAAATCAAGCCTTGGTAAATTTAAGAAAATTGAAATTGTATCAAGTATCTTTTCTGACCACAATGCTATGAGACTAGATATCAATTACAGGAAAAGATCTATAAAAAATACAAACACATGGAAGCTAAACAATACACTACTTAATAACGAAGTGATCACTGAAGAAATCAAAGAGGAAAATTTTAAAAACCTAGAAACAAATGACAATGGATGCACAACGACCCAAAATCTATGCGATGCAGCAAAAGCAGTTCTAAGAGGGAAGTTTATAGCAATACAATCCTACTTAAGAAACAGGAAACATCTCGAATAAACAACCTAACCTTGCACTTAAAGCAATTAGAGAAAGAAGAACAACAACAAAAAAAAACCCCAAAGTAAGCAGAAGGAAAGAAATCATAAAAATCAGATCAGGAATAAAAGAAAAAGAAATGAAGGAAACGATAGCAAAGATCAATAAAACTAAAAGCTGGTTCTTTGAGAAGATAAACAAAATAGATAAACCATTAGCCAGACTCATCAAGAAAAAAAGGGAGAAGACTCAAATCAATAGAATTAGAAATGAAAAAGGAGAAGTAACAACTGACACTGCAGAAATACAAAAGATCATGAGAGATTACTACAAGCAACTCTATGACAATAAAATGGACAACCTGGAAGAAATGGACAAATTCTTAGAAATGTACAACCTGCAAAGACTGCAACAGGAAGAAATAGAAAATATGAACAGACCAATCACAAGCACTGAAATTGAAACTGTGACTAAAAATCTTCCAACAAACAAAAGCCCAGGACCAGATGGCTTCACAGGTGAATTCTATCAAACATTGAGAGAAGAGTTAAAACCTATCCTTCTTAAACTCTTCCAAAATATAGCAGAGGGAGGAACACTCCCTAACTCATTCTACGAGGCCACCATCATCTTGATACCAAAACCAGACAAGGATGTCAAAAAGAAAGAAAACTACAGGCCAATATCACTGATGAACATAGATGCAAAAATCCTCAACAAAATACTAGCAAACAGAATCCAACAGCACATTAAAAGGATCACACACCATGATCAAGTGGGGATTATTCCAGGAATGCAAGGATTCTTTAATATACACAAATCAATCAATGTGATAAACCATATTAACAAATTGAAGGAGAAAAACCATATGATCATGTCAATAGATGCAGAGAAAGCTTTTCAAAAAATTCAACACCCATTTATGATAAAAACCCTGCAGAAAGTAGGCATAGAGGGAACTTTCCTCAACATAATAAAGGGCATATATGACAAGCCCACAGCCAACATCGTCCTCAATGGTGAAAAATTGAAAGCATTTCCACTAAGATCAGCAACAAGACAAGGTTGCCCACTCTCACCACTCTTATTCAACATAGTTTTGGAAGTTTTAGCCACGGCAATCAGAGAAGAAAAGGAAATAAAAGGAATCCAAATCGGAAAAGAAGAAGTGAAGCTGTCACTGTTTGCAGATGACATGACACTATACATAGAGAATCCTAAAGATGCTACCAGAAATCTACTAGAGCTAATCAATGAATTTGGTAAAGCAGCAGGATACAAAGTTAATGCACAGAAATCTCTGGCATTCCTATATACTAGTGATGAAAAATCTGAAAGTGAAATCAAGAAAACACTCCCATTTACCATTGCAACAAAAAGAATAAAATATCTAGGAATAAACCTACCTAAGGAGACAAAAGACCTGTATGCAGAAAACTATAAGACACTGATAAAAGAAATTAAAGATGATACCAACAGATGAAGAGGTATACCATGTTCTTGGATTGGAAGAATCAACATTGTGAAAATGACTCTACTACCCAAAGCAATCTACAGATTCAATGCAATCCCTATCAAACTACCACTGGTATTTTTCACAGAACTAGAACAAAAAATTTCACAATTTGTATGGAAACACAAAACACCCCGAATAGCCAAAGCAACCTTGAGAACGAAAAACGGAGCTGAAGGAATCAGGCTCCCTGACTTCATACTATAGTACAAAGCTACAGTAATCAAGACAGTATGGTACTGGCACAAAAACAGAAAGATAGATCAATGGAACAGGATAGAAAGCCCAGAGATAAACCCACGCACATGTGGTCACCTTATCTTTGATAAAGGAGGCAGGAATGTACAGTGGAGAAAGGACAGCCTCTTCAATAAGTGGTGCTGGGAAAACTGGACAGGTACATGTAAAAGTATGAGATTAGATCACTTCCTAAACCATACACAAAAATAAGCTCAAAATGGATTAAAGACCTAAATGTAAGGCCAGAAACTATCAAACTCTTAGAGGAAAACATAGGCAGAACACTCTATGACATAAGTCACAGCAAGATCCTTTTTGACCTACCTCTTACAGAAATGGAAATAAAAACAAAAATAAACAAATAGGACCTAATGAAACTTCAGAGCTTTTGCACAGCAAAGGAAACCATAAACAAGACCAAAAGACAACCCTCAGAATGGGAGAAAATATTTGCAAATGGAGCAACTGACAAAGGATTAATCTCTAAAATTTATAAGCAGCTCATGCAGCTCAATAACAAAAAAACAAATAACCCAATCCAAAAATGGGCAGAAGACCTAAATAGACATTTCTCCAAAGAAGATATACAGACTGCCAACAAACACATGAACGAATGCTCAACATCATTAATCATTAGAGAAATGCAAATCAAAACTACAATGAGCTATCATCTCACACCACTCAGAATGGCCATCATCAAAAAATCTAGAAACAATAAATGCTGGAGAGGGTGTGGAGAAAAGGGAACCCTCTTGCACTGTTGGTGGGAATGTAAATTGATACAGCCACTGTGGAGAAAAGTATGGAGTTTCCTTAAAAAGCTACAAATAGAACTACCATATGACCCAGCAATCCCACTACTGGGCATATCCCCTGAGAAAACCATAATTCAAAAAGAGTCATGTACCAAAATGTTCATTGCAGCTCTATTTACAATCGCCCGGAGATGGAAACAACCTAAGTGTCCATCATCGGATGAATGGATAAAGAAGATGTGGCACATATCTACAATGGAATATTACTCAGCCATAAAAAGAAACGAAATTGAGCTATTTGTAATGAGGTGGATAGACCTAGAGTGTGTCATACAGAGTGAAGTAAGTCAGAAAGAGAAAGACAAATACCGTATGCTAACACATATATATGGAATTTAAGAGAAAAAATATCATGAAGAACGTAGGGATAAGACAGGAATAAAGACACAGACCTCCTAGAGAATGGACTTGAGGGTATGGGGAGGGGGAAGGGTAAGCTGAGAGGCATGGACATATATACACTACCAAACGTAAGGTAGATAGCTAGTGGGAAGCAGCTGCATAGCACAGGGAGATCAGCTCGGTGCTTTGTGACCGCCTGGAGGGGTGGGATAGGGAGGGGGGGATAGGGAGGGGGGGAGGGAGGGAGACGCAAGAGGGAAGAGAGATGGGAACATATTGGAACATGCATATATACATATATGTATAAATGATTCACTTTGTTATAAAGCAGAAACTAACAAAAATAAATAAAAATTTAAAAAACCTTCCTACACTGGAAGGAAGAAGAGTCCCACCCCCATCCCTCCAAAATGTTGAAACTTAGAGAAAGTTAAATTCCACTTTGAGTGAAGCCCAAACCTGAAAGATTCAGTTTCAGGGGGAGAATGCACTGAGAACATCTCTGCTGGAGAAAGGGGAGCCATTTCACAGTCTTAATTAGAACACGCTTTCCTTTTACAATCAACCTAGACAATGTTTATAGCTGTACAGTCTCTGTACAGTGTGCAGCATCTTGCCTCCTCCCAAATGGGGCCATTTGCTTTGAAGAATGCCTTCGAAGCTGCACAAATGCATTCACCTAGTTGCTTTGCTAATTACATCACACATACCAGAGTTACCAGGGCTGGCTGAATCTAATTACAGTAAATGCATCTACACGAAGATTTCCAATACACCCAGAGAGAGGTTTTGAAGATTTCAAGCTTTGGAAAAAAGGCTGTAATGGAGTCTGGCCACATTGTTCTGTTGGTCTGGGGTAATATAAACACAAGGCAGGTCTCTGTGTATCTGATTCTTCCTGCTGTAAACTCTTGAAGGGGCCATAAGGAACAGAGTGTGCCTTCTTCATTGGATGACTCCCTTTAGAGAATTCTGTGCTGAGAGCACAAATATCTCAGTTCTTTGGATGCCAAGGAAAAATTCAAGACTCTCACCTGTTTCTTTCATTTCACAAACCTTTACTGAACATCAGCCTTTATCAAGAGCTCTGGGTGATGATATGGGAAAAACAAAGATGGACAGATAACTCAGGGCAGGCCAGTATATGGGGGATCCCAAGCAGCCTAATTATTTGGTGCCACTTTAAATGAATATTCTTTAAGTATTTGTTAGACATTTATTTAGTGGGGATGGGGAGAAAATGCTTTAATAATCGCTGTATGAAGAAGTAAATTCACTTACTTTACCTCTACTGGCTAAAAAAAAATGTTTTGCTAAAAATTTGCCATTTTCTAGAGTTTGGGATTTTTTTTCTCCAGTTTTAAATTGTAATTTGTTTTCAAACCGACTACTTCTTAGACAGAGGGACATATTGAAGAGTTTTGAACTCAGGCAAGAAAATAACTCATTTACTGCCAAGCTTCAGTGGACCGTGGAAAGAGACACTGTGTTTCCATTTCAGGATGCTATCTACTACAGCAGGAGAGGAATTAACTTCCATTTGTCATTTATGTGAGGAATTATATCATATACCTGAATTAATTGGCACTACACACATACCTTTTATTTCATTTATTCAACAGATATTTATTATGTGCCAGGACTGTCCCAAGTACTGAGTCTACTCCAAAGAACAGCTCAGATAATGACACTGTTCATATGGAGTTTGTATTTTAGTAATGGCATGGTGCAAAATAATAAATAATTAAACAAATAAATCTACAGATTAATTTCAGGTAGCGATAGGTTCAATGAGGGACATAAAATAGGGAGATGTGATAAAGAGTAAAAGTTCCAGGTATTTAAGACCTCAACAGATACTCTATCTTGTGACTGTGGAATGGGGAGCAGATTTAGATTTTTATTTGTAATTGAGCTGAGATCTGATTGGTGAGAAGGAGCTGCCCAAACAAAGCCCTGAAGGAAAGCAGTCCAGGCAAAGACAATAGCAAATGGAAAGGCCCATGTGAGCTTCTGGCATGGAGGAGCAGACAAAAGGCCAGTAGGAGAGCAGCCTAGTAAGCCAGGGGTAAGTGCTAGGGAAATAAAAGGGGGGAAGGGACCCAAATTTTATAGGCTATGATAAGGAGATTAGATTTTATTCTAAGTATGATAGAAACCATTAAAGGGTTTAATAAAGGGAGTGACATGATCTGATTTACTCTTTTAAGAGATCATGCCGGTTACCGAATGGAGAATGAATTACGGTGGGAAAAGGAGTAGAAATGGGATGAACGCTTAGGCACATTGCAAGACTCTAAGCCAAAAATAAGGGCAGCTTGGACTACGATTATGGTTGTCCAGTGGATGTGGCGAGAAGTAGTTGAAATCAGGAGATGTTTTGGAGGTAGAGCCTTCTGGATTTACTGATGCTACCGTGTTTAAGATGTGGGAAAGAAAGGAGTCAAGGACAACTCCAGTATCACTGGCTGAGATGGGGACAACTGGGGGGGTAGGGTTGCACAAAAAATCAAGAGTTCCATTTTAGACATGATACATACAGTGGTATGGCCTGAATTTGTATACATCAAGTTGGCAGTTGTACTTGCTTAGTGGACAGGTCAAGGCAAGGGATATCAATTTGGGATCATTTGCTGTAGAGAGTATTTAAAGCCATGGGGCCAAGAAGAAAGTGTAGATAGAGGTTAAGTCCAGTGATGCATTAGTGTCCTTTCTCACATAGGGCTCCTGGAAGCTATTTGGCTTGTCCACTAATTACCAATCTCCGAACAGGGTTCCTGCTCTCTAAGGGAGCTCAGCGTGTGAGGAAAGACAGGCAGGTGGTTACAAAACAGTGTATTATGTGTTATATGATGTGAAAAGATGAGCTGGGTATTGTGGGAAAGCAGAGAAGAAGATGACTAATAGCCTACGTCACAAGGAAGACTCCATGCTGAAGAAGGTATTTGAAAAAAGCTAATCTGAGTATGGATTTCCCAAGTAAAGGAGAGGAAACAACATGTGAAAAGGCACGAGGCAGGCCATATTGGTGAAGTTCCATGAAACAAACAAAATATATATCTATATTTCCTATTCCAAAAGCTGGAGCCATGCTTAATGGAAAGACATGAAAAACATTCCCATTAAAATCTGCAACAAGGCAAAGTTTTCCATATTCACTATTACCTTGTAACACTGATCTGCCAACACAATTAGAGACGACAAGGAACTAATGAGTTCAAAACTTGCCAGGAGGTTAGATTCTCAGTATGTGTAGATGATATGATCGTATACCTAAAGGGAAAAAATAAGAACTAATAGGAAAATTAAAATGAATATGAACATTCAAAAAGGTGGCTATGATCAAAATTAGTACTCACAAATCAGTAGCCTTTCATATGGGAACAATGATCAGCTTTCAAATATAGTAGAAGAAAAGATCCTATTTACAGCAACTAGAATAACTAGAAATAGACCCAAAATTTGATTTCAAAGAAAATACCAACAGAACTTTTTCTCACTAAACAAACTAATGTTAAACTGTATATGAAAAATACATAGTAACAAGAATACCTAGAAAATTCTGAAAAAAGGAAAGTAAAAAAGGCAGACTGGTCCTACCAGCTGGTGTTACATAAAGCTAGAGTAATTAAAACATCATGGGACTGATTAAGAGAATAAAATCCAGAAATAAACTCCAAAACATATGAGAATGTATAATATGACAAAGGTGGCATTTCATATCAGTGGTTGAAAAACACACAATTCAGCAAATGACGTTGAGACAACTAGGAAGCCATTTAGAAAAAAATTAAGCTGGATTACTAAATTTACTCATCAGATCAAAGTAAATTCTAGTTAGGTGGAAATCACTAAAAAAAAAATAGTGGAAGAATTATTTTATTATCTTAGAAAAGGAAAAACCTGAGTATGGGGGAGAAATCCCAGAAACAAAAAAGAATAAAATTGATAAACTCAAATGCATAAAATCTTAAAATTGTGTCGCAAACACAGGCACACACAAGAAAAATCAAAAGACAATGGCAACAGACCGAGGAAAGCATTTGTATCACACGTAACAAAGGACCAATTCTCTAAATATCAATATATACAAACACTGTAAATCAATTTTAGAAAAAGGCCAAACACAAGCGAGAAATGGACAAATGACCTGATCAGACAGCTTGCACAACACACACACATGCATACATACACCTGTAACAAATAGATCTAGAACACTTAAAAAGATATTTAAGAGAAAGCAAATAAACCAGAAAGCAAATACACCCGATTTCTCACATTTCAGATTGGCAACTATCAAACCCCCGAATGCAACCCTCTTGGAGAGAGTGTGAAGAAACAGCCATCTCTTGTGTTATTGCTGGGACTGTATATTGATGCAACCTCAGGGCAGGGTAGGTCGAACACTTACATAAAAATGTATAACATGTATATCCTTCAACCCTGCTATTCCACTTCTGAGAATTTATCCTACAGATATACTGGCACATGTGCACAGATACAGCCTCAGAGATGTTCTTGCAGCATCGTCTATATTAGCAAAGGAAATAACTTAGGTGATAATCAATAAAGGACTGGTTTAATAGATTATGGCATTTCCTTACAATGTTTCAACAGAAGCCATTCAGAGATGATATGCTCTATCTGTATAAATATGGAATTACTACCAAGATACAGTGTTTAAAAGTTTTAGAACAATGTGAAAATTTTAGAATTTAGAAATTTAGAATAACACTCTACTATTTCTGCAAAAACAAAACAAAAAAAGGATACATGCATTTATGTGTGTGTGTATGAGATCAGTAACAGTGGTTGCGTTTAGGGAAAGGAACAGGATGGCTGGGATATGGAGATGGGAAGGAGGCTTACTTTTCACACTTGGAGCTCTAAGTCTTGAATCATGTACATGCATTACCTCTTAAAAACCAATTAAGTAGCAGAAAGATGAAGACAGTAGTTGTTTTACCTTGCGATTTGAGATTACAGTGTGCGTTGGGAGGAACAGAGATGAAACTGAATAATGAAATCGATCTTGTGGAATTAGGAACATTAGAGAGAATGTTGTTAACACTTAGCAGAGTGCCTGGCCCGTTTTAGGTGTCCAGTAAATGTTAGCAATTATTACCCACAGATTACATAACAGAATCACACATCATTTAGTGAGGTGGGAGGTTTGATTTTGCAGGTTTAACTCGGGTAGAGCAAATTCTCCAGTTACTCTTTTTGTGTTGCACATCCAGATGGTGGAGTCTGGTAAGAGCCAGCTGTGAGTCCGGAGAGCCCTGACTGTGAGGTGAGAGCTGGAGCATGGCCTGGAGCCACATTTCATACCCCAGCATCGACCCAGAACACACCTTTCTTCTTAGGCAAATAGACCTTGCAGTAAACACCTGTCCATCCGTTCAGCACTTGAAACTCCCCCTGACCTAAAGGGGAGTGTGCCCACCCCTTGAACACAGCAGTTGGATAAGGCATGGACACCTGACTCAAGCTGAGCCAATCAGATTTTCTTCCTTGGGAATATAGGAACTTGAACCAAAGGAAAAGCAAGTCAGTTTCCCTGTGAGGCTAGAAGTATGATCTGTACACGTGGGAGCTGTGGATTAGAGGAGCAGAAAAATTCTGTCCTCCCTAAGAAAAAAGGAGTCCTTTTCCTTTTCACAGCAGAGGGCTTCCGGTTTCTGGTTCCAATTCCTTCCAGAGGCACAATTACATTAGTGACTTTGTTTTTTCTCAGGTGTCTCTGGGTTCTTAGAATTTGTGCCTTTTTTTCCCCCTTAGGCTAGGTTAACTTGATTTCTGGTTGTTTTTTTTCTCAGCTAAAACATCCAAACCAATACAGGCAGTGAAAATAGAGTAAATCTCAACCTCTCGTTGATAGTAACACAGAGTCTGCTGAGGCTGTTGTATTTGCTTCCTAGGGCTGCCGTAACAAACTGGGTGATTTAAAGCAATAGAAGTGTATGTATGACAATCATGGAGGCTGGAAGTCTGAAATCGGTGTCAGCAGGGCCATGCTCTTTGAAACCTGTAAGGAAGAATTCTTCCTTGCCTCTTCCTGGCTTCTAGTGGTGGCCGTCAGTTCTCAGCACCCAGGGCTTGCAGCGAGCGGCGGCATGACTTCAAGCTTTGCCTCTGCCATCACACGGTGACCTCCCTGTGTGTCTCTGTCTTCACGTGGCATTCTCCTATGGGTGTCTGTGTCCAAATTTCCTTCTTCTTACAAGGGACCAGTCTTTGGATTAGGGCCCACCTTCATGATCTTACCTGAACTTGATTATACCTGCAAAGATCCTATTTCCAAATAAGGTCACATTCGCAGGTACGAGGGGTTAGGGCTTCAACGTATCTTTTGGGAACACAACTGAATTCATAACAGCTGTTGGGGAGGAGAACTACTGCCACTCACTGCATTGGTTAGTATCCATCCAGGAACACAAAACCCACTCTGAGTGTTTAAAACAGAGGGGAGTCCGTGGTAACGCAGGTGGTAAAAGAGGCCGAAACGCTAAATAGGAGACAGTGGAGAACCCCCAAATTAGCAAAAGCAGAAAGCTATCACCACCTCTAAAGTGAAGGGACAAAGCGAGGGTCTGTGTTAGGGGAGTCTGGGTGCCCTGATCACCCAGCAAGTGCTAGCGAGAATCACTACAGTTCTGTCCCGAGGACACCGGAGCCTGCAGGGATGGCCCCTGGCCACTCAGAGAGAGCAGGGAAGGGAAAGGAGTGGAGCTGAGGGCAAGCTGACCCAGGACCAGCCCACTTACTGTGCACCAGCCGGCTCACCTAAGCCTCACGGCAGCCTGTGAGGTAGGGCTTACCGTCCTAACTTCATTGGTGGGGATGCTGAGACTCCAAGAACCTAAGTAGCTCACTCCAGGTCACCAGCTCCACGACCCTTTCTCTCCTGGGTTTGCACATGGGGTTGTTACAGGGGCTGTAGTTACTTCCCTCAACTACGGCAGGTTCCGAATTGATTGCTTCTCAATCTGTACTGCCCCCGAGTAGACAACCCCCTTTGCAAACCAACCACTTGAGGAGAAGCCTGCCAGTCAGGAAAAGGGCAAACTCACCCACCACTGGGTCACCACGTCTATTCGCTTTCTCTCCTTCTGCCCTTTGGACTTTTCCTCGGGTCTCTGGCCGGGCCTCCTCACTCGCCGTCACTCACTCTGCACCAGACCTTTAGACACCTGAATCCTGTTTCCCCCAGCTGACTCCTTTTTCATGCTTGAGGTCTCAGCACTGTCATGGCTTCTTAAAGAGGCCTCCTCCCACCCCTCGGACCAGCCTGTCGTATGCCGCCTGGGCTGGGATAATTCCTCTTTCATAATCCTCATGGAGTTTCTAATTTGGGGCCTGGTGTGGTGGCCTACTGAACTGTTCATTTTGGGCTGGTGTTCCTCTATGTTTCCATTTCTACCAGCTTCCAGGCTTTGTATTCCTTTGCTGTGGGGATTTTTCCAGGGGGAAAGTAGAAGCTGAGTGAAGATGCTGCTCTTCATGTAAAAAACTGAGCTCTGTGCGGGGGGCAGAGGAGGGCGCTGGGCCTCCCAGGACAGGCAGCAGGAAAGGAGCCGTCCTCTTGGAGGTTGAGAAGGTGGAGGAGTGTTGGCAGATCCTGAGCTCAGTGGAAAGCAGACTGAAGTGTAGCCAAGTGTAGTAGAATGGTTCGTCTCCAAGAACATTTTCTAAAGAATTCGGCCTTTTTAATGCTTTTAAATCATATATTGATATGGCTGCTGTTAAGAATAGGACAAAAAGGTATGAGGGGAGAGCATGAAACACCTCAGAAATTGCACAGTGATGTCCACCACACACCCCCCCCAACCCAAGGGTGGCCCAGGCTCTATCCTGCAGACCGCCCCCTCCCCATGCAGGGGAGAATCTGTCTGTGTCTCAACTGAAGCCTGTCATGTGGCAGTGCCCACACGATGAATAGATGTCAGAGGGATGGCCGAGTGGTACGCCCAGGGAAGCCAGCGCCTGGTCATGGCCTTCCCAGCTCCAGCAGAGACTCACGTGCCCACAGGTGGCTGCAGGCAGAGGAATTCCTCTGAGCAGACTGCCATCTCGGGCCTCCTCACCCATCTAGCGCCTTTGGCAAAATAAGGATGCCACCAGCAGCTACCCTGGAGCAGGGTCCAGAGGCCCTATCTGTGTTTTCAGAATCCTCACGAAAGTCCTGGGTTTCTGGCACAAACCTAGGAGCTGGAATTTCCTGCTCCTCTGGCAGGATGAGAGCTTAGAGTCAGCTTTGATTTCAAGAAAATAAACAAAAGTGTGTATTCTCACACATGAATCGTGGACTGAGGTTCACGGCCACTCGATTTGTTTCATGTCTGACTTCCCCAAGTCCCCTGATAGCCAAGACAGTCTGCCTTAACTCACGGCCCAGTGCAGAGTAAGTGCTCCGTCAATATTTGCTGAATGGAGCAAATGGGCAGTCTTGGAAGGCATATCTTGCGAGAGCGTTTCTCTATTTCCTGCAGCCATGCCCCGCGTGCATCGGCTCCAGGAGGCCTTGGGGCTGACTGTCCTCTAAACCCTGCTGCTGCAGTAGCAGACGCTGCAAGACTGCTCGGAGGGGTTTCTGTTCAGGCAGGCATCCCTTCCTGGAGAGCAATACCTCCGAAGCTGCCTCGCATCTCGGGGCTCCGTGCCCATCTTTTGAATTTTCAAGTGCCCCAAGCTCTTGTGAGTGCATTCTCTGTTTATATTCCAAGATGCTTGAATCTGTGCCTTGTAAAAATGCAAGTTGGAAAGTTAATTCATTCCTTTATGTCAAGGTAATTGCAATTTCACCCTAATCCTCTCTTGTCAGAGACATTTCTACAATGCAGGGAGTTATCTTTTACAAGAGACACTTCAAGGTGATTTAATAACAGCACTTGCTATGAGTCACATTTTTCCTGTAGTCATCCACTCTTTGGCTTGGGAGAATAGGATTTCAAGTACAGAAGAGAGAAGGCATGTGGCTAGGCTCAGAGCCCAGTTACACACTCTCAGCCAGATGCACACCTTCAAGAAAAATGAACACCCTAATGAGCACTTGAGGTAACTAAGGTGCTAAACAGATCTTTCAAAGCAATGCCATTTTTGTTTGTTTGCTTTAGGGCAACTGATATTCATGCAGGGCTCTGTAACATCTGAAGACACCTATGACATTGACAACTGTGCACAAAGGGGAAATTTCATATTGAGATCAATGATTAATTCAACAAATATTTTTGAGCCCCTACTACTGACTACAAGCAAAGCACCCCTGGCACTACCAGGGGTTTGGATTCAAGTGCACACAAGGCTTGCCTGCTAGCTGCCCTCACCCAGCTTAGAGTCTACAGAAGAGCCTGCTCGCTCTCTCCTCTCAATTGGAAGATTAGAAATTTGTCATTTTTTTTTTTTTTTTACCCCAACTGTGTAGTAAAAGGAATAGGAGCGGATTCTTCTGATCTGACAAAATTCCTATGTCCCTGCACAGTGGGGAAAAGTTTGCACGTGCTTTACACTTCCTATTTCTCATCTCACACTAGCTCAGACCAAAAGGCAAAGAGCACTGGCTGGATTGTGGCTAAACTTCAGGAGATTTGAGTCTGCAAGGCCAGCAGGTGGCCCCATCTTGAAGACTTTTCAGCTCTGGGGAGGTAAAGTCTTCTCCCAGCAGCCCCACCTCTAGATGTACCATCTAATGCTAGCCTCAAGCCCTGAGAAAATCCAGCTGGAGAAGAGACCTCTCAGTGGAAACTATCTTTGAAAGGCTTACCATAATGTCTCCCAGAATAATAGACATACACACAATATACCTTTAAATCAAGACTAGGCAATGGAGACAAGAGGACACCTTTGCCAAGTGCCACTTACTCCTAACTCCAGTTGGAATTTTCTGGGCACGAGGCACTCGTGTTACCTGCTGCAGGCAGATTCCCTATACCCATACGTAAAACAACCCAACCCCTAATGGAGTTCTTAGCGTGTCTCTTTCAACTGAATTTCTAAAACAAGGAATGATGTAATTAGCAGGTAAGGACAGGTTAACAGGATTGTCTTAACAGAAACTGGTGCATTTTCAGCTCAGACTTTCACCAGCCAAGATGTTCTACAAGGAAGAAAACCAAACTGTCTGAGCCATGCGAAGAGTTGCCAAAACACCAGAGAGCTGTAACCCAGACTAAAAGAATCAGGCTTGCATCTCAATTAGGAAAAAAAAAACATAAAAAAGAGACTACTCTTTTTTCTTTTTGAATACTATGTGATGTCATACTTTGAATATGGTCATTTAGGTATAAAATTATATACTTGGGAGTTTAGCCACCTTGAACCCTTTGTGAAATGAAATGGGATAGAAGTGAATTAAATGGTGGGAGGCTTTAACTGTCTATACGACACTTGCAACAGTCAGAGATACAAAGAGCAACAGCAGCTTCCTCCATGTTGACAATCACTTCTTCTTCCAGCAATTGGCTCTCCTTGATTGGACCGATTCCTTTGCCTTAACAGAGAATCTAAACTACCAGCAGAGCAACCTTGCGTCCAGGATACATTCCTGTGAAAACAGAGCAGAACGTTTGAACCCGGGCTCCCTACCCCAGTCCCCTGTGGGTCTGAGTGTCTGAGGCTCCCTACGAGGGGTCCACCGAGTCACCAGCCACAGCCCCATGGGGAGCAACTCCCCACCCTTGCCTTCCAGGAGTTGGGTGACTCCCTCCCTCATGACCTTTGTATGAGCTAATGATCCCACCTGAAATGTGCAAACACTCCTTATGTGATTCCAAGGCAGAGACAAAAGCTTAAGCTGAGGTAACCACAAAGGGTTTTGTTAAAGCCCAACTAAATCTCTAGGTGTAGGGCCCAGGCACGGGTTCTCTCCAGGGCTGAGAACCACTGATTTCGATGAAAACAGCTGCCTTTCTTGACCAAAATATACGGGCCAATAATGCGCCCTGTCTCCCAGACAAATAATGCAAATAAGTGCTCTGAGAAGCTGCTTTTTGTCACGCCCAGGGATGGTGGCAAGACAGCTGGAGAAGGATGGCTATGGGGTAGGGAGGTAGTGCTGCCAGGAGCTAGATGTGTGAATCCCAAAGCAGATGTCAGTGCCCCAGATTGATCAGAAGGGGAGAGCTAAAGCTAGATCTTTACCGTGAGATACAGGTGAGGAGCCCGAAAAGGAAGCCCAGGTAGTGGAAAAGGGGCACACGAGCAGGGCTGTCAGAAGGGAAGGGCAGCAATGGTTTGTAGCCAGAAGGAAGCGAGTTTCCACACTGCACACCCAGTAGGCTGGCCCCAGGGACAGACCTTCATCCCTGGGGAGTTCCTGCCCTCAGCTCATTGGGTGCTTAAGGTCTTCCGTGGCTATAGTTTGGTTCTGTGTATGACAGGTAACTTGGAAGGGGAGGTGGGCTTCGGTTCAGGTCAACAAAATGAGCGTATACTTGCTGGGCATCAGGTCTTGGGATTTCAAAACACGGGACTTTGATGTAATACAGTGACAACAGAGCCAAAATCTAAGCTGCTCTGGAAAACCTGCATGAATTAGTCACTGAATTAGGGTTCTCCAAAGAAACAGAACCAATAGGATACATACAGACCTAAGAGGACATTTATCACGGGCACTGGCTACTGTGACATTGCACACTGAGATATGCCACCACATACAGTCTGCAAGCCGGAGAAGCAGGAAAGCCAGTGGTCTAAGTCGGACTGGGTCTAAAGGCCTGAGACCCAGGAGCTCTAGTGTTTCAGAGCAGGAGAAGAGGAATGTCTCAGTTCACGGAGAGAGAGAGAGGGAGGGAGGGAGGGAGAGGGGGAGAGAGAGAGAGAGAGAGAGAGCGAGAACTTGGCCTTCTTACAACTTTCTGTTCTATTTGGGCCCTCAGTGGATTCGGTGATGCCCATCCACATGGGTAAGGAATTATATCTTTACTCAGTCTCCTGATTCAAATGTTAATCTCTTCTGGAAGCCCCTGACAAACATGCTCAGACATAACGCTTTAGCAGCTATCTGGGTGTCCCTTAGGCCAGTCTAGCTGACACAGAAAATTCATCATGACAGTCACTGTACTTAAAACGCTGCAGAGAGGTAGCTCGCATAACCGAAGCTCTGGGCTCGAAGCTCTGGGCGTGCTTATGCTACTCACAACCTTCCGCCAGAGCTGGTTCCGTCATGTGTTGAAGGTTGACTTGTATTATGTTCTCACATGCGTGGGACTGGGTATTCGTCTCACTTGGGCTTCCTACGCAAGTCTCCTGACTCCTCCCTTCACAGTCCTTTCTGGGAGAAAAACAACTTTGGATTTTCAAAGCAGAAACTAAGAGAGGCCTAGTGTCCCAGTGATCCCTGACACTCCCTTGGGACTCTCGCCACGACAACCTGTTTGCTTTAACCCAACCACACTCCTGGCCCAAGGATGATCAACTGCTCTCACAATTTCAGAGTAACCAATCCCATGGTTTCTACCCTGAGCAACACTTAAAACTATCCCTTAATAAATCATGTTGCATCTCTGTTACTGGGTCCCCTATTCTGTCTCCAAGTTCAGCAGCCCCCAAGAGCTGCCGTGCTGAGTCCTAGTTGCATATTAGAATCACCCGAGAAGCTTGAAAGAGGGCTGGTGCCTGGTCTTCCACCACTCAAGATTCTGATTTAATTGTGCTGAGCTGGGGCAGTGGTGATGGTGGGGTTTATTGTTGTTTTTTTTAAACCCTTACTAGGCTTCTTAATATTTCAATCAATTACTGCTCATCGTTTTTAGTGAGTGAGCGCTTATAACTAACCTCCCTGCCTGATTAAACGCAGCCCCTACATTTCCTCCTCGACACCGTTTAGCAATTAGCCATCTCCAGCTCTCTAAGTGGAAATCTGAAGATTAGCAGGACCTTCTTTGCCCAAGGGAAGCCTGACATTTTTAATGAAACTAAAATATACCAACTGTTCTTGGTGAAATTATTCTGAGAGGTTTCTAAGAATTTCCCACAACATTGAAGGTTGGTAGCTTAGAGTTTATTGACCCCAAACGGGAGGGCGTGTTTGTGGGATAGAGTTCTCATTGCCATCTTCCTACTCTCTTTGTATTTAATGGCCTTAAAAGTACTGCCATCGAAGCAACATGAATTGTCCAATCCAACTTTAATCCAAAATTCGTCATCAACGATGCCTTTTGCAGCTGCAGAAAAATCCACTCCCAAATTTTGCTACATTCTCACCCTCTCCATCTAACAAAGAAGAAACAAACTGTCAATTGTCTGACCTGCTTGAATCTTTTTATCTCAGGGAGTTTTTAAAAAAAATGTTTATGTTGTGGGTCAGGGGAAGAAGTGGTGAGGGCTGGATTCACTTCAGGCTCCCTTCTAGTTTCTCAGTGAACTTCGAATATATGCCATCTCTTGATACTTATATTTAATCTTGATTACAAAAGGTGGAAAATGTGCTCTCCACCATGCAGGAATATCTCAAGACTCTTTCAACCCAGAGTCAAAACACCAGGTCCTAGTTCTGAGATACTTCCCAGACTGAGCTGGGCCTCCTGGATTTTCATTACATATTTTCTGCATCTCTACAGATTTCATGATCATAGCTGGGTTTGTTTCCTGTCTCCCTCCCACGAGGTCCTTCAGAGCTGAGGCTGCATCTTTTCTTCTAAATGTATCCAGCTGGACACAGGAAGTACTCAAATGTGTGGCTATGAAGAATGACCCAATGAATGAAGAATCAATTCCCCACAAAGCTGGCTGAAAGTAGTCTAGTTGGAGGACAAGAGAGAAAGGTCAGGGCCGCCAGTGCCCTAGCAGAGGCTGGACTGCCAAGATTTATTGCTAAGCCTTCTGCTTTTGCCTCCACTTGTCCACTGTTATTTTTCCAGTCAATATCAGTAGTTGTTGAATAACATTCATTTATACATTATTTAGTAGGTGCAATCAGTCAAAGTCCCCGTGATCGTGGCCCGGCTTTTTAAATTGGCCTCTTATCTGTAAACACATTTCCTGAGCTGCTCTATCTTTTCATCTGGTCTAGGTGATCTATAGCAATATCCCAGAACCTGCCCATTTTCTTTTTAATCCCCTGATGGATTATAAATAGCCTGCTCTGAACCTTCCCAAAGCTTTGAAGGCAAATTTCTGCTTCCTATATTACTATCAACCTCTTGCTCCACACTCAGACCCCTTCAGGAGGCTGCCCTACTTCCCCAGGACAGAAACACAAACACCTCCTGCACTTCTCTGCCCTTGGGCTGAAGTAACACTATGGCAACGACCAACGTGCAGAACGATGGCTGGGAATACACGCATCCCTCACTGCTTCCAACGCTTAAGAGAGGTGATTAAAGAAGAGAAATCTAGCATAAAAGAATGGCAGGGGAAGAAAGCACATGAAAGAGAACAGTGAGTGAGAGGGAAAAGGGAGCAGCAAGGAGAGACGTGAGAGAAACCAGAGGAATACAGAAATGAGGACAGGAAGGCAGAAGTGAACAGAGGGCAACAGGCAGTGCCCGGACTTGCTTTATTTGACCTTAAGGCACCGCATTTGTGCTGAAACACTCAAGTCTACCCAGACACCTCTGACGTCAATGCCGTTACAAAAGGCAAAATGGCCTGGAAAGAATTCGGCTCTCTGATGCCTCATGGATCCTTTTTACTTTACACACAGAGAAAAAGAGTCCCGTTGCCTGCCTTTCTAGATTTCAGAGAAACTCCTCCATCAACACCACAGTTTTCAAGATCCACTTTAACGAGCACCTCAAGATATTCACTTACAGCAGGACTGAGCTTTCAAGACTCAGCTTCAGCCCCTGCTTATAAAATTCACTCACCTGGCAAACCGGAACCCTCTCTTCCCCAGCTCCCCGGGGATGTCACTCGGACCAGAGGTGAGCAGGCAGCTTGCCCTTCTCTGGGCTCCGTTCTTTCTGTGTATTCATTTTGCATTTCCAGTTACAGCCTAATCCATTAAGAAGCACTTATTCTCAGCAAGCCTCGTGAGCAAGCTCTAATTTGCCACTTCTCGGTACAAACTCATTTTTACATTCTGGCTCAGTTACTGACATGAGATTAGGCAGAGCAGCTCCCAACCTTCAGCACTGCCCTTTCTGCCTCTCCCTGCATCAGGCTCAGCTTGGCTTTCTCCCGCTTCTATGCCATCGGAACCAGCCTTAGCTTTGCCGAGCATCTGTGGGGCTTAGCAGATGGAGTGGCAGTTAATAAATCCAGTCCATACAAAGCCACTAGCAAAAATGCACACAGGTCAACCTCCCCCTTCTCTGAGCGTGCTCCAAAGGCATCCTTAAACATAGCTATCATTATGAGCCACTAAACTCGGAACAGCCAAGCCTCCTTTACCATTTATGTTCCCTCCTACCCCCGTAAGAGGGTAAACCCTACTGATACGGAGTGAACTTAGTTTTTAGGCTCCATGGCTATACATCTGGAAGACACAGAACTCTGCAAATATGCTTCCAATGGCTTAATCTTTGGGATCAGGACCCCTCTTCCCCGAAACTAGCATTTATTCTGTTTTTGCTATGTTCTAGGCATTGTGTTGATTTTCTTGCATTATCTCTTTTAATCCACCCCCAAACTTCCGAGTCTTCATTAAAATAGCAGTCAGATGATGACGCTCCTCAGCACAGAACCCTCCAAAGGCCTCCTGTCTCACTCAGAAGAAAAGCCAAGTCCTTGCTACAAGCCATGGGGAGACCCCTGTGATCTCTCCAACCAGTAGACCAGTCGCGTTTCCTACGTAGCTGCCTTTCAGCTTCTCCCCTCCAGCTGTGCTGCTCCTCCCATGTGGGATGCTCCCTCCCTTTCCTGGGAGTCACATCACTTGTCCTCTTTACTCTCCCTTGTCCCTACACAAACGTCACCTTCTCTGTGGGAGCTTCCCTTGTCCTCCCGGTATACATAGAGCCTCACCTCCACCCTATCTTCTACACTCTGCTGACCTTTTCTCCATTCCAACCCTACCCCAACCTGTTACACATTTGATTACTGTCTCGTCCAACTAGAATGAAGCTGCAGGAGGGGAGGACTTTGTTTTGTCCCCTTCTGAACCCCACAGTCTAGAACAGCGTTTTTAATGAAACATTCCTGAATAAATAAATGAAGGAAGGTATTCTTCTTACCTCCATTTTACAGTTGAGAAAGAGGTGTAGGGTGACGGGTTAACCTGTCTAAGGTCATAAAGCTGATATATGACAGAGCTGCACAAAGAGTACTAAGGGCTTATCCATCTCCCTCCCCAAGCACAAAATGCCTTTGTGAGAAATATTTTTGCCAGGCTCATTCAACTGGGGGTGATTCTGACCAAAAGAGGAAGCAGATATGGAAGATGACGACCAATAAATCAGTGGGAAGCCAGGTCTAGCACCTGCCACGCAGCCTCACATTTCCTCCAAACTCGCTTAACTCATGGGTTCTCCTCTCCTCACTCTTGACATGAACCGAATTAAATCCTTCCTTAAATATATACCATAGAGCACTAAAGTGGAGATCACACACATTTTTCAACAATTTGAGGAACAATTTGTTGTTGCTGTTCCTTGTAAATATTTTGAAGCTATTTACCAGATGACACTTCTGTAGAGAGGGAAAGCTTATATAAAATGGGGCAACGTCACAATATGCTAGAGTCTATAAGCTCCTATAGGGCTGATACCATGCTTCCTTCTCCCTGATTATCTCACTGAGATTGACCCATCGCAGGCATTCAATAGAAGTTTAGCAAACAAATGAATGTCACTGGAAAAGAAATTTCAGTTTTTCCTAGGAACAGATTGGATACTGGTCATCTTGTCCGGGCCAGCCAATTCCATCCCCCTCTATGAAAAGGGTGGTAACCATCTGAGAAATTTGATTAGGGGCCGAGGAGTTAATCACATTTGAGGAAAGTCATAATCCCAATGGAAAGTTTGAAAAACAAAATACATATAACTAGTAGAATGGAATCTCCTCAATGACAAGAGAGAAACCCGGAGCAGAATCTGGCATATTAGTCCTGCACAGGGATACACAGGGATGGGATGGGATCTCCAAAAGCCAAGCTGGGAGGTGGACTGCTTTCCAACCACTAAAAACATCCCAGAAGGAAAGACAAATGGCCGTGATTTACAAACCAGGAAGTTGAGTTGGTGAAGCATAAACAGGCTGTCTATGGAAATCCAAGCTGATACTTTCTAATATATATATATATATATATATATATATATATTTTTTTTTTTTTTTTTTTTTTTTTTTTTTCCTTCCTCTGCTCTCTTCATGCAGGCTTCAGAGCTCTGCCACATTTCCCTTCAGGGGAAGAGGATGGAGCCTAGCTAAGGAGCAAAAATTCCTTCCCTGCTTCCTTGAGTCTCTCCAAGGGTCTGGGATATGAGGAAGTGCCTCCAAGTCCATAGCACTTTCAGGTCAAGAAACAACATTGCTCCTTATCCACTACCAAGCTCCAGCTGAGAGGGAGGCTCATCCCCCCGAAATGAGGGATTACCCAGCTGGCAGGTCCAGGTTCCTTTTACTGACATGGCAACAGAAGTAACCTCTCCTTAAGTGTCAGCTGGACCTAGTGACTTGCTTCTAATGAACAGAATATAGAAAAAGGTGATGGATCACTTCCATGATTAGGTTATAAAAACTATGACTTCCATCTTGCCAGCAGACTCTCTGCTTGCTGGCTTTAATAAAGCAAGCTGTCAGCTGGAGCAGCTCACACGGCAAGAAAGTGAGGGTGTCCTCCAGCCAACAGCCAGCAAGGAACTGAGGCCCTCAGTCCAACAGCCTGTGAGGAGTTGAGTCCTGCCAACAACCACTAAATGAACTTGGAAGCACATCATACCAAACTTGAGCCTTGAGATGACTGTGGCCTAGCCAGCAGCTTGTCTGCAACTCTGTGAGAGGCCCTGAGCCAGAGGACCCAGCTAGGTTAGGCCTAGATTCCACAGAAACTGTGAGATAAAAAAAATATGTGGTGTTCTAAGCTGCTAAATATTGGGGGAATTTGTTACACAGCAACAGATAACTAATACAAGGGTAATGAAAATGTTGTAAGATGCGTGTAGCAGAGGTTCATGCTGAAAGTGCCACGAGAGCACAGAAGTTTGGGGTCGCAGGACACTTACAGCATACACCCTGTGGAGGGGAGGAGTATGGGACCCCACCTAACAAAGCAAAGCCGTCCATGCTTCTCCCACCCACCACAGCTGTTCATGTCTCCAGTGAATGAAGCCCAAGTTTGTTAGTCTGGCAATAAGGACTGCCATCATCTGGCCTCTACCTACTTTTCCAGTTTTATCTCCTGCTTTCCCCCTACCTGTAGCCTATCTTTGAGTCAAATCAAACTAGATGTAGTTGCCCCAAGTACTTTCCCCTTTGTCCATACTGTTCCCTCTTCCTAGAATGCCTTCCTGTACAGGCTGTTACATGCCTCCTGGGTGCTCTGTGGAACTCCACGCAAACCCCTATACCTGGCCCTGCAGTGACTCCCTCATGCCATACATTGCCCTGCCTGCAAACTTTGATTTTCTTGCCTAGCACCCCCTCTAGCTCTAAGACCTGTAACTGAGCTGCTTCTTCAACTTGGTATCCTCAGAGCTAGCTCACAGCCTGGAATATCACTTCAGTCAGCAGCTGATGAAAGAATAACCATCGGGTGGACCTGCTAGGAAGATGAACAGTTATTTATTGGTTTAATTATAATTTCTATCACACTATTGAAATAACACGCAGCTCATAAGAAGACCTGCATTCAGGAAAGTCAGGAGCACACAAAATCAAAGCCACATAGGAGGATAAAAAAGAAAAGCCTCCAAAGCTGATGGTGTATTTGTCACAATGGAGGATAACATGTCACTCTAAGTTTGCCCTGAGACAAGCAAGCTTTTCCAAGAATTATTAATTTGCCTACCCCTTGAGCTTTGGTGCCTGTTGAGAGAACTCCATTAAGAGAAGAGAATGGCTTTTGCAAGACTTACCACAATTATTCAAGTTTCCATCCTATGTATCAGTTCTATTCACCAATAACCAAATCAACAAAGAGAAAGGGGAGGGGATAAAAAATCAATATCTAATTTTAATGCCCTTCAAGAAATCCGCCTTCCTTCTCATTTGCTACCAACTGCAATGGACAGGCTGACCCAGAGTTAGGAATCAACACAGGAACCACTCAAGGAATGAAACCAACACCTTCCTCATAAGGGGATGTTCAGGGAAGAAGGTAGCAATTACACTTTCTTAGAGCAAATATATTTCCTATGAGGTGCAGCCATCAGGTAAAGATATTTGACGAACCTTTTAAATACCTTAAAATCAGTGGCATCTTAGCTTTCCATTTTGAAGAAAGAGAAAAATTGATGACTTAGTTTGTCAAAAATTTGCTTCCGTACAAATAAGCTTATTGTCCTGAAGGATTTCAATGCAAGATCAATCATGACCAATAATGACCCTTGCAGAAAAGGCTTTGAATCCTATGAAAGTAGGATGACTTGAAAAAATAAATACTATTCCTGCTCAGTCAACTTACTGGGAATCACCATCGTCACTGGTCCACAGAAAACATCCAAAACCTAAGCTGAAATCTCTGTTCCTTTAGGTCATAAATCAGTGCTACAGTCAAGTCTGTGGAGACTGCAGGGCAAATGGCTTTGAGTTTGTATAAGTTGGTGAGGTGTGAGGACACCATCGGTGGGTTGGGGACTCGACTGTGTACATGTGCTGGAAAACCACCTGTGAGGAAGACTTGGATGACTCTGTACAAAAATTCTTGGGCCTGAACATCCAAACTGGAGATCATTTTGAGGCTAACAAAGCTACAAAGGAGAAGGCTACATACATAATCTCAGGGAAACAATTTTTCGACCTTGGTTACTGCGTTAAGACATGAGGAAATAGCTCATTTACTGAAAGGCAAAACTAAAACAGTAAGAATAAACAGTAATCTTCTTATGCTAGAATTGGTAACAAATTGGATCATGTCAAAGAAACTAAAAATTTATACTTGGTGCGGGTTAGTGGAATCAGGACAGACTCAAGGTTTCAGTGCCAACATGTTGTCTCCATCAGAGAAAATTCAGTTGGTGCATTCTTAAGTACTTCTGGTTTATTCTTATCCAGATGGATTTGCATCTGATTTGCCTCTTTCCTACGCACTGTGCTTTAGAACAGGGGTCCCCAACCTCTGGGATCTAATGCCTGATGACCTGAGGTGGAGCTGATGTAATAATAATAGAAATAAATATAACGTGCTTGAATTATCCCGAAACCATCACCCCACCCCCGGTCTGTGGAAGAATTGCCTTCCACGAAACCGGTCCCTGGTGCCAAAAACGTTGGGGACCACTGCTTTAGAACATCCCTCCCTCTTTCTTACTGTGAACCTATCAGATGACCTAACAGGGAACTACACATCACTTTCCAGGCAGCCATCAACACACAGAAACTCTGAGAATCACTTGAGCACAGCAGGCCGTGCTACTTGTGCAATGCCCCATCCTTGGTACGCCACCAACCCCAGCCCAGGAATATTGGCCACACGGGCACATCAGCCAAATGCAGGGACTGAGAGTGGATTTGTGGGCTAAATTATAAGTCACTGGAAGTAAAGGCACAACTTTAAGTCCTTTGTCTCAGGATCCTAATTAGCTCTACAGTGTTTCCTACAATTCCCTGGTAAGAATCGCCTAGAGAACTTGTTAAACCTAACTCTAACCCCCAGAGTCTGGATCAGGAAGGCGAGGATAGAGATGGACTCCAGAAATCTGTATCCCTAATAAGTCCCTGACTAGCATCAGGGACCCCTGGGAAACAGAATCCTGATAGCTGAAGGTACCAGAAGATTGTTGCTAGGTCCCCAAAACTGGCTGCACGTTAGGAACTTTAACGATCGGGATTTGTGGCCCCTGTTCTAGGCTGCCTGAATCAAAATCTCTAGCAGTGGGAACCAGGACTTCAATTTTTACACTCCTACCCTGGCTTCACATTAGAATAATCTAGGGACCACTTGAAATTACCGATACCCAAGGCTTTGTGCAAAAACATTGAATCAGAGCCTCTGGAAAGGGAATAGCTTGTAAAAGCTCCCTGGGTGATGCTGGTAAAACCAGACCACAGCTCAGCCTGTGGGAACCACAGAGGTAGATGGTGTAGGCTGATGCTGACGTCATCGGATTTTCATCTTTATTCGACAAACCAGAGCAACAAGGAGCAACTACACACCGACCTGGTGGCAGACGCTGCGAGGCTGGTTCCTTTGTCCTGTCAGTGCCCCAGACTGCTCTCCGTGCATTGCTTTAAGTTGAACTACTTATTCAGGGCTTGTGAAAACTCAGAGCAGATTAAGGAGTTTGCCATCAGCAATGGGAATAAGAAGGCTGGGAGCCCAGAAAGGCTGTTCAGTCTGTCTGCCAGTTAGGGATTTCCATATTGCTTCCAACAAGTCCTAACCACCTGATGGTTCGCTCAGGAGTAAAGAGTCTCTATCCCAGCAAAGTGGAAAGGAAACTCTGTGGCCACCGCAGCTACATTTTCACAAGTTCCTCAGAAGAGTGCTTGGCACACAGTAGGTACTCAATAAATACCTGTTGAATGACTGAATTTCCATCACCACAGCTAAAACCTTAAATAACCTTTCAATATGGTTCACTGTAGATTTTTCTCCCATTTCTGAAAAAAATATCACTACTACAGTCATCATCACAAAGTATGATATCATGAACAGCTGGAACTAGCAGCAACATTTCTTTAATTTTTTAATGTGGGGTGGACAAATTCTACTTAGATATCTAAGTAGAAGTTTATCTGCTTAAACTTCCAGAAGGATGGGGATTTCAACACTGACATCTCCCCACTGTGGTGGGCGCAGTAATAGCCCCCCCAAAGATCCTAATTCCTAAAACCTGTGAATATATTACTTTAAATGGTAAAGGAGGCAGGTACGATTATGATTAGTAAAGAAACTTGCGACAGAGAATTTATGCTGGATTCTCTGGGTGGTCCAAAGGTAATTACAAGAGTTCATAAAAGATGGAAGACGGAAGCAGAAGGTAGAAGTCAGGGAAATATTTTAAAAAGCTATACTGTTGACGCTGAAGATGGAAAAAGGGACCTGGAGCCAAGGAATGCAGGCAGCCTCTAGAAGCTGGAAAAGGCAAGGACATTGATTCTCCCCTGGAGCCTCTGGAAGGAATGCAGCCCTGCGGACACTCTGATTTTAGCCTAGTGAAAACACATTTCAGACTTCTGACCTTCAGAACTGTAAGATAATAAGTTTGTGTTGTTTTAAGCCGCTAAATCTGTGGTAATATTTTATAGCAGCAATGGAACATTAACACATCACATAATGTTTAAGGGAAAAAAGAATACAGGGAAAAATAGTGACTAAGGTGGCGCTTCTTTGCATTTCAACATAGCAAAGGGCTATATTGGGGTCCTCTACAAAGTGATGTGGCTGACCACATCCCATCAAAACTGTGGTATGGCTTTTAAGAGTACAATGCTGAAATAAGAGTTACGGAGATGCTCACTATAAATCAAATCACAGGACTATACGATAACAGTGGCCATTTCTACCTGGTATACATGTCTGCTTTTAAAAACAAAAGGACTGATATCATTCTAAGGTGTATATGGTAACTGAGAAGAATGTCTCTCTAACCAAGGTCACAACCTGGGCTTACTCCAGGTGAAATGGCCAATATTATTGAGAGGATGGTCTCCCACCCAAACACTCTTCACCAAAATGGTAAGCCACAGTTGCCTAAAGATGGCAACGATGATAAAACCGTACAATAGCCCCCCTTCAGAAGATGTTATAAAGTCATGTTTGAAAGGGCACGCTGTCTCCCTGTCCTTCTAAGACCCGAGACTCATTCATGGCATGGCTGTATAAGACTGGGAAGTTTGTAGCCATACAAGGGGACAAAGCAAGTGGGCTCCTAAAGGGGTTGAACCTCTGACCTCAGCTTCACAACATTATCTCTATAGCAACCAAGCTCATCAAGGGGAAATGTGTTCAATCCAGTTTTATGTGACCTAGCTCTGAGGCCAGAAAGAAACTTGAAAATTGTGACGTATTACCTCTGCCTCCTTTTCCTTTCCATAGGCTGAAAACAGCTACAAAGGCAGCAGTTATGTAGCTGATAATTATCCTGCAAGAACCTGTATGTGAGGATGGTCAATGGCCATGGCTGTTTGAGTAGTGGGCACATCACAACACGTGGACAACTAGGATAAAGATACTTGAGGATGAATTTGTTATTCCCATCTCACAGATGAGAAAACCAAGGGGCAGGAAAGGTTAGGGCTTTAGGGCTAGGAGTGGCAGCTCTGGGATTCAAAACCAAGCCTTTCTGACTCCAATGTCTGTGATTTCTGTCATCATATACACTACCTTTAAAACAGAAGCGGAATAAGAGAAGTTTGGAGAAAGAGGCATCAGAGAATGACTATGTAGCAACCCCCTCGCAAGCCAAGAGGTTTATTTACAGCCATTCATTCATTCAACACTTCTGGAGTATTTGTTCTATCTATACTAGCAATTTTACCCGTGCAACTTGGAACCACTAAAACATCAAAGGATACCAGGTAGCAGGACCTAGAGGCAGAGTAGAGAGCACCAAAATTCCAGAACATGGTCCAACAGTGAGAGAACCTGCCAACTGAGCAGCTCCAGCAATGAGTGGGGAGAGGTTGTCGACTCCCAGGAAGCAGCAGCAGCAGGCAGAGTGACTCAGCAGGTGGCAATGAAGAGGTAGTATCTTGAGCAAAGGCGTCAGATATCCTGTTTGGAAAAACACCACAACCTCAGCATGCAATAGGCTCTGAGAACAGGGCCAGGGACCCAATATGTTGTATGTTGCATATATTGCAGAAAGGACTGATCGTCTACTGGCCTATTCATCTATTCAAATGATAGGCTAACACAGGGGAAGCGGTGGGGGAGTGAGGGATGGCTTCAACCACCACGGCTCTTCAGCAACATTGGAAATGCCTTTTACACCCTGGATCCTCAGGGCCTGCCCCTACCGCCATGGGAATGCTCTTCTGTTACCATAAAGAGCCCAACCACCCTTTATCATGTACATGCCTAAGTGACAGAAACAGAAATCTGAGGGTAAATCTTCAGTTCTGCCATGTCCCAAAGTGCATTCCTTGGAAATAGGACGACCTACCACATACCCTGGTTTGTCAAAGACAGCCCCAGTTACTCACGTTGTCCTGGGATAATTACTAACAGGGTCCAATTTCCTTCTCAAAAATGTTCCAGTTTGAACCATGGTCACCTAACCCAGAAAACCGTTTCTGGGGATATTAACAGCTGTGCTGTCCTTCTGTGAACCTGTAGCATGCCAACTTATGTTGTAAACCTTGAAGAATGAAATATCGTATAAAAATTATGTTGATGAAGGAACTTCAAAGCAAAACATCTATTATTGTCTTGTGTTGTAGACTACTGTTGTGTTACATACAATTTGAGAAATACTGTGTTCAAGTAAACAAGTTTGGTGGTTGTTGGCAGAATACATGGCTTCCCAGAAATTTAACAGAGTAGCGTGTCATGAATTCCCAAGAGGGTCAAATCCTGGGCAGTTTTTCTAAACTTACTTAAACACAAAACCTTTTTTCATAAAATGTCAAAAGAGGTCAATGTTTTACAGAATACTCCCACATTTTCACTCAACAAATATGGGTGCCTAGTCTGTCCTGGAATTGTTCTAGGTCCTGGAGTCAGCAGTATAACAAGACAAAGCCCTTGTGCTCATCAGGCTTACATTCTAGTGGGGGAGAAAGGCAATAAACCTGTAAACAAATAAATATTATAATGTGGAAAACAATGATCTATCCCCCCAAGTGATGGATATTCAAACTAAAGACCACAACAGTCACCAATTCTGAGGAATATTCATGAAGCAATCTGTCTTCAGATATGAGTTGGCAATGATCCATGTCTGTCAAAAGCCATGAATCGATGGGCACCTTGTTTTATGAGAAGTTTCCCTTAACAAGTCTCCCCTTTGAACTGAGTGTACTTCATTTGTCATTAATATATATGTGCCTCTGGGGGAGTCCATCTGCCTTCGGCTTTTGTTTGTGGACTGGATTCATAATATGTGCCTTTAATACTCTTTCCTGTCCTATCTAGACTGAGGTGCTATTTAAAATAGCATCACTTTCTTTCCAAAGACATGTGTATAGTTGCCTAGCACCCAGGGAATAAATTAGAACAAACGGAGAGTTAGCACATTCTATGCCATACTTCCCACCCCCTAGGGGTGGGACGAGGAACAAGGAGGTGCTTAAAAAAAAAAAAAAAAAAAAAATGCACACACACACACACACAAAAACCTCCTACCCTTTGATTCTGTGCAGAACAGAGACTCATATTGAAATGAATAAGCCAAGTTAAAACTTTCCCTCCCGGAACAAAGCAAAAGGAAAGCCTCTTTATGTTGCAGGGGCTATAGATGCCACGGGCTGAGCCTGTCCCAAAGCTTCCCTCCACTGCTCAAAAACTAAGCCATCTTGCTGCATTTAGCACTTCTCACCAGACCACCCACCCAGACGTGGATACACAAACCACATGTGTGAGGAATGCTGTTCAGCTAGGAAATCAGTATCAGTATTTCAACCTTATTACTTGCACAGACGGCTCTTTTAGTGCGACTCATTTGTTTTATCTTTTCAATAGCTTTGATTATTTTCTTTTAATGGCCTGGATTTATCCTTTTCTACCCTTTTGAAACTTCAGAGCCCTGCAGTGGAGGCCCGCATGTGCTGGAAGACATGATTACGAGGGAAAAGGAGCAAATTGCTTTGCCTTTACTCACCACCATCTCCCCAGTCCCTGTGGCCACCTATTCCGTGCTGACGGCCCAGCGCCCTGCGTTATCATCAACGTGGACTCAAGGAGCCTTCCCATTCAGGTGGTAGATTATTTTTGTTGTTATTCGACAGCTATAGGGCCCAGTTATAACTACTGGAGTGTTTTTCCGTTTGTGCCACGTACGTCTCTCCCTACCGCGTGGGAACCACATTGGCCACCCTTCTCTAATTAAGGGGAAATTAAGACCAAGAGGCCAAGCTGACAGCCCAGGGCAAGTTAACAACCTCTGGAAAAGACTGGAAATGGCCCTAAAGGGAAGGGGCCACATAAACAGGAAGGCGTGGATACTATTAGCAGGCAGAGAAAGCAGAAGCCTTGAAGTGTGCTCAGGCTTCTCTATTTGGGTGGTATTCCAGGCAAGGAGACCCATAAAATACCCGTAGCTACTCCACTAGTAAGCTCATTAGTTTTGGACACTATATCCCCAAATTGCCAAGCAGAGAGGTCTTGGCGTCAGGCCTCAGTTGAGCTGCCATCTCTCTCCAGGACCCCTTGCGTATCCAAGTGGGACCATAATTCTGAGAGACGGTGAAACAAATGTACTGGGGGGAACTGGGGCTCAGTGCTCTTCCCGTGTGAGAGCACTTGGAGATGACAACCTGAGTTGTCTTCAGCAGGCCCAGGATGCCCACCCTGACTTTCTCCATGCTGCAGAAAATTCCAGGCCATTATTTTAAAATAAACAAATGAATATCTATGCTGAAACAAGGGAAGAGATTAGTCCAATTCAAGCCTGGTCATTCAAAAGCTTAACTGTCAGCCAAGCCCATCTGGGACTGATGTTTCCACACCTAAAATCAGTTGCTAGTTGATAAGATACCAGGCAGTCCACTATCATCCCCTCATGGCTTGTTGCCTGAAGATAAGGTGAGTTTCTCAAATCTAATATCTCTTTACTCTTAAAGAGCATTACATAGAGCGTTACATCCAATTCCTTGGTTCCTTGCCAAACTGAAAGTATTCTATTCTCTTTGTTGATGTAGTTTTTCTCTTTCCTGTCCAATCAAGGTAGTATTTCTTGTCACTAGAGGAAATGCAAGGCCTTTGTTTAGATTATGAACAAAACCTCTGGGAGAAATAGGGGGAAAAAGAAAAAAAAACACCATGCACAAGTAACCTGGTTTATTCCAAGAATGTACCCTACCATTTCTTGTCCAGTCTCTGCAGAGCTTAAAGAATATACTGGTTTTAGGACACAGTGGTGCTAGACCCTAGGGACTCACAGATGAATGGGGCACGAACTGTGCTCTCAGCTGGTTCTGATCTCGCCATTCTTTCTTCCTTAAGACCAGCATCACTTCTTGAGAAAGGCTGGGGGCTCATCTTTCCTGTATGCAAAGGGAAACCAAACTTTGGTCGAATGACTCTTTACAATGTACAGTCTTACTGAATTGTTAAGAAAACGGAACCACAACAGATTCGATATGAATTTAAGTGAAACACCTATTTCTGTCCATCTGTACTTACATTTCAACATGGGTTTTAGAGATGGGAAATACATCTGACGAATGCCTTGTAGTTCACATAATAGCATCTACACACACATACACAGTGTATCTTTCAACATAACTACACATACACACTCCATTAAAAAAAAAGATACTGACAGATTTATAAAACGTACTGGCCTTGCGCTGTTAATCTCAAGAATACAATTTAACGTACTGGCCTTGCGCTGTTAATCTCAAGAATACAATTTACTTAATTTATTTTTGCACTGCATGGTAGCTCTGGCCACCGTTAAGGATCTGTCAGCATTTCCATCATAACTCTATTTTCAGAATACTGGAGTACAAGCGCCAAAATACATATTTACAGTTTACAGACAGACGTGGCTTTGTCTTCCTTTGACTTCTTCAATGCATCTTTACAAGGGATATTTGGGGACGGCAGTGCCTACGTGATAAAAAGGCATCATATAAAACAAAAGAGGTCAAAAGATGTAGACTTCCAGCCCGACTAGACTAAATCATGGGAATCGACTCCTCAGCATTCATGTCAGCTGTAGTAGTCATTATACGCATAGCTTTAGAGCAACAGTCCAAAGCAAGATGATAAGATGTGTATACATATGGAGTACAAAGCATTAGTACACAAAAATGCTAAGGGTGGAAAGTAACGAGCATGCAGCAAACTAGTCCAGAGCTGGTCACCTCCACAGTGAGAAAAATGAACACACACCACCCAACACCAGCACTGACCACTTCCAACACTGAACATCCAACTCTGTCACCTGGGGGGAGTTAAAACATTTACGAATAAAGTCTCTCTTACACAATATGTCAACTTGTTAACATGTGCGGGGCTTGAAACAGTATGTGGGATGTTATGCACGCCTAAACTGTCTATTTTAAAGAGCAGCTAGGTCTGTAAAAGTTATCAGGAGAAACATTTTTGGTGGAAGAAAGTTTTTAGTGCAAGAGAACCAACTTTATTGGCTCTTTCCACAAAATGTGGGTAATTATTCAGATTAGAGAGATTTGCTTCGCAATTTTAAAATGTTTAGGACACTCTCCTAGGACTTTTTTCCTCTACAGTTTTTGTTTCCTAATCTTAAGTTTTTATGTTCTCCCCAACTTTGACACAATATGCAAGCATATATAGACATCTCTATTTGTCTGCATAGAGAGAGAGAGGTGGATTATGGTGAAGAAACAAAAGAGCTGCAAGCATTTTTGTTGCTAACTCGTCTGCTATATGCTAAGATAGAAGCACCCCCTCTCATACATATCCTGCTGCGAAACCAGGGGCAAAAGGTAATTGATAAGGGGGGGGGGGGAAGTTCTGTACGTGTTTCCTTCCCCTCAAATTACTGGGGGAAAATTTAAAGAAAGTTTATCATACTCTGGCTGGCTTAAACCATAGTCACACTCACCCAATTAATTTTATTTAGACCAAAAAATTAAACCCTGCCATTTTCCCTTTGTGCTTAAAAAAACCAAAGCCACGTTAGAATCCACGCATGCCAAAAATCTTTTAACAGGTTTTAAAGGTGAGTGTATATAAATGTGGCAGAACTGAGTGGGTTACTTTAACTATTTGAATTTAATGGAAAGGGGATTTATTATTTCTGCATTTAAAAATTAGATGAGAGCAAGAGTTCAACTTCTAAAAACTCAACAGCATGACTCTTATTCTATTGGAATTTCATGGAAAATTCATTTTGCTGTCTCTATGAATAACAGAAGGGCAAGTTTCCTGAATTTTATTAATTTACAGATGATATTCTGAAGACATTTACTTTATTACCTAAATTTTAGGTCTAAAGTTTATCACTGTAATAGCTTCCCTTCTTGCTATCCTTTTTGTCTGGTTACATATGTTAACCAGTTTCTTGGTTAGTAACCTAGGGAACAAAAAAATCTTTACATTGCCAAATCATGGTTTTGGCCACACAATTTAGATACAAAAATAAAAATGGCCCAAACTACATATATACATTTCTAGTTAAGCTATATAGATATTTTAGTTAAACCACATACATTTCTGGCTTAATTAGAATATGTGGATTAGCATTTAGAAATTTTTAAAGATTTTTAAATGTTGCAAAAAATTCCATATAAGCATTGCCCACCCCTTTCACCTGTAAAGTTAAAAAAAGAAACAAAACACAACTAAAACCACTCAATTCATCAGTCACCTAATGTCCAAAATGACTCAGAAAGTTTCTCTGTAATTAAACATTGAGAAGTGGACTAGAAAACAAATGCTTCAAGGTCGGTCATGCCAATCATCAAGAGTCATAACATTATTGAAAAAGTACACTTGTCCTCAATGGGATGCTTCTGAAAAGTAATTTACAAGGAGTATGGCTGTATTATAATTTTTTTTAAAGGAAAAGATAGTGTCTCTGGATAGAAAGAAACAAATGTAAAAAAAAAAAAATCCCCTTGTTGAAATGCAGAAATAACTCCATTATCAATCTGCATTTACATTCCTGCCCAAAAGAATGGGTCTGGAAAGACCATTTTCTGTACAGACACTAGTTAATCTCTTTATGAAAAGACAGCATCTGGCATGGGAATAAACAAGGGAGATACTGGTCCATGAGCACACATAGAGACTTTCTTAAGGCTGATCCAGTGAACGAACCTTTGGATCCAGAAGTATTTCTTCGTTTCTTTTCTTTTCGGTTGAATTCCTAGCCAAAACTTGGAAGACGAACTGTTCACATTTTGCATTCTCCACTTATGGAGAGAATGGAATAATGACACCAAAAGTACTTTGGTTTGGTTTTTTTTTTTTCTTTTAAAAATAATTTGCTTTCTTTTGCATGCCACAGGACAGATTTCTAGTTTCAAAACAGGGTACAGCAAGAACAAAAATATCCCCCCCTCCCCAACCATCTTTATATTCACCAATACAAGAAATCCTTCTGGAAACATAAGCAAGTGACTAAACAGGTATCGAACCGCTGAATCTACAAGTTAATACATAATCTGTTATGGCAGAATAACCAAGAATTTTCCCCCAAAGAAAGATTTTAATTTTTCAAATATAAAAGAGTCTAAGAGGATCATATGTGAACAAACAAAAATCTCTTCTTCCAGGTTTTATGGTAAAGATGGGTAACACACTGGCAGCCAAAGAAAGCTGAAAACTCTTACTAATAAATAGAACCAAATGAAGAATTTCTACAACATTTCTTTAGAAAACAGAACCAGAATTCCTCTTTTAAAAATTATGATCCTGTGGAATGCATTCACTTCCATATTTACCTAATACCGTAACAGTAAAACAGACACAAGGATGTTGATGACATCTCAACAATGCTGGATGCAGGACGTTTACAGGTACACGTTTGTTTAAAAGTCCTACAGGTTTATTGACTAAGGCTAGACAGCAATTCGTATGATCCTATTTGGTGCGTTTTCTAACCATGGTCCAAGATCATTATATGGATACAGCCAAGGACTGGGCCCCAACTTTCAGGAAAAAGACCACAAAGAAGAAAATCAGGGTGGCTACTTGGTCCCCCCAGTTGATCATTTGTGTCCTGGGACTGGAAAAACAAGGTGGAAAATACAGACTGCAACGAGTTAAGGGACTTGGAAAAAGTTGGTGGAGAGTGGCACGGTATACGAGTAAGGTCACTGGGCTTGGGATGGCAAGGGCGCTGCATTGAAAGAGCATCCACGGGACCGAGTACTTAGAATGTCTTGTGGTGTCATTCCCTCAACGACTCTAGAATATCTGTATGCGATAATAAATAGATCAGTTATGTAATAAGGCAGTGTGTTGAATATGCATTCGTCCTGTGGAATGAACCACCACAGAGAGAGATACATGATACCATACACATTCTTTAAGTTTTCTCGTGTTGTATTTGATCTGTTTGTTTTCAAGGCTATCCAGGCTAACTCTTCCCGGGGATTTTCTTGGAGAGAAGAGTGGTCCGCTGAGGCTGGTTTGCTTAACCTCTCCTTTATCAAGAGATGATGACTGGCTTTAAAGAAAAATAAAGCTGAAGGTTGTTTGCTTTTTATTTTTTCCCTTTTGGTTGCATCATTCTGAGTGTTTCCATATAAACAAACAAGAAAAAAAATCACAACCAAAAAAAAAACAAAAAAAAAAACCAGAGTTTTTGATGCATCCAGTTGTTGTAGCCTCAGGATGTTCCAGATGTTTCCAGGTAACTCTGTAGTTTACGGACTGTGGTTTTGTCCAGCGAGCAAAGGTCAAAATCAAATGTTGTGTTTGTGATATGAAAGTGTCCAGTTTCTTCTATAAGGTTCACAATCTAGAGGAGTAAATAAGAGAAAGTTTAGGCAATAAGCAATAGACATCAAAAGGCAAAAAGAGAGAGAGATGGAGGGAGTCAAATATGGAACCAAGTGATTAATAGTCTCATTTATAGCAGGAAGGTCCTATACTGGTAATGGTACCAAACTACTTCTTAGCCAGTTTGGTAGGTCAAAGGAATATTAACCCTTTGAATTTCTCAATGAGAGCAGACTACCTGTTCTCATTCATAGTCTTTAAACTGATTCCTACTTCCAAGTCATCAACAGACCTTTTTACTATAGGGGTGGGAGTGAGAATGGGTAGCTAGTGGGAGATAGAATTTCAAGACCCCTTTTAAAAATTAGTTACTGACTCAATGGACAGTGGCTGTACTTAATAGATGAAAGGAAATTCCAGCCTAGAAATAACAGAACTCCTTATAGAAAAAGTACATACACGCAGACACATATATATATAATGATCATTTTTCTTTCTGATTACATTACTGTTGAAAGTTTAGAAAACTCAAGAACCCAAAAAGAAAAAGAATAAAACTGTCTACATTTCCACCTCCTGAAGATCATGGGTAGTGACTAGAAAGGGGCTCAAGGAAGCCTTCTGGGGTGCTGGAACTGTTTTGTTGCTTGACTTGGGTGCTCGTTACAAAAGATGCATTCACTTTGTTAAAATTCATCTAGTTGTACATCTTGTTATGCTTTGACAAAAAATAAATAAAAATCTATAGTCATTCCATTAGTCATGTTCAGTTGATGCACTTGAGTATCTGGGGTGATAAGTATCATCTGCAGAAAGAAAGGATGCCTTTGTCTCCCCATTTGGGAATAGTTATACCTCATTTCTTGAATTGGCTCCAACTTCCAGAAATATGATAAACAAAAGTGGTTGACAGAGGCACTATTGGTCTTGCCTGGCTTTCGGGAGGATGCCTCTAAGGTTTCAACATTAACAGTGATGTTGGTTATGGGTTTGAAAGAATCTTTTATCATGTTACGTGTCTTTCTATTCCTATTTTACTAATAATTTTGACAGAAATAGATGCTATGCCTGGATAGTATGGGTTCTAGGTATGTTTGTTGTGAGTAAATTGGGATGGAGGGGGGTTGATTTTAGTAAGCTTTGTCGGGGAGAGAGGAAAATCCGCATCAAGATGAAAGAAAAAGTATTTGCACAGAGAAACCAACTGGCAAACCATTTCGCTTATTTTTAGTTGTCTGTTACTCCTTTTCTATCACATGTTTCTGTTCTCTTTAGTACAATCATCTTAAAAGGAATAATTTTAACTATTCAGCCTATTACCTATTCAATGAAGTTTTAGATTATCTAATTTCCAGTTGAAAAAGCAGAATGGAAACTTTTGACCTTTTCTTCTTACAGTTAGTTTTCTTCAAAAAAAAACAGTAAATTTGTGAACTATTCCCTATGGGTCAGTGGCTCTCAACAGAAAATGTGCTCCCTATTCCTGACATATTTGCCGCAGAAACATAAGACATAGTGAACCTCAATCCCATTAATTGCGCAACTCCAGACTGAGCTGTTATTGCCTCATTCAACCTCTGGAACTATTTTTTTTACAGATGTAACTATGGGTTTAATAACAAAATCAGTTACTCCCATTGCAAAATCATGACAGACACAGCGAACTGCCTACATAATATCCATTTATCCCTTCTTCTTTACTAGCAGAAGCTTGATTTACTGGGAGTGGCAATATGCCCAGCTATATACTTGCCTCCGAGACCCACCTGCAGCACCGGGCAGACACTGCTATTTACAGTTTATTTGTCAGAAGTCACTGGCCTTTTAGGAAAATTTTCGAAAGGGTATGGACAATGGGCATGAGGCTTTTGCCTTCTGCTCCTCCTTCCTGTCTGGAATGAAGATGCCATCCTGGAAGTGCAGCAGTTGTCGTCCCCTCAAGTGGATGAATGCAAGATGTGAAAGATGGCAGAGCAGGAAGGCGAGGAGTCTATGTCCTCAGTAGCATCTTTTCCACCACACTGACTATGAATCACTTACTTCCAGGCTTATTATTATATGGGGTGGCGAGGAAGGGGGGATGCAGGGCGGAGAGGGAGCCTTACTTGCTTAAACCACTGGACTCAGCGTTCTATCACACGCATCAAGAGAATATCAGAAGGGGTGTTCCCAGTAATGGTTAAAGTGTGACATTCACATAAGAATTTATCAAGCTAGATCTTATTATTAACACTAAAAGATCTAAAATGAACCCTCATTTGCTTTATTAGTAAATAGTTAAAACAGAGCTTTAGATAAGTCAGCCACACACATCTATATACATAGAGAAACACGCATACACAGCTCTGTCCACAAACAGAAGACTTTCAAGGCAATCAAATACTTACTATAATACATATTTAACATCGATTGAATTAAAAGTACTTTCCAGAGTAAAGTATCTTTTTTGCTACATTGTGTAGAAACACTATAGACGGAGTGAAAATGTGTAAACTTCAGTATAGAAACAAACAGCCTCTTCAGAGAGCTCTTTCGGGATGAAAACAAATAGCCTTTCAATTTATACAATGGAAGCAAATGACAATTATTCCAGAGTGTGAATCCTCTCCTCAACTAGCTGGTCAGTAGGTAAATGACCAAGCACTCAGAACAGAGAATCCTGAATTTGGCATATCAAATTCTGACTCTGCTCACTATTTGAATGGCATTAGACAGAACACAATAACCCCTGGGCCTCAGTCTCCTCATCTGTAAAATGGGGACAATGCCACCTGTTCTACCTATCATACAATGTTGTTCAGAGGATCAAATAACATACGGAACATGAAGCTTCTTTATAAACTGCAAATTGCTACACAGATGAGGGCAACATGATTATGATTACCATGTAAACATAAACTTATCCTTAATTATCTGGGAGGTAACTATATAGCACATGAATTTTCAGACCCAGTGCTTTTTCCTCTGCCCCTCATTGACTGTTAGCCATTTCATTAGCACTAAAACAAATGAAGCAGGGAAAATGCCAGAAGCTAAAGCTCAGAAAAGACCTCCTTGAAATTAAAAAAAATATATAATAAAAGGAGGGAGGGAAGAAAGCAGGGAGAACAGTAGCTGAAGTAAAGTGGTTGAAATGACAAACTAAAACCACAATGTGGGGATAAGGAAGTACAGCCCTCCATTTTCCCTTGAAAATGACAGGTAACTCACCCCTTTAAAAAAATAAATTTCTGTGACTCAATATAGTTGCTCACTAATTACTTAGCAATAGGCAGAAGACAGAGTAATAAAAAAATCCCTTCTAGAAAAGGCCACTTGGTTTTAAAGCAAATAAACACATTTGCCCACTAGGATATTCGGCCCCGTCATCTCACATGCGCTGTACTACCTTGTAGGTTCTGGGGATTCAATCACAGCCTTCGCGTCTCCTCCACAACCAACACGCAAAGAAATGAAGGGGATCTTATCAATCTCACTAAATGAGCCCTGCATTTTTATGGGAGCTTATAAGAATGCATCCAGGCGGAGGCAGAGACAGCCTTAAAGTAGTAGCGGTGGCAACAGATGGGGCGTTCAGGACTATTTCCAATGGGAACAGCATTAATGATTTGAATTATTAGAGCATGAACCTACACCCTCAATTAAGTAAAGACTTCATAAAGAAAAATAAATGTGGGTGCCTTTCCATGAATCCTGAAAGAGTCAGAACATCAGAAACACCATGTTAACGTGCTTCACTGCAATGACACAGCCACAAAGCCTAAAAGCACCACCCTGCTAGTCCCTGAAGGACGCCACGCTGCCTGTCTATAGGAATCCCCGCTCTGCTGATGCACCGTGGCTCTACCTTGGTGTCATTACCCTGCATCGTACTGCAATGATGAATCCAACTCCAAAATAATAGCAATAATAAAGGACAGACTGAGTGCAGATAAGGAAAGCAGGCAAGGGCACATGGTATATTATAGGTAGTGGAAAAGGAGGCGTATGTATACTGCTTAACTCATTCTTCAGATGATGGTTGTTGTGAAAACATCTGTGATGGATTATTTCCTGCCACGTCGGCTTTGGAGGGGGTACCACGCAGGCCTTTTTTTTTTTTTTTTTTAAACAGGGTAAGCTCCACTTGTTAAGTCTGTAGCTCCTTCCCCCAATCCTGGTTATAAAAGTTATTAAAAGGCAGATGCATTGTAGTCTGATTATGCTTTTTTATATTTTTTATGTTAAAAAAACAAAACAAAAAAGTATTCTTTCCACCCAAAGCAGCCTCTTTGCTGAGTGGGAAGTAATGGACAAGCTTTGCCTTAACTGCTTCTGTCTGGTGGGGAGTCAGGTGTGGGGTAAGTTAGGACTTCCTGGAGAATGGCCCCAGCTATGGATGGGGAAGCCCTGTCTACCGTGTGACAACGTGTGCCCTACCCTGGGTCAAGAGGCATCCTGGAGAAAACACTTCTCAGGGAGAGTTTTCCATGTTGTTAGAACACTCTGATATACCATTTATTCCCCAACTCCCTGAAGAAAATTCTAAATGTATAATAGCTGTTACCTAAATTGCCGAACCATCCTCTAAGGAAGCCCTGGTTCTCCTCAGAGGTTTTTTGTTTTTCTCCTAAGGAGGATGCAAATCCAGACTCAGAGCTGGAACTCCAAGGGAGTTTAGAAGTGTTTAGAAGTGTTCAATCTCCCATTCCAAATGAATGTGGAACATGTGGTTTAAAGAAGAATCAAATTATTAGTCAGTCCGAGGTACAAACGTCTCTGGTTTTGACTGTGTCTACTGTACTATATTTTTACCGTATGGAAAAGGGCCTTAAGAACACAGCCTCTCTTGATCCAGCGCTTTCTGTTCATTAATCTAGATGCTGGGTGCCAGCACTGCATGTCCCCAGAATAAAACAAAGATATTAACCACCTTTTGTGAGCCAAAGAAAAGTTTCAGGCCAGATTTTTTGACAGGATGTATTTAATAGGAAAAGACCTGGGATGGGATCCTGAGCTCACCAGAAATCCTGTCTCAGGTGCTGGGGTCTGTGTGGCTAATACACAGACTCTGTGGAATGCAGTCCACAAGATGAGCAGTGCTCAAGGTGGAGAATAACATTAGTCCTCAATAGTTCTATGTTTTACAATAGGAATTAATTAAGCAGTAAACCGTGACAGGACATGCATCATGGTATCATAATCACAAGCCTCAGCTGCATTACAAGGCAAAAGGCCAAAGACTGAGAGCTTTCAACTGGCCTGGGAATGCAATTAGGGTGAAACGCTGTGGGCCCTGGAGTGCCTTTATGCCAGGTTAAAAATTCATGGATATCACTCTCTCCCTCTAGAACACTAAAATAATCCACTTCGATGGAATTCTCCGGTAAGCCACCTTCCCTCACAAGTCTTTCAAAGGTCAAAATAAAGGACAGTGTGAAATTAGGAATGCCAATGACACCCCAAGGTAAGACCCTGCTCAAAAGCCTAGTATCCTCAACTCACTGGTTGGCTTTCCTGGTGAAGGGGTCCCGACCCTGACCAAACATCTGTCTCGCTCTCCTACGAGACGCACTATTTGGGCCCAACTTGTGCTGTAATAGCTTTATTAGACAACTGCTCCACAGTGGTTCAGAGCTGGTGTTCGGGAAAGGATGGGAAAGTCAGCTAATAGATTTACCATCACCATTCAGGCAATTAGCCCCAAATAATTGGTAAGTGGCAGGCTGAACAATTTTCAGTTACACAGAAGAAAGCTGAAGAAAAATGCTATCGAAATACTAGGATATGTCTTAGGGTAAGCCACTCAAACCCTGCTCCCCGACCCATTACGCACTGAGATAGAAATGCAAGAAATGCAACTTATCCCCAATTAAGAATTATATAGGGTCTATAGTCTTTTGTTCAAATCTGAAACTCTAGAAGGGTTAAAAAGCTTATCAGACCAATCAGGGAACTTGGAAAGTTTGAGAGCATGTATTTATAGATTTAAACAAAAATGTTCACAAAATATAAATGTGACCATCAGCCATTAAACATTAAAAAAATAACCCATACACAGCTGGGGTAGATTAAGTACTAATTTCAAGTCATTTGAAAGTAGTAAAAAAATTCAAGCAGCAAAAAGATCTACAAACCCACCCTGGAATTTAGAACCCAATCTTCTCTTTGGGTGTTAAAGAAAAATTATTTTATCAACAGCCACTGTTAATGCAATGGACGCATGTGCTGTAACTATGAGAACTAAAAACCATCCTTCTTATCTTCTCAAAACATCAAATTGTACTAATAGAAGTTTCCCCACTCTACAAGTCTTCTACAGTTGAGTTCATAATAATAGAATGTATGTTATACAAGATAAGGCAAATGAGGAAAATATTTATTTTCCTTAGAATAGCATTGGCAAAGGTTACTAAATTGAATCACAAATGTTTACAGCACTTGACTGCAATTCTTATCACTGTTTTCCCACGAAACCAGAAGCCTGGCCCCAAAGGTTTCTGCATTCCTACCTTCCCCTCCCTCAGCCCGCATGACAGCATCAGACGGCTGAGGGATCAGTATATTCCAGCATCATCCCCTCCCCATGTGCCCAGTTTTCATCGTACCGCGGAAGCCCCAAAGCAGACTTCTGAGCAGCCTCGGAAATGAACCCCCCACCCCCACCTACTTTGCAGGTGGCACTGGGCCAGTTCTGAGAGTGTGGGGCTTTCAGAAGGCCACCTGGCGTGGCCTCCAGGTGCTATTACACTAGCCCAGGACAAACTAGGCCTTGACGTTTCTGGAAAGGGTTGTGTTAAAAAGCATTTCTCACCTGCTGAAGAATGTGTCTTTCCCTCAGCGTCATCAACCTTCTGTGAAGCTCTACCAGTTCATCTAGGTATGCCTGAAAGAGAACAGCATCCCCCACAAAGAACAAGCACTTTAAGGAAGCAGTTCAAAAATAAAAGAATAAACAAATAAGAACATACAAGCAGTGGTTAGAGGCTCCACATACTACCCTCTACCCCAGGCTGTGTGGATGCACTGCCCAAGGCCTTTGCAGACCAAATCTCTCTTGGCCAACTATTAACTTTTCAAGCCAGCTTTTTATTGATAAAAAGGGCAATTCTTGCACTTATTTGCTCTCAACAAGGTTCAAGTGAGCAGGTTCCCCCTCTCCCAACAACGCCTCTACAGAGAGAAGGGGAACTCAATGAAAAATTGTGAGTTTAAATGTATTATCACAGTCTACACTCTTTTTTTTTTTTTAACTATTCTTCCATCTTAGAAGCATTTTAACAGAAAAAAGCCCAAGTTTGAATATGGAAGTACTGATGCACATTACCAATTATGTCAGGGCAAACTGAAAAAAAAAAGCCCTCTTGGGTCCCTCCTGGTCACATCTAACATTGCTAGTGAACAGCAAGTAACAGGACAGAAGAATGTCTTATGAAAAACAGAGGTCATTATCCACATTAGCATCTGCTTTGTCAAGAGCTCCCCTGAAAAGGCAGAGGTGCACCTCCGTATACTCAGACTCATGGTCTTTGCTAGCATAAATGCCTGGATGTTCCGAGTGCCATTTGCAATGAAGGCAAAAGAAAGGTCTGTGAAGCATTAGCCAGGCCCGCCCCTGCAAAGCACGTGAGGACCCTGCCCACAACGAGACACAAACCCCCAACAGCCCTTGAAGTCAGATTTTGGATGCGTGACTGCACACTTGGGGAAAACACACTGCACTGGGATCAGATGTCCTGCTCACTTAAGTCTGAGATTCCTTAACCCTCCACCTGCACTACAATTCTCTCACCTCCCAATTCAATGGGCCTGAAATCCCTTGGCAATCATGGATAGCGGAAGGCCAGGCTTAACACTGGAGATATAAACAAGACTTGGAAAATAAACTACAAAGCATTGGGAAGAAGTGCTTGTCATTTGGAGGTTTCAGGCGTTTCTGATGAAGAAAACGAAAGGAGAACCAGCAAGGATGATCAAGGGAAACACAAAGAAATGGAAGAGGGTCAGTGTTGGAGCACTCACAGTAATGGACTGGACACCTACCTTGTCACATTCACCATTCTTTATTTGCTTATCTGATTTGCTTTGCTTTATTGGACTTTTCACTTCAAGAATCTAGGGATCAAAGAGAACACAGTTAAATTTGATTTCTAGCACTTCTTAGCTAACCAGCCACCTAAACGAAGGGACTTAAGAATGAAATGTCACAGTGCTTTGTGACCACCTAGAGGGGTGGGATAGGGAGGGTGGGAGCGAGACGTAAGAGGGAGGAGATATGGGGATATATGTATATGTATAGCTGATTCACTTTGTTATAAAGCAAAAACTAACACACCATTGTAAAGCAATGATACTCCAATAAAGATATTTTAAAAAAATGAAATGTCATATAATAACATCACTTTCCAAAGAGCATCTCTCCTCCATACATTTTCTTTCTTCTCCTCTAATCTTACTTTCTCTGGGAAAATAAATTACGTATATGTGAAATGCTGAGTCAGGGCAATAGAACTTAAAAAAAAAAAAAAAGAAGGTGACGATAAGGAAATTGATCTAAGCTTCCAAGGCTGCTTCTCTTTTGTGACAACACTCTCACACATATGTACAGCAGCTGAGTTGTAGTGGATTACAGTCCCCTCTGGCAAGAATTTTTTCTTATTCATTCTGTTGTTTCAGCATGACTACCAGTGCTCGGTACACTAAGGATGATAAGACAAACACTCAAATACCCTTTTTAGTACCTGACTTTCAGATTCTAAAAAGTACTCACTCGTATCCACTAAACTGAGGCAGCTTTGGAAATGAAGGTTGCCGTCAGTGACACTGGTTGCTCCCAACTTGGGATCCTCCCACTCAAGAAATAAAGAGCTAGGACTATCTTCTGTATTTCAAGAAATGATGTGTTTACCCATGATAAATATCAAGTGCCTTTCCTTTTATCTGACCCAATTGTAGCTTAGGTTACGAAGAGCAGTTTTGCATACTGTTCAGACTGTTGGGAGCTACGTTTCTAATTAATAAAAAGGAGAAACAAATTATTACTTAATAAATACAATTGATTTATTAGAATTTTCAAAATTGAGAATTACGAGGGAAATATTTTTAAATGGCCCTTGCTTAAAATGGTTGAGAACCACTGAAATTATTGATGAATGTTTACAAATGTATAGAAACATAAAAAGCAAGGTAATTTGTCTTTTTCATTATATCCTCATTACCAAGTGAGTTATTATAACCTGAAGCTAATATTAAGGAAGAAAATGCAAAATAAAGGAGATATTTAAGAAGTCTCATATTCCTACTGCTCTTCTTTTTATCCATTTCTGCTTTAACACACACACACACACACACACACACACACACACACACACCCCACTCTCCAGTTCTGTTCAAAGGTCTACCATCTTCCAAAACACAAAAAAGATTTTTAAAATGAGTTCACATTTATTTTGTAATTTAATTTGTAGAAAGAGCATTGATTGGGCTCAGAAACCCAAGTTCAGGTACCAGTCCCATCATTCATCATTTCTGAACCTCAAAAAATGAGATAAAATGAGAGAGATGAACAAGATAATATCCAGGTTTCCATTCAGCTGTAAAATTTTCTACTACAAATAAACATTTTATCTATTGAGGATGACATTCTAGAAAAGACCAAGTACTTCTCTAAGGGTACATATTCCTTTGAATTTAGGAAAATGTATAAGTAAGAAGTGAGCTCCTAACAGAATCTTGCCTGAGAACAGCCTTTATTTCTTCATTTTTAACATTAAGATAACCAGAAGACCAATGTGACCAAGCTAACTTCAAATACAATACTTCTGGCAACACAAGGAAATTACTTAATCACAGAGGCAAAGCAATAGTTTTTTTAACATGCTTCACTGTAAAGGAAACCAAACACCCCACTACATTCAGAATTTCCTTCTCTATTGTTGAAAATGAGACCTCAAGGGAACACTGGCGCTGAGACCTAGGAGTAAGTAGGTCAGTAGATGGCACTCCTCACCAACTCAGATCTGGGGCTGGGCCCAAGCAGAGCAGATCTGCGATTTCAGGCAAGAGGAAAAAACAGTGCCTGCCTGCCTTGTGCATTAGAAAATGGAATTTTGTTCCCAACATATCCCACCCCAGAATGCCCCCCCTCCATTCCAGGCCCCCAAGTCATTGCCCTCTGGGGGCCAAGTGACTGAGAACTCTCTATTTGCCATATAGAGCTGTTAACTAGGTTGAGAGAGTTCCACCACCTTTTCTTCAAAGCAGAAAATAGACAGAACATTCAGGGCGCTGAAGTCCCACCCTACACATTCCGTGAGTGCTACAGCACAGAAGGCCCAAATACATTGAAATCCTAGTTTCTTTCTTCTGAAGCTGCAGTGGCAGGAACAAAAGCCCCGGGTGTCAGTGATCCGCCTCGAGTTACTGAGTGGCTGCCCAGAGAGGGCTCAGTTAATCTTCCTGCTTTGATCTCTCCCTGCTCCAAAATAAACAGCTTTGTCAAAACCTCATTCTGAGAGCTGAGCCATGCTGAAGACAATTGTTTTATTTATGATCATTTCTTATCTTTAAGGAAACGACTCCAGAATAGAAAAGTACGGCACCTTGTCTTCCACGGGCTGATTTCAAACCAGTTTAACTGGATAGACTCTTTTATTTCATTCAACATGCCTTGCAGGCTGATAAGTGATTTATCATATTCTGAATATTAACTCAGGTCCCATGGATCGCTTCCTTCCTTTAAGGCCCCCTCACCTCCCTCCCTTCTACACTTTCAGCCAAAAAGGATCTGGAATTTTGATTTTGTTTGAAATTCACATAACAAGGTTTGAAGTTAAAAAAAAAAAAACCAAAAACCTTTGGTTAAAATGGCACGGCACTATTATTTCCTATTAAGCTGTATGGGAAGAAAAAGCCACCCAGACTGCTGAGATGCACCATTTATGCACGTGGTAGTCTCTGAAAATAGAACTGCGATGAGTTGCACTTCTCTCCTTAATCTGAGGATATGGCTTGAGAGTCAAAATTTCAAGATTATTATTTTTCTGTATTCCTTTGTGAGGACTGACAACTCAATTATTCAGCAGATGGATTCTCTACTGATGGGTCTTTCATGTTAATGATCACTAGTAGCTCCTAACAATACTCAGGTTAATTACTTGCTTTGTTGACATGTGGCTCTCTCTCTGCTCACTTTTTTCCAAGAGCTAGAAAATGTTTGACTCAATTAGCACTTTCTCTCTTCCCTAGTCCCTAGAAGACTGAGAAAAGGTAAGGAAAACACAGCTTTGTCTGATAATTTACAGAAACTTGAGAGACCATTATCAACCTACAGACAGAGAACAGCCAAGGGATATGGAAGAATAAAACTCAAGAGTCTTCCCATGTCACAGTTTGGCCTTCCCAGTATGTTCTCATCTATTTTATGTGAAATTTCAGATCATCATCATCATCACTATCACACACACACACACACACACACACACACACACACACACACGACTAAAAAACACTCCAGTTCTAAGACATAGGTCCAAAGAGGAAAGCACCCTGTGGTACATTTATTTCCTACCCTAAACTAGTTAAAAGTGAAAGCATATGGACCTCCTTATTATGCTTATAGGTGTATGGAGAAAATGACATATAACTGAGTATTCCTGACAGATTGATGATTCACATGTGTGAAGCTACATCTGTCAAATAAGCATATGCCAAGGAACTAGTGGTATGCTATTTAATTGGATAAAGTAATTTTTACCCTTTCTAGATAGATGATACCATTTATTTTTGTTTTCATTCTGCTAGACAGGTTAATAAAAAAAAAGTCTGACAAAGACTCTAAACCTTTCCCTGAAACCAGGGCCAGCTCAAGACTGCCCGTCAGGAAGGGATTAGGGGCAGTTCTGTCTGCAGGGCAAGATGGGGGCTTGTTGGAGCTGCATTTATTTAGCAAGCATAGTCTTAACTCTGACTGGAAAATATGCTGAAGGAGACTACTGTGGGGTACAAAAGCACACCCTAATGCCCTTCACCCCTGGCACTGCCACTGCCCAGGAAGTACCCTAATTTTAATATACCACCCACTGGAAGCAGAAATTAGGCCTATATAGGTTTAAACTGGATATAAAAATATATTCGAGGTCTGAATGCTATTCTTTTGCCAGCTCATACTGAAGCACACACTTATAAATATAAGAAATCCAAGTAATCTAGTTTAGCGAGCCCCGGGCTCTTCTCAACTGAGTGGCAGTGATGGTTATACCCATTGCCCTCACTTTCCCCTGAAACGCCTGACTTGGAGCCACACTGGAGGTGAAAGCTGGCTGGGCCAAGGGCATGGCTGGCACTGGAGGTGGGGAAGCACATGGACTTCGGGGAGTCAGGATAAGGAAGAAGAATGCACACCTCCTTGAATGGCCAGTCTGTAATGGATGATGAGGTTGGGCCTGCAGTCACAAAGGAATTGCAGTTGAACTGTAACTGGTGAGGTAAAGAACACTGATATTATTTCTACTTAATAATGCAGGCTTTAAGTTGTAGATAACCTTTATAAATGAGGAATTTTAAATTTTGAGAGATTTTTCCTTATGCTTTACACAAAATTTAAAATGAAAAAGGCTTCGGCTATAAAATCACAGTTTCCCCATAAAACAAAGATCACAAATCCAAGGGCAAGTGTATTTAAAATCACAGGTAGGACACCTGTGAAACAGAATAATTTTACAAAACCACATTTCCTTTATTTTCAAGTTAACATTCATACAGTAACTTGAATTAAGCAATTATTGTAGAGGTCATGTGGAATCTGTCTAAACAAAGAAATAAGAATAACATGGTAATAGAGTATCAACTCAATGCATAATGACGGTTTTACAATACTTGAAAATAGTTTATTTTAGCAAGTATTTAAAATAATCATTTGTTTAACAAAAGCTCTTCATCACAGCTTTTGAAGTTCTGCCTAGACCTTATCCAAATAACTATATTCTGAGTTGATAATCAAATTCACAAGCTTTCCTTTACCTTGATTTATAACAGCAATGATAATGACCACTGTTTACTGTGTATTTTATAAACTATTCCTTACAATCCCAAGTGATAATCCTTTTTCCTGGATGAGCACACAGAGGCAGAACACCTATAATAATAACCATCTATCACCAACCGTTTGCCAAGAAGGTATGAACAATGCCTCATGCCCTTTACATATATTTTTTGTCATCCTCCCAGTAACCAGCAAGGTAGATATTAATATCCCCATTTACAAATGAGGAAACTGAGGATAAGTTAAAAGTTATTTTCCCACTAATAAATTACTGTAAATTAGTAAAACAAAGAACCAGGCTTTATATTAGCTCCAAAAGTCATATTCTTTCTTATTCACTTAACAGCCTACTTACAACTGAGGGGGAAAATATACAGAAATCAGGAATAAATGGGCAACACTTTTTGTCACCATCCCGTCCTGCATCTAATTAATTAACCCATCCAATGGAACATACTTTTCATGACAACAGAAGTACTTTTACCCTAACTATGTTTACTCCTAAGGCTGTAGATTCCCACTGATTTGCTATCAAGAGGGACTTTGTTTAAAACTCAAGGGGTGAAAAGTTTTGCGTGCTTAGTAAAAATGATCAACCTCTAGTTCTACAGAATCTTGAGAAGTGCAAACCCAGCAACTTACCTGGTTGTTGTTGGTTTTTAGTAAGGGTGGTGGCGGTTCGTGATGTAGGGGTGAGGAAGCAGAACTGCTTTCACTATCACTGCCATCACTTAAGCTAACTCTGAAAAGAAACAGAGAAGTCATATGCGTCATTACAGACAGTTCCTGAAATATCCAAAGAATTAAGCGCAGAGAGTAAGGAATCCAAACACTAGTCACTGTGAACTTGTCTTAACTCATATAACCGCTACCACGTATTGGCGTTTTACTTTGTTATCTGGAATAGGGTCAAGTGTTTTATCCACTACTTCTCATTTACTAATCCCCATTTCACAGATGAGGAAACTGAGACCTAGAAAGACTAGGCCACTCACCTAGCGTCACAGAGGTAAGAGTGGGGGTTATAGGATTCAAACCCAAGCAATGGGACCTGAAGCTGGTGCGCAGCCAGTATATCTTACTGGCTTCATTTATTCATTCATCTCCCTGTTCCAGCTCCATCCACCTACTATCATAAGCATGTCACCCAAGCTTGCAGGTTAGCAAAATTAGACAGTTCACAGGTTACTACCTTTTCCTCCTTTCCCCCAGCCTATTTGCTACAGGTGAAATTTTTACAAATATGGCTAAAATACAGGCTGCAGGAATGGAAATAACTGCTAAGAAGAATGCAGACTAGAGCCCTGCAGGACTGACAGCTCAGGGTGACATCTGAGGATGGGATGTGTGAAGCCCCATACGATAGACCCATCACCAATCATTTCCATAGTGTAATGATGCAAAGCTGACCCTAGTTCTGATACAACAATTCATTGTAAATACACCACAGCAACATGAAGAGACAGCACATTTGGGATAACTGCTTTAGAAAAATACAATATCTTTCAGCAATGAAAGACAATAAAAATATCACCTCCTCCCCAATTTTTTCCTTTTCAGAACAAAATGGAATTTTCTTTTAGCCAGAATAGGAGATATTTCTTCATTCTACTCTGTTGAATGTATGCCCTCTTTTAGAAATACCCTTCAGTGTTTGCTCCCTCTCCTTGGTTATATAGTAACCTAATATAATATTCTTCTCAGAAACAGAAGATGCTTTAGAAATCAGGATAGTTTTTCTTTTGCTCTAAATAGGCAATCACATTCCAGCTCTATAATATATTCAGAGAGACAAGATACAAGACAGGAAATGAAAAGGATACACTGAGACATCCTTTTAGCAAAAACTGATGGAACTTGTTTTTCTTAACTAAATTGCATTAATGAAGTGTTCAGTTGAAGCACTGCTTTAAAATGCTTCTTGACTGAAGTGGAGGCTGAGTATTTAAACTGATTAAACAGTTGAGACTTCACAAGTGCAATGAAGATCAAATGTTATGCTGGTGGGGACTGTGCTAACAGCACATGTCAGGAGGGGAGAAAAGCCTTTCCAACAACTGTGCGTCACATCGGCCAACTCACAAACGTGTATCATCTGACCCGTATTGATTCAGGGGATGGGGCAGGAAGGGGGCAGGCCCCAGCTCATCACAGAATATGGAGATCTTCTATGTAACAATAACTTGGGAAAGTGTCTAAGTAAATGTCTAAGCGTCATGCATTTTTCACCAGCTACATGTAAGAGCAGCCAGTGGTCAGGATGTCGGTTGTTATAAAGACGCTCCTCACCTACAAGTTTCAGTCCATTTTTAGGTTTTTTTTGCCCTATCAGTTTCCTTCTTGTCAGATTAAAGACTTCTAAAGGGAAATATTATAAGGCCAAGGCCATAAGTTTCCTTATTTTCTCCTATTTAAAAGGAATACAGATGGGTGAGTTTGGGAGACAAGGCGGAGAAAGAGATATTGAGTACGGCCATAAGGAAGAATCGCTGAGAGATTTGATAGGGCATATACTCTACGGAGTCTCTTCTCAAAGGACACAAAGGAATCACCAATTAGCAACATATGGTCTTAAGATCATATTCTTAAGATCGCATTCTTTATAGGAATTTTAGGGTAACAGATAATGGGAAAAGATTTAACGCAATAATTATAAATGTAATTTTTAAGTTCAAATAGATCCATACTTTTTCTACTCAAAACGCATTAAAGTAAGCATGCCTATTTGTTTTCCTCATGATAAAGAAATAAAATCCTCAAGGCAATTTCAAGTTGACTATTAATTATAAGTGACATGAATTACCATCTTATAATGTAGAATTATGCCTCACCTCATTAAAGCTACTTAAGGAACCTAACTGTCAGCACACTTAAAAGGAATTTATTTTCTGGAAAACACACAGGTGATCATAGTTTTACTTAGGTCACACACGTAAAGCATTGAAGCCAATTATGCATTTCTAACTACAAACAGCAAACACATTTCCTCAGATTCTGAGCTACCTACAGCAATGGATCTACACAAATTCTTCAAATGAAAGCAGAGTTAATTTCAGCAGCCAGTCCTGCCACCCTGGCATTTACTTTGAAGAACAAAGACTTCTAATAGGACTTCTTCCCTATAAAATTTATGGAGGAGAAGCCTCTCCTTTCTGAGAAAAAAGAATAAATAGTTCTCTGGAGAAGTTGCATCAGCATGCCAAGGTACTGCAACTTAAAAAATGAATGTGACCATTTACTGCCATTGTTTTTGGTGTTCCATTACAGGGAACCTCACCTGCGACTTCGGCTGCCTCCTCTATTTACAGGTCTCTCCATTTCGGAGTCATTGTCATTATCCTCTGCCTCATCTGATTCTTCCTCATTGTCATCGGAATGCAGATCTTTCATTATAGACCTTAAAGGACCTGAGTAATGACAACGAAACACAGGCAGTCAAACACACTTAGCCACCTCAGACACAGAGGAATGCTCACCAGCACAGAGCACTGGTTAAAAATTACCACTATCATATATATTTATACAATTTACATGACAAATTTGGTAGTTTCTGGAATGCAACCTCTGCCAAAACACTATTGCTTTTATAACAGATGCCCGAAAATGTTCTTTAGAAAATCTCTATTTCCTAGGGATTTTTTTCTATGCATTTTTCTTCCTTAAGAAAAATCACACCTAAAAAGAAAGCTCTGTTAGTAAATTGAATGTTTTGTTAGGTTAATCCGTGTATTGAAAAGTTGAGACTAATAAATCACCATGGTTGTAACTTGTTCTTAGCAGTGCAGCCTTTGTGTGGTAGTTTTTGATCTGTTAAGGTTTAGCTGTTCCTTTTATTTCAAGGTCAATTTCAGGTCAAGCAAGCATTTCAGTCAAGTTCAGATTATAAAGTATTTCAATTCCATGGTGTAATGTCCTACCTCTGATTTTGTATTGATCTTGGACACAAGGTCTTGTTGCAACAATTCTGTGTAGCCAATTTTATTTTACTTTTTAAGAAATTCCTGGCAAAATACTGGCATGTATTTACATAAATAAGACCATGTAATAAATCAGGTGCCCAGAATATTCAAAAGAGTATCCCGTATTAGATGGGAGAGAAAAATCAATTCAGATTATTCTAGAATTGAAAAAACAAACAAACAAACAAAAAAATGCATAGTGTGGCTTATTTTCGTCGTACTACTCTAAATGTGATGAAAACAAAATAGATATTTCTGATCTTAACAGAAGAGATTGTAAAGGCAATCAAGAAAGTGAGAGAGGCATTTTCATTCTGGATTAGCCAATTCCTAAAGTCTAATCTGTGACAGGACTATCTGAGCTATCATTAACTCACTTCTAAAATAAGTATTGACTCTCTGTAATCTCACATTCTGCAAAACCCAAATTTCTCTGCTTTTGTAATGGGCCTTTATCTTTGGAAGTCAGTGGAACAAAAACTCTGAACACCCAAAATGAACAGTGTCTTATTTTTTCCTGGAAGCTTAGCCTTAGCCCGAACACACACAACAGTTTAATCCTTTTCAAAACATACAAGGCCATCAGGAATTCAGCGTGGTCAATGAAAAAGGCAATGTGTGACATGATGCTCAGAAACAAATTATTTCTTGACACTATCTCACTTTTCATGTTAAAAAAAACAAACAAACAGAAAAAAGGAGCCCACATTTGAAGAGCTTCCACACATGAAAAAGTGGAACATATATTTAGTTAATGTTCCAGTTACAATTTTTTTATTAAATTTCTTTATTTTGAGTTGAGTAGAAGAAAATATATTTTAAAGACAGCAAATTAACACTCACCGAAGAAAAAGGTCTACTAATCTGTAGAAAAATAATAAAATGAAAGATGTCCAGGAGGGAGACTAAAAACCTATTTCTCTCTGTCAAAGTCTCTCAAGTCCAGCTTTTGCTATTGTATTTCCTTTGGGAACTCCCTGGAATGGGCTGTGTCTATAATCCCTTTGTAAAATGGGACTCTGATGGCAGGGACTGGAAAAAGGGGAATTTCTAAAGGTTGGCCTCATACAACAGAACAATACTCAAGTGCATTCCTAGGGGAAATAAACACAACTGCATAAAAGCCAAGTTATCATTCAAATAATAAAACAGTAGAAAATAGGCCATAAATCAACTCATTAAGATGTTATATGAGAAAAATGTCTCCTAGTTGGCCCAGGAGATGTGGATACCTTGTTGCCTGGTCTGGGACGGTGTGAAGCTGGAGCTGGAGCTGGAGCTGGAACTGGCAGGACTGGGTTGTTCAGACTTGAAAGAAGAAAAATTTATCATCAATAAATGTACAGGACACTCATGTCTAAAATTAAAACCACTATTTTTGCTCAAACATATTTTACCCCACAGAAACAGTCTGACACTGTGTAAGAAAAATGACTATAAATTGCCTTATGTCGAAAACCCTAACACAGAGAGTCAGTGTCCTTTTCATTTTGCCCATCATATTTTTATTAGATGCAGAAACAAGTATAAAAACTTAGGGATAAAGAGGGAAACACCTGGGTGTGATACGAGGCAAGAACCTGGCTTTGATTCCACTCCTATGTTTACTGCTATCCGGATCTCTTTCTGAAAGATACCTTGATTACCCTTTCTGCAATGTCTGATTGACTCAACTGGTTAAAACATAGTGGTAATGAGGCCAAGGTCATTAGTTCAATCACATTATGAGCCAGTTAATTTCACTCTGGTCCAAGGCCATGACCCAACCCTAACCCCATTCATCCAGTTCACAAATAGGAGACCTGGCCAAGTCCCACAAATGAGTCAGGGGAAAATGTTCCCACTACTTAAAAAAACAAAAAACAAAAATTAAAAAAACACCCTTTTAATGCCACAGCACACTGATGCAGGGAAAGAGCATCACATACACACCCCACTCTCTTACTCTCAATGCATTCCCTTCATCCTTCAGTACCCAGAATAAATTTCCACATCCTCCTTGACCCATCAACTCAGAGTTCTCGTCCTTCCCCAAACCTACTGAAAATATGGATCATCTGCTTAGAAGATATGCAGTAGTATCGTTCTACCTCCGACGTGTATGTCTTTTCTTTCTAGTAGCCTGCAAGCACTTGAAAAAGCAAGGATTGGGGCATTTGTCTTGTGCTGCTTGTTATTCCCTCATACTCAGCAACATGCATTGCATACAGCAGGCGCTCTATCTGTGACTGGCGGCACATTAGGCCCTCTGGTCCACCATCTGCCAGTTTTTGTTTTTTGGTTTTTTATGCGGTACGCGGGCCTCTCACTGTTGTGGCCTCTCCCATTGTGGAGCACAGGCTCTGGACGCGCAGGCTCAGAGGCCATGGCTCACGGGCCCAGCCGCCCCGCGGCATTTGGGATCTTCCCGGACCGGGGCACGAACCCGTGTCCCATGCATCGGCAGGCAGACTCTCAACCACTGCGCCACCAAGGAAGCCCTGTCTGCCAGTTTTTATGAGACTTTATAGTAGGTAAAGATGGGAAGAGAAAACACATGGACAGAACTGTGCAGAGAAATTGATCATGCCATCCACACATTTGAATTTTACATATTTAAGGCCCAATTTAGTCTAAAATAACAATGTTGATAAAATTGGTAGAAAGAGTGGACCATTTCTATTCCATTTTTAATGTGCTCAGAGTTTCAACTACATACTCATGTTTTGGTTTTCTTAATTAATTTATTTCTGGCTGCGTTGGGTCTTCGTTGCTGCACCCAGGCTTTCTCTAGTTGCAGCCAGTGGGGGCTACTCTTTGTTGCAGTGCGCGGGCTTCTCATTGCGGTGGCTTCTCTTGCTGTGGAGCATGGGCTCTAGGTGCATGGGCTTCAGTAGCTGTGGCACATGGGCTCAGTAGTTGTGTCTCGTGGGCCCTAGAGTGCAGGCTCAGTAGTTGTGGCGCACGGGCTTAGTTGCTCCGCGGCATGTGGGATCTTCCTGGACCAGGGCTCGAACCCATGTCCCCTGCATTGGCAGGCAGATTCTTAACCACTGCACCACCAGGAAAGTCCCCATACTCATGTTATCTGAGAAACATTTGAGGTCTTCTCATGGACAGGAAACATCTTTCTACTTTGCTCAGTGGGTGACTACGTTTATCACGGCCACGTGGAGGACAAACAAACAGCACAATCAGAAGCCACTCCATGAAGGTGAGACTCTCAGTTCAGCTCGTATTACAGTTCTCACCCCTGATTTTTTCATCTCCCCTCTCAGCACTGAACCCACTACTCCCCCCTCTCCAAGCAACACCAAGCTCCACAGACTCAGACACAAGGAAGCACTTTCAGGCATTCCTAATGCACACTTCACATCCCCAGGCTGGATAGGAAAACAGGTGTCAGTAATCTACCACTCACCCTGCAGGAAAAGAGCCAGACGGGATCTCTAATGAGCAGCAGGCAGCCCACCAACCCATCACCACTGCAAGATTTCCTTGAGATTTGCAGTACAATGTCCTACACATTGCTGTTTGCGGCCCACAAAGGAGAGCTGGTGGACAAGGACAGAGGCCTGTGGGAGGTACTCTTCATTTCTGTCAAGTGGCTTTTCCACTGTCCAGTCACTATGGTGAGTCACACAACTGAAAGGGCACGCAATCAGCAGCAACGTGCAATGCCCAGCTGCAAAACATTTCTCCCGTAGTCCACAGAGCACTCCCTTTCCTCTCGAAGTTGCTCTTTTCAGCCATGAAAAGTGTCTGCAAATGGTATTATTTTGATAGCTCTGGAAACCATTTGGGAGCCAAAAAAGAGGTTTCCTTATAGTGAGCAGAGAGAGCTCTAATCCCCATCCTGCCGGGCCAGTACGCGTTGTTGCACTGGACTTGAAAGGAGCTGTTCTGCCAGAGCTATTTGCTGAGAGTGACATTGATTAGGATCAAGAGGATGGTGGCCATCTCTGCAACCACCCCATGCTAAATGTGACCCATCTGTCTCAAGCATCATGCCAATGCCCGAACCAAATCTGGAGGCAGCCTTCTTTTAGTTTCTTAATCATAAACAAGGTTAATAATGCCACAGTTGCTAACCATCATAATAATGCCATAGTTTGCTAACTGGAAAACAGTAAAAAAACGCAACACAACAGGAGAAAAAGGCTTTCCATGCAATGTTTATCATTAACACCCTGACTCTTCCACCAAACATTCGAGCAGGCTTACAGTAGAAGACATATTCATTCAATGAGAATATTAAAATGGAAAGTTGAAAGCAACAGAAGTGGATGGAGGAGGATAAAATGTTGAATGATGGGCAGAAAATTCCAATGTCCAGGAAGCTTTTTGCAATCAGGACAATGACTTGTAGAATTTGAGAGCTGAGGAGACCTTTGAGATGATTGAAGGGCGTGATTCTCATACTTTGTTGAGCATTAGAGAATCAACTGGAAGACTTGTTAAAATGCAGACCCACCCAGGGTTTCTGATTCTCTAAGTCTGGGATAGTGATGAGAAACTGGATCTCTTACAAGTTCCTAGGTGATGCTGATGCTGCTGTTTTGAGGGTCAACCAGACTTTTGAGAACCACTGACCAAAGACTCAGAAATTCATAGCTGTGAATTTTCATCAGAATCAGCTGGGTGGATTCTACACATGAGGAGATTCTGATTCAATGTTTGGTGGGGTGGGGTGTGGATGCCAGCCATGTTTATATTTTAAAAGTTCAACAAATGATATTAATGAACACCACTGATATTAAGTTGATCACTTCTCTTTTTATACAGGCAAAAAACATGTTTTTGAAAGAATCTTAATTTTAAGAAAGCGTAAGAGTTTGCATCATGAGAAAAAATAGAAACTTACTGCTCTATCCAGAGATAGTATCCCTGCCTACTCTTCCAAGTATTTGTCAAGAAAGCACCCTGACAGAACATGGTTACCAGTAAATAAAAACATTTATGAAGCATGTACAATTGTGTTTTGGTGGATGGACCTTAAACTAACCTAAGCTGACCAGGACAAAATTCAACTAGATGTTAACTGCTCAAAAAGCCACTCTGCTACTAGATGAGGCTGACACAGCCCTAGATTTTATCAAGTCCAACAAAACAGAGCTGCAGCTCACTTTAAGTTTGTATTCTTCAAAAAAAAAATCAGATTTACCCCCCAAAAATACAAGTCAAGGATGACTATATAAACTAGGTAAGGTTGTGTGCTTTACAAAAATATTCACCACAAACAGGGCTAGATTAAGATTTTTTTTTTTTTTTGTACGCGGGCCTCTCACTGTTGTGGCCTCTCCCGTTGCAGAGCACAGGCTCTGGACGCGAAGGCCCAGCGGCCATGGCTCACGGGCCCAGCCGCTCTGCGGCACGCGGGATCCTCCCAGACCAGGGCACGAACCCGCATCCTCTGCGTTGGCAGGCGGACTCGCAACCGCTTCGCCACCAGGGAAGCCCTAGATTAAGATTTGTATAGGCCCTAAGGATTGAAGAGATTATGGTATCTTCCTTTTCCCTCCCTAGGTATGCCAAAAACTATGTGCAGGGAATTCCAATGAGGTTCTGAATTTTCCCTTAATTTAAGACTTGTTTTTGAATATCAAAATTCTCCTCACTAAAAAAAATTTTTTGCTTCTTTTTGCTGATGCCCTAAGCACGTGTTTAGCTGATTTACTGAGTAATCACACACTAGACATGAAGTTTCTTTAAATGGTGTGCTCCACAGTGACAAAACTATAGGCTTAAGAATCTCAAATCTATTGCTCACTAATATATGTTTTTGGAAAGAACGCTTAAGCATTAGTTTCCTCATAGAGTGAGGGCACTGAACCTCACGTGGAAGCGATAATGTTAAGTTGATATAATAAAGTAAAAACTCCTAGCCCACTGCTGTTACAATGGCAGCTAATCAATACTTAGTTGCTCCTATTATTTACAATAGATCACAAATTCCTCTACTGCCTAAAATAAGATATATCTTTACTACCAAAACAATGGGCCTACCAAGATTTGCAATGCAATCTTCAACATTAAATGGCTATGCAAAATCATTTTGTAATGGATTTTCTACAGAGGATTATTTTTGTCCAAGACAAATAAGAAAAACTGCATGTTTATAACTCCTAGAAGTTAAGTGCTGCAAACAAAAACACCTGTCAAGGCAGGTCACATGACAGGACTTATAAAATCTGCCATTGTTCCTTAAACTGGGAGCAGACTTCCTCCTTAGGTAATCAGAAGGCAGAATTTCCATCTTTTCTAATGGGCAACTATATTTATGAACAAAACTTCAACTTGATCTTTAAAAAAATAAAAATAAAGAAAAGGGGGGAGAATTATATATACCTTTCTTCAGGAGAAAGGAAGAGAATACCGTGTAACTAGTTAAATTATTTTAGACACATTGCTACCTTTTTTTCCACAAATTTCTATTTTGTTTAGAAAATGAAAACACATACCCTGCGGTAAAGATCATCTTTTCTTTGCACAAATATCCAGAAAGACTGTGTCAAGGATGAGTACTAATCAAAGAAGAAAATACAAATGTCATACATTTTTAAAAGACTAATTCATGATGGATATTAACTAAATTTATGTAGCAATCATTTCACAATACATTCATGTATCCAATCATTATGTTATATACCTTAAACTAATACAATGTTATATGTCAATTATATCTCAACAAAACTGAAAGAAAGAGACTACCTTGGACTTCCCTAGTGGCACAGTGGATGGGAGTCCCCCTGCCAATGCAGGGGACACGGGTTCAATCCCTGGTTTGGGAGGATCCCACATGCTGCTTGAGCAACTAAGCCCACGAGCCACAACTGCTGAGCTGGTGTGCCACAACTGCCCGCACGCCTGGAGCCTCTGCTCTGCAGCGGGAGAGAACACTGCAGTGGGAGGTCTGTGTGCCGCAGCGAGGAGTGGTCCCCACTCGCCGTGGCTGGGGAGGGCCCATGTGCAGCAGCGAAGACCCATCGCAGCCAGGAATGGATAAATAAATAAATGAATTTATAAGAAAAAAAAAAAGAGAGACTACATCATTTAGTTTCTTTACTATAAAGAAACTGAAGATAATCCAACTCAACTTTCAAATATACGTTTGATTTTAAAGAAAAATGACCTATAACATCCGTTCTATATAATTGTGTAAATGTTCTTCAACCTATGAACACACTCTTACCAATTTCTGTTAATAGGTAATATATTGTGATAGCTATGTCAATTAAAGGTAAGAAGTTAAGCAAGGAAATAAGTATTAAAAGTTATAAAATAACAAATTTAACAAGGTCAACGCAAGAGTGAATTGTCAAAAGGCTAGAAACAAGAGAACTTTTATTTTCATTTGGTTTTACATTAATAACTCAAAATAAACATGCTAAAAGAACAAAACCTTATATAGAAAGGTATATGAGAATAAGATTGGAAAAATCAGTCAATAACTCTAACCTCTTAATGTATCTTTGTGTAGCTCTATCATAGTCTTTATTTCGTATGATCTGCCATGAGAAAGGCAAGTAAGTTCTATGGACTACATGTGTCCCCGCCCCAAGAAATCGTATATTGAAGTCCTAACCCCCATGTGATGGTATTTAGAGATGCAGTCTTTGCGAGTAATCAGGTTTAGATGAAGTCATAAGGGTGGGGCTCTCATGATGGGATTAGTGCCCTTATTTAGACAAGACACCAGAGAACTTGCTTCCTCCGTCACCCCTCCCACGTGAAGACACAGTGAGAAGGTGGCCAGCTGCAAGCCAAAAAAAATAACCCTCACAGGGAAACCAAATCAGCCAGCACCTTGATTTTGGATTTCCCAGTGTCCATAAATAAATATATAAATAAATTCCTGTTACTTAAACTACCCAGTCTATGGTACCTTGTTATGGCAGCCAGAGCTGACTAAAATAGAACACATTTTTTAATCTCCATTTTACTGATGATGAAACTGAAGCAAAATAAAATTAAGTGGCCAGTGGGTAATATTAAGTGACCAATGAGATGGTACAGAAAAACCCAAACGAACGTTTTGGCCAGCCCAATAGGTGGATTACAACCAAGTTTTGTGACTTCTAATCCAGTGCTCACTCTACTACACCTACTGACCTTGAAAAAGTGCTATCAATTTAAAGCAGGGTCCTGAACACACTAACACCCTTTTATAACACTAGTGTCAGGGAACAAAGTTTTCTATGTCACTGTGAAACTGAATATTTTTCTGTCTAAGGGACATCTTGTGATCAGCACCCAAAGCAAACCAGTGGTAAGACAAAACACTTCATCTCTGGGTCTGAATGTGTCTGTATCAACTGCTTCTAACATTCGTCCAATCAATACTACAATGTATTTTGGCTACTCGCCTCTCTAGTACAGTAAGTTTTGTTTTTTAATAAAAAAGCAAGTTAGTTTCTCCTCTGAATTTTCCTGATCCTCTGGACATTGGCAGTGATCAAGAGGACCAGCAGGCACATCAGGCAACACACTACAGTCATTTATTTTATTTGCCTTCAAGGGTGATCTACTCTCTTTTCCCAACCCTTCTATACAATTCCCATAAACTCCAGGGGTAAAAACAAAAAAACCCAGAAATACAAAACAGAATTCATGCTTTAAGTAACCTGTCAACAACTCTTTCTTTGAAAACAAGGTTTAATGGAGAAAGGACACTGGAATAGGAAGCTGGAACCATTATTGCTAATTACTCAGGTCTGTGACCACACGGAAGAAACCACATCTCTCTCTGGCAAATCCTCTCCATTTGTAAGTATTATGACAACTTGAGTGAACCTGATGTTACATTATAATTGTATTTAGTCTCTTGGGCCCTTGTATTATCAAAAGCTATTGTTATACCCATCATTCGCCTGTAAAAGAGCAAGATCCTAAGACTTACCCTCCCCACTGGTTAGCAAAAGAGCAAAGATCTTTATTTCTGTTATATTTTCAATTTACAGACAAAATTATCCTGGGTGCCAAGATAATTGGCTTTATATTGAGGTGCCTCTGTTTTTACAATTGCGTTTGCTTTCTTCGTTATTACCGTCATCTTCACTATTATTATTAAATGCTGTCATCATTTTGTACTCCCTGTCTGAGAACACAAAATCCCATTAGGAAACGAAATGGCCTTGGGGAACAAGGGTCTATAAATCTTTCCATAAGACCCTTTTCCACACTTAGGGATGGCTATAATTTTCTTTTAGCTTCCTCTCTTTTAAACAGAGGAGCCTCAAGTCTTTTATCTCTCATCACCAGTTGTACTTTGAAGGCTGCTACTGACTATTGTGGCCAGAACATGTGATCTTTCAAAAAAAATCCAGTTGCTGCAAGATGGTGCATGTGCCAGATGTGTTCTGAAAATTGCTCCCTTGTTAAGAGCTTTAGGAATGAGAAATCATCTGGAAACAGACCATTTACAGTTGTACCACCTATAAGCATGTTACTATTCCTTGAGCAAAGACTGTGCACACAGAAGTTGAGTTTCACAACTGGCCATTAAATATACCACTTGGTTGTAATGTTAGAGACTTATCTTTTAACTGGTCTCTTTTTCTCTTTCGTGTGTTTTGAGGGCAGAGGAAGAAGAAAGTTACAAGTGAGAGGGTTTAGAGCTGTAATGCCTCACAAAAGAGAAATAGGAAGAAAAAGAGTTTCCTGATAGAACTGCCCCATAATTAACTGCTACTGAAGCTGACCAATGAACATCAAAACACCACTGCTCATCAGTTAACAATAAGATCCCTTAACTGTTGTCAGAACTACTATTCAGTTACTTGTGAAATAACCCACCTGTGTAGCTCACAAGACACTTGAAATAATGAAAAAGTATTAGTGGATTCTCGCTCTATATAAGGGCAGTGTTGAATTGAACAAAGTCCTAAAAGTACGTTATATGTGGTTATAACTCTCACTTTGGGATTATAAAATTTTAAATATTAAAGTAAATTAAACAGAATAAATTCAGAGTATCAAAAACATGGCAATTAATTGAAATGAAGTAAAACACAGATACATGTAAAGAGATCTTGACAAGATATTTAACTGCATTTCCTTATTAATTTTAGACCTTTTTAAAAATGGATTACTTAAAAATGGTCATAGAGTATTTGACTGACACCAATAGAATCTTTATAGACTTACACAAATGTCAAGAAGTTTTATTAATTTTAATCTTTCGACTATCTTAGAGAATTTTCCCCATTAAATGTGAAGCTTAGATTTACCACCACAGCAGCAGCATCAAGAGTTCATTTTATTTGCTAAATCCTTATTTCCATGGTACTTGGACTTCCAAAATAGCCAAACCCCACTGGGAAAAAAGTTTTGATTGAAAACTAACCAATCATCATCAGGTTAAAAATGCAACACTTCTCATGATCAGTCTAGACAACAAAGATTGTTAATAGTTGCAAGGACTGTTTCTTTACAAGCCTTGTATCTTCCTAATAAGAATAACAGTGCATTTTTCAGGTAACATACTGGAGCCCTTTCTTCTGGATGAGAGGGCTTCAAAGTTCCTTGGGTGTGGATATGCACATATATGTTCACAAAGATGTGTGTAAGGTCCACAGGGGTAAAAGAAAATAGAACCTTTACTCATGTTTATTTTCTGTCTTTTCCTTTTAAATTTTCAAATTTTTGTATATGCTTTCTTGTATATAACATGTTAATATGGCTATTACTATATGTATAATTTGGAAATATACATATATAGGGGATACATGTTTGCTAAAACAAATGAGTTAAAAGTCTATAGATAATTATCAGTTTTAATTCTGTAATTTACCTGCTCAAATCTTAATTATATGACATAGATTTCAAATTCCGGAGTGACGTGTGCTAAACATATAAGGCAGCATCATTAAAATTTACTCAGGGACTGTCCAGATTTTTGTACTTTATGCTCAAAATTGACTTTAGAGATTAAAATTTTAATTTTTAAGTTAAACAAAAATGCTTTAACAGAGCTCCTTAACAAATAAGAGGTAACACAAACTTATTTAAAAGATGAAGTGCACATACATTTTCTTAAAATAATAGCCCAACAAAAAATACTTTACAAAACCTCCTTCTCCCCTGAAATGTGAAATTCATTGCGGCTCTACTTGAAACTCTCATTTTACAGTGTGTGCTGAAATTTAAGTTACACGATTTATTAAGTGAAACTGAAAAGTTTATAAACAGTCTAACATCTAAATATGTTATACTTGCATTCACTTCTATTAAAATGTTAAATACTAACAAAACGTTTATAAAAATAAAACTATTTTTTAAAATTCCCTTCTATCTTAATGAAAATAAACTAAAATAGTAAAAACACAGCACATTTAAGAGACTGTTCTCATGTGAAAACATTAGGAGGTGAATTTTTTTGTTCTCAATGTACCCCCTTAAAAAACGTGGTATTTAGAATCAACACATTCCCTATTAGTAATATTAGAGTCTTGTCAAGAGTAGGAGGAATGTTACTGCTTATAAGGCTCTAAAGGAACCTACATTTCCATACATACATCTTATATAAGCCTAACAGTTGCTTTTCTTCATAAATCAATCTATTGTTGCACTTCATAATGAGAAGGCAGATTTACTGCCTTTTACCGCCTTTTCTCACCATCAGAAAGATGCCTATTTGGGTAATAGAACATTTCTCTTCTTCAAGGGTGTTTGCCATTAGGGAGGCAGGGGCAAGAACCTTTAACATCTGCTCCCTTCAAGTGAATGACACCTCTAGTTCTCACAGCCGGAATGCTGAAAAGCAAACGCTGGTACATTGATAAAAATTCTCTAACTTGAAAAAGCACAACACTTGAAATACACTGAAGACATACACATCTCTAAAACATGCATTTGGGATTTGAGGGTTATACTGTAAAAACGGTAAAACATATCATTTTGATTGCTAACATTATAATGCAAATGCCATGAAATCATCATCGTAGTTAGAACAATAGGAGTTTCGAATAAAGACCTTTGATTCCATCATCTTGAATTTTCTCTAACTCTGAAAACAAACCTAAAGTACCGGCAAGTAAGACTTTAACCATTTGTCATCTCAGTATTGTGTGGTAATAACAAAAGAGTTTATAATATAGCCTTACATTCTTCTGTTTTTATTTACTTAATTTATTCTTCCCTCAGGGAGAAATACTGAAGAATTGTAAACTTTAGACTTCAATTTAAAAACAAGAGAAAGGCACTTGTCAGCATCTAATTCCTAACCATCTGCCTTTTAAAAATACACAAACATGTACTCACCCACTCACTCTAGTTAGGCTAAACATTCTTAGCAAGTAAGTAGATCTTGATGGATCTAAACAGAAGTTTCAGCAATCATAGTTCTACTTTTGGAAACACAGCTATCTTTAAACAGGCATCGTGATTCCTACTAGCAAATGCAATCGACCATAAATTAAAAGCAAACAGACACCATCCAAAACAAGTAAATAAAGTGAGGCAGGTATTGGAGTCAAGGGAGAACCTCCATTTTTGAGGAAAACTAAATTATGTCTTCTGTCCATGAATATGGAGTATTGCCTAGTGAGCTAACACTTGTTGTTACTTTGGGCTATCTTTTGTCACTTAAGCAATGCTTTCTGACAGTTTTACAGGCTGTTATCCCAAGGACTTCAGTATTTATGGCCTTTATTCACTTGGGCTTTCTGCTCTCATCCACTGATTACTAATCACTAAATAGATTTTTTTTTTTTATGGGACTGAAATTAGCTCAAAAGATGTCCTTCGACAATGGCAGCTCAGGACAGTATCGGCTAAAGGTCTTCCACGGCCTCTTCCTTGCTCTCCTCAATTTTCTCTTCCTTACAGACAAGTTAATGAGGGTTCAGATCCACGCTGTTCAATTAGATCAACAGCACAAGTGATTTACAACATTCTTAGAGCATGGTTTAGAACCATTTGTGAATTGATCCTCAGAAGCTCATTCAATTTCAATACCTCAAGGATGATTTAAAGACCTAAACTTGTTTTTAATCTTCATGAAACAAGAGCATTTCCTACTCATAGAATCATTATTCAGGAAAAGCTACAAACCTTACATACATACAGTATTTATACAGCTACAAATTCCACAAACCTTAGTGTACACAAGCATGCATGAATGTTTCAAAGATATATATTATATTTTAAAACTTCGGCACATTTAGTTCACAATATGGCATTCAAATTTCTTCCTATCTTGTAAAGGCTACTTACTACCTTTTTGTCTGCTCTACTTAAAAGAACCAAGTGCTGAAAAGCAAGTAGAAAACACAGACTCTTCTTTCCACTTAATTGCATTTGACTTAAAACATCTCCTAAGAGATTGGTTTTTATCTTATGAACAATGTGAAATGTGTAATAGATCACGTCCTCTTTACCAGCTGGCTGCTGGAAGCTTGGAAGTCAAATTACTTTAGAAAATGGTGTTTTCTTATAAACTAAAACTCTGAAAGAAAACTAGAAATATTGATATTATTACTCTCATAAACTTCTGGATGAACTGAGCAAATTGCACAATTCCTTGAGTGTGTGCTAAGCAATGAGGTGGAGTGGGGAGCAGAGAAGGGAGAGGGGAGAAACTAGCTTTGAAGGAGCACTAAAGCTCCACTTACTGCTCTACAATAGAATTTACTAAATACGACTCTTCCTGAAATGAAAGGGATTATTATGATCAGCTTCTGTTTTCTCTGAAATTATGCTGGAATGAAAACATTTAAAAAAGGAAATGTTGTTTTAAAAAAAAGTTTCTTAAGCCTTTAGATATCTCCATGTCTGGATAAAAACAATGTGTTCTACCACATCAGAAAAACAATGTTAACGTATTGAGTTTAGTATTTACGTGAAATTACTTTGCCCATTTATATATAACATTAGCTATTTGGGCATCAAATAACTGCATTTAATTTATAGACACCCATATGGTAAATTCTCCTTGAATATGGTTCCAGGAAAATTTATTTCTGCCAATAAATGTGCATGCTTTCTGACATTCCAAATATAAAAGTATGTAACTCTCATATTTCTCTAGGAAGATTTGCCTAACTCTGAACAAATGCTATGTTCTTTAAATTTTGTTACTACTTCTCTTAGTTTATATTTGTCACATATATTAATCTGTAAGCCGAATTCCATTCAAACTGTCATACAATATGACTGTTAAAGAAATTAAAAATTAAATACATGTACTTGTGTAAGAATTTATATACTCATAAATTTTAAGAAAATAAGTCAGTTTCTCTAGGATTATCAAAACATATTAAGGAAACAACATTTTAACATGCAATTAAATGATAGCTAATTTGTATCAAATACTCTAGCAGTTAGATGACAAGGGGTGTCCTGTTATTTTTTCTTAAGTTAAAAACAGTACACTGTTTGCTTTTACATCTAAAAATATGTGAATGGGGAAAGAAAAACATTTTGGGTGTATGGCTTTGTAGAATACGATAAGCTATGTAATTATGAAAAAAATGGAAGAATAGTATTCTTTTCTAAATGAAAAGATTCATTTCAGATTAGTAAGATATTTATGTCTAATCCTTAGCTTCTCTAAAAAAATAAAAGTCTACAATATAATAATCATGAATAGAAAAAACTTCAATTTCTTTAATATGTGTTTTAGTAATTCCTGAGTAGATAAAATATGTGTAAATGCTTCAAAGTCAGAGGAGAAGGGTATCTTTTTTTTCTTCCTACCTTAAATCACAGCAGGGCTCCATTATAAAGTGAGGTATTATAAAATCATACCTCCTATTTTATAAACATTTTCTCTAATTTTTCTTAATTAGATTATAGCATGCTACCTGCAAATTAGTGATCTAAAACTGAATTCTTCTATAAATCAAAACCCTGTAGTTCTTTTACTCATCTCACCACCCTCATCCCCCCACCCTCCCTTTCATTACCTTGTAGAACATCCTAGAAGCTATCTTTCCTATGAAGTTACTGCTCACAATAAATAAACTTTACATACAGCTGGCCTGTAAAAATCAGAAATACAGCAAGCAAAGAAATCATCCTCACCTCTTTTAAAAGGAAACAGAGTAGCCCTCAGGAAAACAGAAGTGCCCCAAAGTTCACGTGTGTCAGCAAGGAGTTGAGAGCTGTTAAGAATGATCCTCTTGAAAAGAAAGAAGTCTCCTTAGGCACCCACATGTATATTTAGATTAGATTGGCAGTTTAAATGACAGCAAACACATGGTCATGACTTCCCGATTGCTCACTCGTCCAACACATACACACAGGCTAATCAGAAGCAAACATCCACTCCGAACTGTTTTAGAAACTAGCTTCTTCCATCTGATATGACCGTATGTGTGGTAAGCATACATTCTGCTAGAGAGATCAGATGTCAAACACTTAACTGTCTCTCCTAGTATACCCGGATCTTGAATCACATTGCTTTAGTTATCCAGGACATTTCTCTAAAGTTAAGTCTGACTTATCAACTTAGGTCAGTTGAGTAAACTCCCTGCTCTATGTAACCTGCAGAGTTTTATGAAGTACATATTTCTTTTATAAAGAAATGGCCATGTGAAGGTTCCAGGATCTATTTGTCTTACGAGTATTTTAACTGTAAGACCTGACTATCCTAACAATAATAGCACACACTCCTAGTCCGTAAACAGGGCAAAGTCACTACAGAGGATCACATTTGCTTGTGCAAATAAAGAGTGGTAGAGTTAAGAGGTAGAGATACCGGGCTTCCCTGGTGGCACAGTGGTTGGGAGTCCGCCTGCCGATGCACGGGACGTGGGTTCGTGCCCCGGTCTGGGAGGATCCCACATGCCGCGGAGTGGTTAGGCCTGTGAGCCATGGCCGCTGAGCCTGCGCGTCCTGAGCCTGTGCTCCGCAAGGGGAGGGGCCACAGCGGTAGGAGGCCCGCGTACCGCAAAAAAAAAAAAAAGGTAGAGATACTAAACATGAACTTTAAACTCCTATTCATTACTGGACCACTAGTAACATTTTCCAGTAAATAACACACACACACACACACACAAAGCACTATTTGGAGACAGCTATGAACTACACCTATAACACTGTAGTGTTGTGTACATATATATATATATGTTTATATCATACGTGTTGTATATATGCACATATATTGAGATTCATACATATTAAGATGTGTTAGCAAATGAGATGCAAATAGCCAAATGCTCTATGATAGAAGGACAGGTTACAAAAAATGGTAAACAATTTTGCACTTAGCTCTAACGTCAAATACTTTGAAAACTCAAGATTAATACAAGGGGTTAGTAAAGCGGCTGTAATGGCGAACCCGAGCACCAGGACAGGAAAAATGAGTATCGAGGGGAAGATGGCGGAAGAGTAAGACGCAGAGATCACCTTCCTACCCACAGATACATCAGAACTACATCTACATGTGGAACAACTCCTACAGAACATCTACTGAACGCTGACAGAAGACCTCGGACCTCCCAAAAGGCAAGAAATTCCCCACGTACCTGGGTAGGGCAAAAGAAAAAAGAATAAACAGAGACAAAAGGGTAGGGACAGGACCTGCCCCAGCGGGAGGGAGCTGTGAAGGAGGAAACGTTTCCACATACTAGGAAGCCCCTTTGCGGGCGGAGACTGCAGGTGGCAGAGGGGGGAGCTTCGAAGACGCGGAGGAGAGCACAGCAACAGGGGTGCGGAGGGCAAAACGGGGAGATTCCCGCACAGAGGATCTGTGCCGACCGGCACTCACCAGCCAGAGAGACTTGTCTGCTCACCCGCCGGGGCAGGCGGGGCTGGGAGCTGAGGCTGGGGCTTCAGTCAGAGCTCAGGGAGAGGACTGGCGGCGTGAACACAGCCAGAAGGGGCTAGTGCACCACGGCTAGCCGGGAGGGAGTTCGGGAAAAAGTCTGGACCTGCCGAAAAGGCAAGAGACTTTTTCTTCCCTCTTTGTTTCCTGGTGCGCGAGGAAACGGGACTGAGAACGTTGCTCTAAAAGAGCTCCAGAGACAGGCGCGAGCCGCGGCTAAAAGCAAGGACCCCAGAGATGGGCATGAGATGCTAAGGCTGCTGCTGCCGCCACCAAGAAGCCTGTGTGCGAGCACAAGTCACTATCCACACCCCCCTTCAGGGGAGCCTGTACAGCCCGCCACTGCCAGGGTCCCGGGATCCAGGGACAACTTACTCGGGAGAACGCACGGCGCGCCTCAGGCTGGTGCAACGTCACGCCAGCCTCTGCCGCCGCAGGCCCCCGCCCCGCACTCCGTACCGCTCCCTCCCCTGCGCCTGAGTGAGCCAGAGCCCCCGAATCAGCGGCTCCTTTAACCCCGTCCTGTCTGAGCGAAGAACAGACGCCCTCCGGCGACCTACAAGCAGAGGCGGGGCCAAATCCGAAGCTGAGCCCCTGGGAGCTGTGCGAACAAAGAAGAGAAAGGGAAATTCCTCCCAGCAGCCTCAGAAGCAGCAGATTAAATCTCCAAAATCAACTTGATGTACCCTGCATCTGAGGAATACATGAATAGACAATGAATCATCCCAAATTGAGAAGGTGGACATTGAGAGCAAGATTATTTTTTCTGCTTTTCCTCTTTTTGTGTATGTGTATGCTTCTGTGTGAGATTTTATTGGTATAGCTTTGCTTTCACCATTTGTCCTAGGGTTCTATCCGTCCGTTTTTTTTTTTACATTAAATTTTTTTTCTTAATAATTATTTTTTATTTTAATAACTTAATTTTATTTTACCTTACTTTATTTTCTTTTCTTTTATCCTCTCTTTCTATCCACTTTTTCTCCTTTTTATTCTGAGCCGTGTGGATGAAAGGCTCTTGGTGCTGCAGCCAGGAGTCAGTGTTGTGCCTCTGAGGTGGGAGAGCCAACTTAAGGACACTGGTCCACAAGAGACCTCCCAGCTCCACGTAATATCAAATGGCGAAAATCTCCCAGAGATCTCCATCTCAACACCAACAGCCAGCTTCACTCAACGACCAGCAAGCTACAGTGCTGGACACCCTATGCCAAACAAATAGCAAGACAGGAACACAACCCCACCCATTAGCAGAGAGGCTGCCTAAAATCATAATAAGTCCACAGACACCCCAAAACACACCACCAGACGTGGACCTGTCCACCAGAAAGACAAGATCCAGCCCCATCCACCAGAACACAGGCACTAGTCCCCTCCACCAGGAAGCCTACACAACCTACTGAACCAACTTTAGCCACTGGGGACAGACACCAAAAACAACGGGAACTACGAACCTGCAGCCTGCAAAAAGGAGACCCCAAACACAGTAAGATAAGCAAAATGAGAAGACAGAAAAACACACAGCAGATGAAGGAGCAAGATAAAAACCCACCAGACCTAACAAATGAAGAGGAAATAGGCAGTCTACCTGAAAAAGAATTCAGAATAATGATAGTAAAGATGATCCAAAATATTGGAAATAGAATAGATAAAATTCAAGAAACATTTAACAAGGACCTAGAAGGACTAAAGATGAAACAAGCAATGATGAACAACACAATAAATGAAATTAAAAATAGTCTAAATGGGATCAATAGCAGAATAACTGAGGCAGAAGAACGGATAAGTGACCTGGAAGATAAAATAGTGGAAATAAATACTGCAGAGCAGAATAAAGAAAAAAGAATGAAAAGAACTCAGGACAGTCTCAGAGACCTCTGGGACAACATTAAACGCACCAACATTCAAATTATAGGGGTTCCAGAAGAAGAGAAAAAGAAAGGGACTGAGAAAATATTTGAAGAGATGATAGTTGAAAACTTCCCTAATATGGGAAAGGAAATAGTTAAGTCCAGGAAGCACAGAGAGTCCCATACAGGATAAATCCAAGGAGAAGTACGCCAAGACACATATTAATCAAACTGTCAAAAATTAAATACAAAGAAAACATATTAAAAGCAGCAAGGGAAAAACAACAAATAACACACAAGGGAATCCCCATAAGGTTAACAGCTAATCTTTCAGCAGAAACTCTGCAACCCAGAAGAGACTGGCAGGACATATTAAAGTGATGAAGGAGAAAAACCTACAACCAAGATTACTCTACCCAGCAAGGATCTCATTCAGACTTGATGGAGAAATTAAAACCTTTACAGACAAGCAAAACCTGAGAGAGTTCAGCACCATCAAACCAACTTTACAAAAAATGCTAAAGGATCTTCTCTAGGCAAGAAACACAAGAGAAGGAAAAGACCTACAATAACAAACTCAAAACAATTAAGAAAATGGGAATAGGAACATACATATCGATAATTACCTTAAATGTAAATGGACTAAATGCTCCCACCAAAAGACACAGATTGGCTGAATGGATACAAGACCCATATATATGCTGTCTACAAGAGACCCACTTCAGACCTAGAGACACATACAGACTGAAAGTAAGGGGATGGAAAAAGGTATTCCACGCAAATGGAAACCAAAAGAAAGCCGGAGTAGCAATTCTCATATCAGACAAAATAGACTTTAAAATAAAGACTATAACAAGAGACAAAGAAGGACACTACATAATGATCAAGGGATCGATCCAAGAAGAAGATATAACACTTGTAAATATTTATGCACCCAACACAGGAGCACCTCAATACATAAGGCAAATACTAACAGCCATAAAAGGGGAAATCGATAGTAACACATTCATAGTAGGGGACTTTAACACCCCACTTTCACCCATGGACAGATCATGCAAAATGAAAATAAATAAGGAAACACAAGCTTTAAATGATACATTAAATAAGATGGACTTCATGGATATTTATTGGACATTCCATCCAAAAACAACAGAATACACATTTTTCTCAAGTGCTCATGGAACATTCTCCAGGATAGCTCATATCGTGGGTCACAAATCAAGCCTTGGTAAATTTAAGAAAATTGAAACTGTATCAAGTATCTTTTCTGACCACAACACTATGAGACTAGATATCAATTACAGGAAAAGATCTGTAAAAAATACAAACACATGGAGGCTAAACAATACACTACTTAATAAAGAAGTGATCACTGAAGAAATCAAAGAGGAAATCAAAAAATACCTAGAAACAAATGACAATGGAGACACGACGACCCAAAATCTACGGGATGCAGCAAAAGCAGTTCTAAGAGGGAAGTTTATAGCAATACAATCGTACTTAAGAAACAGGAAACATCTCGAATAAACAACCTAACCTTGCACCTAAAGCAATTAGAGAAAGAAGAACAAAAAAACCCCAGAGTTAGCAGAAGGAAAGAAATCATAAAGATCAGATCAGAAATAAATGAAAAAGAAATGAAGGAAATGATAGCAAAGATCAATAAAACTAAAAGCTGTTTTTTTGAGAAGATAAACAAATTTGATAAACCGTTAGCCAGACTCATCAAGAAAAAAAGGGAGAAGACTCAAATCAATAGAATTAGAAAAGAAAAAGGAGAAGTAACAACTGACACTGCAGAAATACAAAAGATCACGAGAGATTACTACAAGCAACTCTATGCCAATAAAATGGGCAATCTGGAAGAAATGGACAAATTCTTAGAAATGCACAACATGCCAAGACTGAACCAGGAAGAAAAAGAAAATATGAACAGACCAATCACAAGCACTGAAATTGAAACTGTGATTAAAAATCTTCCAACAAACAAAAGCCCAGGACCAGATGGCTTCACAGGCGAATTCTATCAAACATTTAGAGAAGAGCTAACACCTATCCTTCTCAAACTCTTCCAGAATACAGCAGAGGAAGGAACACTCTCAAACTCATTCTACGAGGCCACCATCACCCTGATACCAAAACCAGACAAGGATGTCACAAAGAAAACTACAGGCCAATATCACTTATGAACGTAGATGCAAAAATCCTCAACAAAATACTAGCAAACAGAATCCAACAGCACATTAAAAGGATCATACACCATGATCAAGTGGGGTTTATTCCAAGAATGCAAAGATTCTTCAATATACACAAATCAATCAATGTGATAAACCATATTAACAAATTGAAGAAGCAAAACCATATGGTCATCTCAATAGATGCAGAGAAAGCTTTTGACAAAATTCAACACCCATTTATGATAACAACCCTGCAGAAAGTAGGCACAGAGGTACTTTCCTCAACATAATAAAGGCCATATATGACAAACCCACAGCCAGCATCGTCCTCAATGGTGAAAAACTGAAAGCATTTCCACTAAGATCAGGAACAAGACAAGGTTGCCCATTCTCACTACTCTTATTCAACATCGTTTTGGAAGTTTTAGCCACAGCAATCAGAGGAGAAAAGGAAATAAAAGGAATCCAAATCAGAAAAGAAGAAGTAAAGCTGTCACTGTTTGCAGATGACATGATACTATACACAGAGAATCCTGAAGATGCTACCAGAAAACTAGTAGAGCTAATCAATGAATTTGGTAAAGTAGCAGGATACAAAATTAATGCACAGAAATCTGTGGCATTCCTATACACTAATGATGAAAAATCTGAAAGTGAAATCAAGAAAACACTCCCATTTACCATTGCAACAAAAAGAATAAAATATCTAGGAATAAACCTACCTAAGGAGACTAAAGACCTGTATGCAGAAAATTATAAGACACTGACGAAAGATATTAAAGATGATACAAATAGATGGAGAGATATACCATGTTCTTGGATTGGAAGAATTAACACTGTATAAATCACTCTACTACCCAAAGCAATCTACAGATTCAGTGCAATCCCTATCAAACTACCACTGGCATTTTTCACAGAAGTAGAACAAAAAATTTCATGATTTGTATGGCAACACAAAAGACCCCGAATAGCCAAAGCAATCTTGAGAACGAAAAATGGAGCTGGAGGAATCAGGCTCCCTGACTTCAAACTATAGTATAAAGCTATAGTAATCAAGACAGTATGGTACTGGCACAAAAACAGAAATATAGATCAATGGAACAGGATAGAAAACCCAGAGATAAACCCACACACATATGGTCACCTTATCTTTGAAAAAGGAGGCAGCAACGTACAGTGGAGAAAGGACAGCCTCTGCAATAAGTGGTGCTGGGAAAACTGGACAGCTACATTTAAACGTATGAGATTAGATCACTTCCTAACACCATACACAAAAATAAGCTCAAAATGGATTAAAGACCTAAATGTAAGGCCAGAAACGATCAAACTCTTAGAGGAAAACATAGGCAGAACACTCTATGACATATATCACAGCAAGATTCCTTTTGATCCACTTCCTAGAGCAATGGAAATAAAAACAAAAATAAACAAATGGGACCTAAAGAAAGTTAAAAGCTTTTGCACAGCAAAGAAGACCATAAACAAGACCAAAAGACAACCCTCAGAATGGGAGAAAATATTTGCAAATGAAGCAATTGACAAAGGATTAATCTCCAAAATGTATAAGTAGCTCATGCAGCTCAATAACAAAAAAACAAACAACCCAATCCAAAAACGGGCAGAAGACCTAAATAGACATTTCTCCAAAGAAGATATACAGACTGCTGACAAACACATGAAAGAATGCTCCACATCATTAATCATTACAGAAATGGAAATCAAGACTACAATGAGATATCATCTCACACCACTCAGAATGGCCATCATCAAGAAAGCTAGAAACAATAAATGTTGGAGAAGGTGTGGAGAAAAGGGGACACTCTTGCACTGCTTGTGGGAATGTGAATTGGTACAGCCACTATGGAGAACAGTATGGAGGTTCCTTAAGAAACTACAAATACAACTACCATATGACCCAGCAATCCCACTACTGGGCATATACCCTGATAAAAACATAATTCAAAAAGAGTCATGTACCAAAATGTTCATTGCAGCTCTATTTACAATATCCTGGAGATGGAAACAACCTAAGTGCCCATCATCGGATGAATGGATAAAGAAGATGTGGCACATATATACAATGGAATATTACTCAGCCATAAAAAGAAATGAAATTGAGCTATTTGTAATGAGGTGGATAGACCTAGAGTCCGTCATACAGAGTGAAGTAAGTCAGAAAGAGAAAGACAAATACCGTATGCTAACACATATATACAGAATTTAAGAAAAAAAATGTCATGAAGAACCTAGGGGTAAGACAGGAATAAAGACACAGACCTACTAGAGATGGACTTTAGGATATGGTGAGGGGGAAGTGTAAGCTGTGACAAAGCGAGAGAGAGGCATGGACATATATACCCTACCAAATGTAGGGTAAATATCTAGTGGGAAGTAGCCGCATAGCACAGGGAGATCGTCTTGGTGCTTTGTGACTGCCTGGAGGGGTGGGATAGGGAGGCTGGGAGGGAGCGAGACGCAAGAGGGAAGAGATATGGGAACATATGTATATGTATAACTGATTCACTTTGTTATAAAGCAGAAACTAACACACCATTGTAAAGCAATTATAGTCCATTAAAACTTGGAAAAAAAAGATTAATACGAGGATGTAGGTGAAAGAGTGGAATAATAAAATGACTTGGGGCTCTGGTTCTGGAAACGTCAGACCTGGTTTGAATTCTGATTCTACCACTTTTTTTGTTGTGTGACCTAAGCCAAGTCATATTCTCTCTCTAGGTCTCAGCTTCTTCATCTCTGAAGTAGGAAAATGGAATTAATAACAGTACTAGTTCATATAGTTAGTATGAGAATGTACATAATGCAAGCAAAGTGTTTAGGACAGAGCATGGAATAAATGATGACTATTATTTAGCTACTACTATCATCAAGAAGAACCATGAAAGTCTGATATGAGAAAAGTCATGTCTGAGTCCATTTTGCTTGTCCACCTTCTCCCCCTATGATAGTCTTCCCTGAAATATATTTGACACTTCAAGAAATAAGGCAACCTCCTTCAACTGATCCAAAATCTATTTTCCCTCAAACTTCTCTTGGAGCAGGGAGCTGATAAAATGCCTCATTCAATGCCTGGTGTATAAGACATCCTAGAAAGGACGTCTATACAAACAGCCTAAGAAAGATGAGAATTAAAACATGATCGTTAATCTAAACATAAATCATCTACAGGAAAGTAATAACTACTGGTCAAGTAACTCACTGGTCAAGTAATAATTAAGAATTCACAGAAAAAATAAAGTGAAACTCATTTAGGGCATCCCACTGATTGAGACCCAGAAGCTTTTTCTCCTATACAAAAATGTGGGGCTCCAAGAGTCTCAATAAAAAGATCCATTTAAAGAAAATACAAATACCATGATATGTTCTTGATATTTCATCTCAATTTCATAGACATATACACTTCTGTCATATGTTAACTTGTCTTAGTAGTAAAAAGACAAAAACAGATGGATTCTGATGGTTTAACGGCAGAAATATTTGTCCTGTGGTTTTTGCTACTTTATAAAAGTATTAGAAAGGAATTCAGAAGTGGGGTAAAACCTCAAAGTTAATTGAATCTCCTTTATGTTGTCTGACAAATTAAGATTGCAAGTAGCCTTTATTACAGAACATCTGCTCATGTGGTATCATCAATGTCAAGTTATTTCCCTTTTTTCTTTAAAACCACAATCACTACATGAAGTTCTTGCACTCCTCATAAGAGGTTTTGTTATATACTCAAGTAAGCAAATTTGAGGTATTTGAGAAATAAGATTATTTCCAATGTTAATGCTCTTCAAAGACTTTTTGTTTGTTTGTTTTTTCAAAGACTTACTTTTAATGTTCGTCTGTATCTATCATTAAAATGTAACCTAACACAATTATCATCAATAGGATACAGGTGTTGGATAATTATATTAGTATCAACACTACAGGCAAATTAAGATTTCTTCCCATGTGATGGAGTTCTGATAAATATCAATTCCTTGGTTTACTGAATCCTGAAGATCAAAAGGCCCTGCATATGGCACTAATAAATCAAACAGAGTCATCAAATCTACAGTCTGTTTTCTTTGGCTAAAACTGCAAAGTTTTACTCACAGAGCCTTATCTACTGCTAAAAATTCTCTGCCAAACCAAATTTAGCTTACCAAGAGTACAGAAAATATACCACTCCCCAGCTGCACCCTCCTGGGTGGGGCTTTTGAAGTTCAGGGATACTATTGTGTGGTGATCTAGAATATCTGGTCTTTTCCTCTCCCTTGTCTTTTTACATCTCACTATCAACTAAAAACTCATCTGGCAAGTAAAAAGTTACCTCTAGATTCAGACTGGAAAGTTACAAAATACTTTTTGACTTATTAACAAAACCAAACATAAATAAAGGTACTAAATAAAATTTCTAAGTTATGATTAACATATACACCCCAAAAATACTAAAATATCTCACAAAACTTTTTTCTCACTCAAATACCAGTAACAATTCCTGATGTTGGGAATTCTACAAAGGTATTTATAGTCTAAATAATCACTTTGTCATAAACTGACGCTAAACTTTGTGTGATGGTGGTGTTACTTGAAAGAGAAGGGGCCAGGAAAAGATATTATAAGCAGGATGAAAGCCCAGGAAAAATGCCACTATCTTTTGGTTGGTTTCTCTAAAGAGGATATTCTGATAGATAAACCATTCTGTTCCATAATATTTCCAATCTTGAAGGAAATACACAAATGAGTGATGGGATCAGGTTGCGTTTTGTTTTTTCTTTATAAAACTAGTTTGTACCTTTCAAAATTTTTTACATAATTATGTTTAAAATAGGTAAAGAGAAATACCAAAATGTGTTTCTTTGGCTCAACTGAAACCACCCTAAAGCAGTAAGAAATACTCCCTTTTCATGTCCAAAAGGATTTCGGAAAGGTGTAATAATTTGCCCTAATAAGCTGAAATCTCAGCTAAGAATTTTTGCCCACTCTCCAGAGTTTCTCAGCATAGGCGTTATTATTTTGAACTGGAAAATCTTTGTTGCGAGGGCTCCCCTGTGCCTTATAGAAGGTTCAGAACATCTCGGGCTTCTACCCCCACAAGCCCTGTCCAGGTCATGATACTTAAAAATGTCTCCAAACAACAAGGACCTGTTGTACAGCACAGGGAACTATATTCAATACTCTGTAATAACCTGTAATGGAAAAGAATCTGAAAAAGAATAGCTATGTATATGTATAACTGAATCACTTACCTGTACACCTGAAACACTATAAATCAACTACACTTCAATAAAATTTTTTTTTTAATTTATAATGAATATATATATTTAAAAATCTCCAAATATCACGGGGTGGGGAAAGTCACCCCACGTCGAGAACCACTACTCCAGACTAATATTTTCTTTACAAGTCAACTACAGGAGTTTCATATAATCATGGACCATTAATTGGCACAGCATTCCATTTTAATAATGTTCTAATTCTGAGATCTCCCTGAAATTACACTTTTGATCTGACAAGATACTTTTCCATGGTCTCTCTCTGGTATTTACGTAAAGATGCATTTTGGAAAAAACTAAAACCTCTTCCTTCTGAAATATTTGCATTCAGTCTCTCCCTTTAGGATTCTGGCCTATCACTCCATTTTAGTTCTGGGTTGGATCCACTGCAGTCCCTTAGATTGAAACCAAATTCCCATTTCCAGCTGGCACTGCCACTGCGGGACAAGTACAGGTGCGTGCCATTTGGTAAACAGGGACCAGAAAGCACCTTGTGAGACCTTACATAATGTTATATGAAGTGAGAAAGAGCTTACAGTTAGAATTGGTGAATACAAGAGTGGTATTATGAGTCCGTTTACATTTAGAGAAAGCCTGTTCCATGCCTGAAGTGACACAAAACAATGTTTAGAGAAGAGTTTCCAAGGCACAGTATGTCACAGACTGGGAAGAAGGATCATTCAAATACTACTGTGGTCAGGAGTCCCAAGCCTACTCCCTTTAGACGCCAATACACCCAAAGTCTGACAAGTTAGCCTCTGAAATCTGGGGTTTTCTTCTTCTTGGCTATAGCTTTGCTAAAGAAACACCAAGAAAGAATTGGCCTGGTTCCTGTCATCAAGATTTGTTTGGAGGCCCCATCGCTGTAGTAACGAACCTTGCAGGAGTGGACAAAGCCTATTAATAGAAGCTTTCAGCTGACACAGACATCACTGGAGGTGACAGACCCCATTCCGTGGATGCCCCAAACTTCTATTCTAAAAATGTGCTGGAATGATACAACCCAGGGAGTATACGACTGCACTGAATATTCCAGACCCCAGAGAATCCCCAGTAAGAAATGCCAACTGCCTTTTAGGGCTATTAGTATTAGCCAATCTGCTCCTATGGTGACAGCCACACTACTTTCTGGAGATATATATATATATATATATATATATATACACAACCTAGATAATGAATTACAGGCCAACCAGATTCTGCTTCCTGGGGAAAATGCCTTTTACATCCTTTTCATCACTGATAATCTACTATTCTGTATTTTGCTTTGTGTATGAGTTATCTGAATACTTACATTAACCACTTCCTCCCACAATCTGCTACATAAGGATGACGGTGAGGATATAAAGTACATCTTACTTACTTTCTACCCTTTATAGAAGGGGTTGACAACCTTTTTCTGTAAAGAGCCCAATAGTAAATGTTTTAGACTTCACTTCTGTACGTTCATTGTCAGGACTACTCAACTCTGACCTTGTAGTGTGAGAACAGCCACAGACTATATATAAATAAATGAACATGGCTGTGTTCCAATAAAACTTTATTTACAAAAACAAGGAGCACACCAGATTTGGTCCAAGAAATGTAGTTTGCTGATCCCTAACTTATAAGTACTTAGCATAACTTCATACTTATAGTAGGTTAAACCAATTTCTCGATTTAATTTACCATATTATTTCTCCTGCTCCATTTCTGTTTATATATACAACACACATTGTTTTTGTTATGCAGAAAAAAGAAGCTTAATGATCTCAATCACTAGCTATGTGGCTTTTGGCTCCTTTAAGACACTCTGTCCTTTGGCAACTAAATTTTAACCCATAAAAGAGCAATGTTCTGACTGTGTTGTCCAAGTTTCTCAGTTATTGTAGGAGACATAACTATTTTACATTATGTTGGAAAGTGACTTTTCAAACCAATTATACTGTTGAATGTGTACAAATTAAAGTCTCATCAATAAAATAAATTACTCTTTGCCAGATAAACAGCAGCTCCTCTGATACAGTAACATCTTGGAAAAAGCAGCTGGAAAAAAGTACAAACTTACAATTCAAAAGCCACTACAGGGCTTCCCTGGTGGTGCAGTGGTTGAGAATCTGCCTGCTAATGCAGGGGACACGGGTTCGAGCCCTGATCTGGGAAGATCCCACATGCCACGGAGCAACTGGGCCCGTGAGCCACAACTACTGAGCCTGCGCGTCTGGAGCCTGTGCTCCGCAACAAGAGAGGCCGCAACAGTGAGAGGACCGCGCACTGCGATGAAGAGTGGCCCCCGTTTGCCGCAACTAGAGAAAGCCCTCGCACAGAAACGAAGACCCAACAGAGCAAAAATAAATTAATAAAAAACTCCTACCCGCAACATCTTCTTAAAAAAAAAAAAGCCACTACAAACCCCTACAGGAAAGCTGTCCAAAGATCACTCATTTACCAAGTGCAATTCATTAATTGTTTTGAAAGTTCAAGTATTTAAAGTGGGTAAGTTTTAGATATCTGGAAGTTCAAGTTCTGTAAACAGAAATATAGGAGAGGCTCATGGTGGAGGTGAGGGGAGTCTGTAATGTCACAATCACCCAAAATAATATCTAACCAAATAAAATAAACATTTGTGCTTTAAGTTCAAATTAACATTTATGAAGATCAATGTTTTGATTCTCACCTGGAAGAAACTTCCCACACTAGAATCTTTAACCAAACTGATTCTTGTGTAAACCTCAAAACAAAAAAATGCAGATCAAGTACTAGACGAGTTAGAAAACTTGTACTTGATTGCTTCTTTTGAATACTTATGTTATTCTCAAAAGCAATAAAACTGATCAACTAAAAAGAAAAACCAAAGGTTGATGAAGATGGTAGAATTTGTCTTTAAAAAAAAAAAAAATTTCCCCCCAAAAGGATTTCCCATTAAAGAGCAATGATAATAAGGTAACTTTCAAAAACAAACTGCCTATTTCTAAAATGTTCATGTTTTTCCAAATAGTTGCATAACTACCTAAGTTATCCCTACCAGTAATAAAGCTGTGGATGGGGGCATATAGTTTACCTTGTTTTTCATACTGAGGATACCTAAATGACTGACCCAGAGGGATATTCCATGGGGAGAAAAACAACCCATCTCCCTCAACAGTTATCAAAATTCTCCAAACTTTCTCAAGATGCTCAGAGTTAAGAAGAAATAGAAAAGTTACACCAATAAGAATGTCAGGGATTCTGAATGCTGCTGTCACATCAGAAGGTAATATTTCATCAGTTACTCATTATGTAAAACTAGTAGCATTGTTCACAATAGCTAAAAGGTGAAAACAACTGAAATCTCTATCAACTGATAAACAGATAAACAAAATGTGGAATAGTCATATAATGAAATATTATTCAGCCATAAAAAGGAATGAAGTTCTGCTACATGCTACAAAACAGATGGGCCCTGAAAATATGCTAAGTGAAAGAAGCCAATCACAAAAGACCATGTATTACATGATCCCATTGGCATGAACTGTCCAGAATAGGCAAATCTATAAAGATAGGAAGTAGATGAGTGGATGGCTAGGGCTGGGGGAGATGAGGGAATTGGGAAGTGATAACTAAATGGCACAGGGTTTATTTGGGAGGCAATGAAAATGTTTTAAAATTAATTGTGGTAATGTTTGCACAACTCTGAATATACTAAAAACCACTGAATTGTACACTTTAAATGGGTGAATTGTAGGTATGTGAATCGTATCTCAATAAAGTTGTTTTGAGAAAACTGTACTGAAAATATACTGACAATTGCTCATTCAATTGTGTCCAGTAAGGCAATTTAATTCAATCCCTATGTTTTTAAAGACTAAAACATAATTAAGTTATGTATACTTAGGGGATATTTAACCCATCAGATTATTATGGCAGTTTTTAAAAAGGAAATGTTATGAGAATCAACCAAGAGAATTTAATGGCGAATTTGGCAGTAACGTTTCCAACGAACTACAGATAAAATGTAAAATATTAGCCAAAGAAAATAGTAGTAGATTTGGTAGTGTTACATTAAGAAGGATATAAATTAGAAAAACATGTTGAGATATTTAGAGGTAAAAGGTGGTAAGTTTAAATAGAAAACTAAAAAGTAGGATATTAATTTTTCTCCAAGGTTGTAAATACAGACAGGGCTTTGAAAATAAAACTTAAACCTTGTAACACAGACTGAGATCTACTTACTGACAAAGAAAAAGTAGCATTAAGGTAAAATGAAAATAGTGATTTAAGTATACAAAAATCAGATAAAAGTATTGATCACAAAATAATCATACATTAATTCCTTTGTATAAAGTGTATCCGCAAATTCTGTACATCAAAAGCTGTCTTTTATTGACTTGTTCTTACATGCCTACTATGTGTCTGGAAATGTGTTAGCACCTTGGGGAAACAGTGCTGGACAATCCAGATACGATCCTTGACCCAGAGGCTTTCCAGTCTAGCTTATGATTTAACATTTACCTGCCTTTTGCTTCAATATTTCACATTTACAAAGAACTCTAACAAGTTGGCTGCTTTTATTCAAACATTTAAAATCAAAGCTAGAAGTATGAATGAGCAGTCAGATAAATCATTTCCTTCCTATCATGGTAGGACAAATTATATATTTCATAGGTTAAACTGAGGTGTAACTTACACGCAGTAAAATGTACAAATCTAGGTGTACAGCTCAATTAATTCTTACATATGTATACACCAATGTAAATATCACCAGTTCAAGACACAGAATAGTTCCCCAGATGATGACTCTGGACGATGGTTTGCTAAGTGTTGATACTGGATTGCTTGCTTGTTCCTAGCAACTCTCCTAGGGCATTGGGTAGAAGATTTTGTAAAAGGCAAACAAATTGATATTAGTCAATCATTTTGTGGAAATAAAATCATATCTGGGGGCTTCCCTGGTGGCGCAGTGGTTGAGAATCTGCCTGCCGAGGCGGGGGACACGGGTTCGTGCCCCGGTCCGAGAAGATCCCACATGCCGCGGAGCGGCTGGGCCCGTGAGCCATGACCACTGAGCTTGCACGTCCGGAGCCTGTGCTCCGCAACGGGAGAGGCCCGCGTATCGCAAAAAAAAAAAAAAAAAAAAAAAAAATCTGGATAACTGGTTGTCTCTGCATAGAAAATACTAGCTCATTTCTAGGAAAGGGAAAATAGTGGCAAAAAGAAGAAAAGGAAGCAGAACAGGCTCCTGCAGAATGGACAAACGTAAGTGGTAAGTAAGAGGGACTTTACGTGGGAGGAATTCTGTTGATTCTCCTCACATTTATTTTGCAGGGAAGGTCGGTAGTAGTAGGGAATTGTTGCTATAAGACATGAAACCAAAGACATCAAAGCTAGATTTGAGGGGCAGCATCAAGTGAGCCTAGGAGAATCAAACAGCAGCCTGAAACACACGGAATAATTGTTCCATCCCATCTACCTATCCATCTATGTATTTATTTAACATTTTCAGGAGAAAATATTCCAGCCTGTGAAAAAGACCCTGAATTTATCTGTCTCCCAACCCACTTTCCACACCTACCTCTTTTAAATCTAATCACATGTTGTTGCATCTAAGGATTATGTCTATGAGCTACACTATTTTTTCTACAACAAGGTAGGGCAAAAAAATATAAAATTCTTTGTCACTATCAAACGTCATTCTCTAATGTTGAAGTTAATTGAAGGAAGACAAGGAGGTGACAGATGTCCAATGAACAGCTAGAAATTAGCAACTGTGAGAAAGTTAAGATTTTAGTATATATCTACTCTTATATTTCTCCCATTTTATTGTACTACTTTGACACACTACAGCCCAGGTGCTACAAAAGCTTAAAGATAGAAAACAACTAAAGGAAAAGACAAAACTTCATGGAATTCAATGGGGGAGTGGGCTAAGGAGGGGCCTATCAATGGTGGCTTGCCACAAACATCAGCACACCTGGTAGGTAAGAGGGACCCTCCCAGGATAAATACGGTGCAACCTGCTCACCTTAGGCCTCTCCCAAGTTGCTTTATCCTGCCTCAACTCCCCGAGTTGTCAAGAAGCCAAATTCTGTTGATCAGAGCACTGAAATACTTCCAAGAACACTACCTCAAAAAATAAAGATAATTATTATGTCTTGTCTCAATCTTTTTTTCTTAAACCATGCCTGGTGGTTCCCAGACCCATCAGGGTCCACTGACTGCTCTAAGAGCTCTATTTCTACTTTGCCAGCATCTTTTAAATGTGGCAACCAAACATGAGACCCAGACGTAGTCTGATGGGGGCAGAAGGTAATGGAGCTGTAATTTTCCATGACTGACATACAATGTTTCTATTAATACAGGCTCAGATTAAACTAGCTCACAGAGCACTGGTGAGCCACTGTAACCAAGATCATCATTCCCCACCACCCCTGCCCCCAGTAAAAACTGTCTCAAAGGCCAATCTCCCTATACTTAACTAATCAAAACAACTACTTGATTTTAAATGAAGGAACTTACAATTATCTCAGTTAAATTTCCCTTTCTTGGGTTTAGCCTAGCATTTCTATTTGATAAGACTTTTTAATCATAATTCTGGGATAATATGAAATATATGATCCCTCCCATTTTAGGTCACTGGTGAGCATGCCTTCCATATCTTTATGAAACTCACCATAAAAATAACAAACAGGGGCTTCCCTGGTGGCGCAGTGGTTGAGAGTCCGCCTGCCGATGCAGGGGACACGGGTTCGTGCCCCGGTCCGGGAAGATCCCACATGCCGCGGAGCGGCTGGGCCCGTGAGCCATGGCCGCTGAGCCTGCGTGTCCATAGCCTGTGCTCCGCAACGGGAGAGGCCACAACAGTGAGAGGCCCGCGTACCGCAAAAAAAAAAAAAAAAAAAAAAAAAAAAAAATAACAAACAGGACAGCAAAAATGCAAAGCTCTGTAAGAGATCTCCACAGGGGTCTCCTGACAGGCTGACATAGACTCTAAATGTGTTTGTTCAGGCAGTACAAATCCACCTATCTCAAGAATCACCCAGCTTTCATATCTCCTCCACCTTATCCTAATGTATCATTAAAAGACTGATGGATGGGTCACTATTCTCTAGTCAACCGTATAATAAGAATATTAGATTCCCTAGGTATAACAAGCCATTAGAACCTAGTGACAGCCACAATCTTTCTTAAATGCTCCTTGACTACACAGCTCAAATTCAATTCTAGAATTTTATTAGGAAACAATGTAGGACTAAGGAATTGAGAGCTCTACTCATAGGAGATCATGCTTACTTTATCACTGTATGTTTACTGTCGCACTTCCAAGGCCAAATACTCATATTACTCACTGTAACACTATCTTTAACAGTAGTACATTATATTATCTTCAAATAATCTTGAAGCAAGTCCACAAGATTTCCCATCAATTTTAAAATTATTCAGTGATGTAATTAAATAGAGGTCTGAATGTTTTAGGTTATTTGATAAAAGGCCAATGACTGAAGGCTATAAATACGTGCAATGGCTCCATTCTTTGTCCCAACAGCTATGCCTGACATAACTACGTTTAATTGCCTGACAAAAGTAGTACTAATTGAGAGAGAGAAAAAAGTCATTATTGGCCCTATGTAATAATTACTCATGCTTTTTTTTTTAAAGTACCAATCACTTAAAAGGAACGGCTAACTTTAAGACCACAGAAAATTGGAGTAACAAGAAAAAGTGATAATTCTAACTTGAGATATACTTGTAACTGACATTATCAATTTTTAAACATATATGATACATTGGTTCTGATTATTTGATGCTTTACTTGAAAGCATTTCACCATTGATTAATAAGAGTTATCATTCCTGCAAAGCTTCACATCTAAAAAAGATTTATAACCATTTTAATGATCCTTTACAACATCCAACCAAATCTTTCAGTGCCATCATTCCCTGCTCCTAGCCAGGTGAGGAAAATGACTCTTACATAGTTTGTAGAATTTTCACCAACTCTTCCTCAAGGGGCTGACTGGACTCCCACATAGGCTACTGGCTGCAGACTGAGAGACCAAATAAAGGGGATTTGCCTCCCCAGAAAAGAGAGGGGAGGGTTAGGGTGGGGGGAACCTCTTCCAGAATCAGAACCAAGTTTCCAGGTAGAAGCAGGGGGACAGAGAAGTTCTTCTCAAACTGAACACAGAAAAGACGCCCTCTGTGCCAAACAATGGGATGGTGAGCAGTTTTAAGAAAACCGGCTGTGGTTCCTTCTACTTAGACAAGGAGCCAATTGGTAGCCTGGCCCTGATTAGAGAATTAACAGTTCAAGTCTACCAGAAAGCCTTAATCGGGGGTGGGGTGCTGGGGGCGGGTGGCGGGGAAGAGTTGCGTAAGGAGGAGAATTAAATGGTGATAATTTAACTCAATACCCCTAATAGGAAAATTTGGGGTCCACAAAGAAGACGCCAGCTCCATGTCTTGGTGTATAACTCTACCACCTGGAGGAGAGAACTGCCCTACTCAGATGACAGAACTAGTCGCAACCTTCCTCCACCACTAAGAGAGATCACCTTGGCCAGGGGTTATCTTTATTTACAAAGTATTCGACCTTGGTTGTAAGATATACTTGTAAAAAATACAGAAAGTATTCTTAATTTTTTCCCCAGATAAGAGGAAAATAAGGAATAGAGTAATAGAAAACAAGAGTTTGGAGAAAGAAAGCTTCCAGAGAAAAAGAGAAAGTCCTGGGCTATTTTATCTTTTTTTTTTTAATGGATCTATTAAAGAAGCTGTGTCCTAATATTTTGTTGGGGGGTGGGGAGGAATTTCAGTCTAAGGTGACCCATGTGAGAGAAGGGCAGGTAAAAGAAAGGCCCCACAGGAATAATGAAAGGCCATAATCTCTCCAAGTTCATCGGTCACCACCTATGAAGCTAATACTGTAGATGGAGGGACCAACCCATAGTGTCCCCCAAGGCAACAGGTGGCTCAAATGAATTAGTCCAAGCCATTCCCAGGGTGCCGGGCATACAATACGTTGGAGGGAAGGTGGTTCAGCAGTGCATCCTGCCAACACAAGCCTGACATCTGCTTAATCTTCTCCCTCAGACTCCAACGCCATACTGGGTATTTCAAACGGGTAACAACTTGAAAGCTCCATGTGGACTTCCCATTCATTATTATTATTTCAAATGCTAAATGTTATCTACTTAAGGATCTTACCTTGGCAGGCAGGTAAGGATCTTACCTTCTCCATGCCCTGGCAGAAGGCAAGATTTTTCTGCTAATAAGGGCTTGGAGGCTTTATAAGATCATGGGAGTTTTCAAAATATTCCTACATATTCATAATAGTCAAAAATAGATCTGATGCCAGATGTAAAGTGGTGTCTTATGGGTAGTTTTAAAAGGTACTGATGGGGGGCTTCCCTGGTGGCGCAGTGGTTGAGAGCCCGCCTGCCAATGCAGGGGACACGGGTTTGTGCCCTGGTCCAGGAAGATCCCACATGCCGCGGAGCGGCTGGGCCCATGAGCCATGGCTGCTGAGCCTGCGCATCTGGAGCCTGTGCTCCACAAAGGGAGAGGCCACAGCAGTGAGGGGCCCGTGTACCGCAAGAAAAAAAAAAAAGGTACCGATGGGATAACTTTTAAAGCTACTTTAGAACTGCAGCTATGAATCTAATGCATAACCTGATTGCCTTTTGATCTTGGCTATGTGTTCACTATTCTTTAATGAACTAATCAGAAAAGACTTGGCATCCTTCTGCCCTGGAAAGATATTTGGCATTCAGGAAAGAAATTTAGATTAAACACCTTTTAACAATCCTTTCTGTAACAATTAAAAGCTTTTCCTTTGACTTACTGACACGGTTCACAACCACACACAATGAAAGCAAAATAAATCTTTCCTATGCGGTACATTACACGCCCTTAGATGGATTAAGACATGCTATCCAAGTCTGCATTTTTATAGGCTTTAGGCTGCTAAAAAGCCAACAGAATTAGTGACAGGTGAGCAGCAGGTAAACAAGGTGAGGAAAACCACTGGTAAGTATACTTCGGGATCTTCTGACCCTGTAGTCAGGACAGACCTGGGCTTGTGTTCTGAGAAAACAGAGTCCCCACCTTAATAATTCACAAGCTTAATCAGGAGACAAGAGGAAGCACACTGGGCAAAAGTTAGCTAACACATATGAACAAAGCATCCGTAATAGCAATTTTACATCAAAGCAGAACAAAATCTGTCAACTAGAAGAATAAAATGCTTAGTGCAGATTGTGTTTGCAGTTATGTATTTACATAAAGTCATCTCTTTAAAATCTTTTGAGCAGCATTTTAAAATTGGGGAAGTCCTTTACACAAATAATCCTAACAATCCGTGAGGTGGGTGTTACCAGAATCCCCATTTTATTAAAAATAAGGAGGAAGGGGGAAACTAGTTTAGAAATACTCAGTTTCTACTACATTTACAAACTAGTAACTATGTGTCATTTGGTTCACACAATTTTGGGAGCTATTCTTCACATTTCAGAGATTATGAAATTAAGACTCAAAGAGGTTATTTTGCCCCAGATCACAAAGCTAGCACAAGTGTCAGACCTGGAGCCTTTTCCCAGCCCTCAAGACTCTTTCTGGGATACCTTTTTCACTTGCTGTGTAAAAACACATGGTCTGTGTTCCTCACCAAAATATGGACAACCTGCTTTCCGGGGCCTAACACACTATGGTTACAAGCTGATTCCTGTGTCCAGAGTGCATTACATAAGCACTTTAATGCTGAAGGAAACGTCGGGGGCAGGGATGCTGCCCAACTGACTGATCCTATAAACTCATCTCAACAGTAACACCTATGCCGAGAGAAATCAGATGTAGGGGATGCATTTAGTTTCCCTAAAGAATTAGCATCTTAGTCAGTTTTCAAATATATACTTAATTATACTCAAATATATATTTAATTATACTCATCTGGAGACTGATCCTACAAACTGATCCTATAAACTCCATGTAAGAGGTCAGATACGAATAAGATCACCATTCATAAAATGGAATAATGCAGAAGAGGAGAGGCAAGAGATTGCTGTTGATGGACTCTCACCCTAACTCAAGGATCAAGAAAGAAGGTACCAGAATAACAGGTGAAGAGCAGTCAAGATTTCTGGCTAGTGAACATCTGTCGGGTGGAAGATTCTAGAACTAGTTTAAAAAAATAACCCACATCCCTTAAATATTTTATTTTAACTAAAAGTTTATAAAGACACATTAATCAACCAATCTTTTTTTTTTTTTTTTTTTGTAAAATTTATTTATTTATATTTGGCTGCATTGGGTCTTCATTGCTGTACTCGGGCTTTCTCCAGTTGCGGCGAGCGGGGGCTACTCTTCGTTGCAGTGCGCGGGCTTCTCATTGTGGTGGCTTCTCTTGTTGCGGAGCACGGGCTCTAGGCGTGCGGACTTCAGTAGTTGTGGCTCACGGGCTCTAGAGTGCAGGCTCAGCAGTTGGGGCGCACGGGCTTAGTTGCTCCGCAGCATGTGGGATCTTCCCGGACCAGGGCTCAAACCCACGTCCCGTGCATTGGCAGGCAGATTCTTAACCACCGTGCCACCAGGGAAGTCCCCAACCAATCTTTTGATGTAAGATCAAGGAGTTTTCTTTGAGTGGAGTCTGAAAAGCCTTACATAACCAAACTCAATACATTATCAGTGATCACCCTCTATAAACAAGAATTCAGAGACTTGCATAGCTATTGGAAATGCAGAGTCCTTCTTGATTCTTAAGATTTTTTTTCCCCCTTGGTGTAAAAAACTTCATGTTTCAACTTAGTTTTAGAAACTAAGAAACAATTACCTTTTGTGTATATTATTTAACTAACTAATGTAATTACAAGTGGAACACTCATACATATTTGGGAACAACTACTTGGTTTCTCGGTGAGTATACCACTCAACCTGCGGAGTGTAGAGTATAAGAAAGCACCCACCAGTGATGGGCAACAGTGAGGATGTTTCATAGAGGAATGGTGAGCATTGTTACCAGTGCAGGCCCATTAGTGGAGCTTTTGGTTGCAGACCCTGTAGGGTCGCTTAACAGCTTGGTAGAAGGGCTGCTGTTCAGGATGCATTAGCATGCAAGTTCCAACTTAGGAGATCCCCAGGACTGAAGACAGGAGAGAACACATCTTGGAGATATTGCAGGTTCTGTTCCAGACCACTGTAACAAAGTGAATATTGCAATAAAGCGAGTGCCACAAACTTTTTGGTTTCCCAACGCATATCTATTAAGTGTGCAATAGCAATATGCCTAAAAAAACAATGTATATATCTTAATTTTTAAAAAATTTATTGCTAAATATTGTTAACCATCATCTGACCCATAATCTTTTGGTTGGTGAAGGGCTTGAAATATCCCAAGAATTACTAAATGTGACACAGAGACACGAAGTGAGCAAATGCTGGTAGAAAAACGGCGCTGACAGACTTGCTCAAAGGAGGCTTTCCACAAACCTTCAATTTGTAAAACAAACACAGTATCTGTGAAGTACAATAAAACAAAGCACAATAAAAAGAGATATGCCTGTGTAAGTTTTAGGATACCTTAATAAGGTTTCAAAGTACATGTGCTGGGGAGATGTCTTTCCTTAAGAGAAGACGGATGTGGTAACATTTTCCTTTTCAAAATGATGGCTGCTGTCTTCAGTCCATTTTTTCTTCTAATACATTCAACCTCCCACAGTGATAAATTATACTTGGTTATAATTTTAGTTTTATAGTGTAATCATGACTCTCTTAAAACCACCCTTAGAAATGCTAAGTCTCCGATGAGTACAATTAAATATATATTTGAAAACTGACTAAGATGCTAATTCTTTGGGGAAACTAACTGTATCCCCTACATCTGATTTCTCTCAGCATTAAGTGTTACTGTTTTGTTTTTTTTTTTACAATTCTTGCCCCTTGTGGTTAGGAACTTAAATCTTTTGTATTTTTTCATTCATTCTTCCACATATACAATAAGCTTTTAATTGCACAGCTGCTGATACTCAAATGTGATGGTTTAATAATTATTTAACAACCAAATTAACATTATTAATTTAAAGCTAATCTGTCATGGTAATTATGCAACCTAAGGAAACAGAAGGGGGGAAAAATAGTTCCTTTTATACACTGTGCAAGTGTTATTTTACCAGTTCCAATAATTTCAAGAGTACATATAAACATTAGAGAGAATGTAATCATATTTCACGATCACAAAGACAGCAAAAACAAGGTGGTCGTATAGCTCTCACGTTATCATGCTTCCACACAGTCGCTATAGGAAGTAGGGAGGCAGAAATTTCTTTCACTTCAACATCCTGTTATTGAAATTTCTCTGAAAACTATTTGCTTTTTTAAAATACAGAAGCAAACGTTTTGGGACTTTAGACTATGACATCCCTCTGCTGTCTCAATAGAAGATTAATCTGTGGTCCTTGCCTCCCCTTTGTTATTTTTGTGGTTTAATACTCTTCATGGTAGAATCAGTTAACAAAAAAATCTCGGGTCGTTTCGTGGGAGTTTTCAAGAGCTCCACGCTCCTTGGCTAGTTTATGTCCTCCAACACAAAAGCAAGGGCTACAAAGACTGGTAAAGTGCAATTCTATTTATACAACTTGCTTACCCTGGCCGCTAGGTTATCCCAGGATTCTACTGTATGAACTTATTCGTATAACAGTGGGTTATCCCCTGAACTGTGTGCTCTAAGAGGGCCAAGATTTGTCTTTTTTATACAGGGAGCTCTCCCGTTCATTGTGGCCTATCTGCTCTACCCTCTTGAAGGGGAGGGGCCAACTATCACATTTCCAGATCATTTGGATGTATTTATAGTTAAGACATCTATAAATACATAAGTCAGTTAAGAGAACTCAATTATAAATACATAACACATAAGTATAAATAAATCTTTACACTATTTAACTCAATATTTGTTGAGCACCAATTAAGTACCAGGCACAGTGCAAAGAGCTGAGAAATCAGATAGTTGTCTGCCCTCAAAATACCCTACTGATCAGGAGAAAAACACTTTAATATGAGAGAATAACAACTATAATCAAAATATAAACTGTTAATGGAGGGAGCACAAAGGAGGGAGGGATTCATTTAAGTGGGGCAGATTATTTAGAAAAGCTTCAAAGAAAAGGTGAATGTTAACCAGGTCATAAAGGACCAAGGGTATTTCACTAGGACGTAAAATAGCATGGAATGATCAGGGAACCGAAGATTGCTAATATTTTAGGCTCACTAAAGTATAAGGGAGAGCAAAGAAAGATGAGGGCGGAAAGGACAGATTGAAGAAGTCTTAAAAGTAATGCTTAAAAATAACTAGCTATTGGGCTTCCTTGGTGGCGCAGTGGTTGAGAGTCCGCCTGCCGATGCAGGGGACACGGGATCATGCCCCGATCCGGGAAGACCCCACATGCCGCGGAGCAGCTGAGCCCGTGAGCCACGGCCGCTGAGCCTGCGCGTCCGGAGCCTGTGCTCCACAACGGGAGAGGCTACAACAGTGAGAGGCCCGCATACCGCAAAAAAAAAAAAAAACCCCAAACAAAAAACTAGCTATTGTTAAAGGATGCTAGGGAACCAAACCCATTCTTTTGAAAACTGTTTTTTTTAAAAAAGGGAAAGAATGTTTTACTTTTCCTAGACTAACTGTTGGTTAAACAAAGGGTAGAAGAGGGAGACTTTCTCTAGACAGGTGAGTTCTGGCTGATAAATGAAGAAAGAATGGTAGAATAAAAATACCACCAATTGACAACCCCTAATGAATTAATGCATCTGGGCCCCGAGCATCAATGGGCACTAACTCACAAAACAAGAGATAACCTCACCTTACAGGCCTCCCAATGAAAGCTAGCAACTCCATCCATGAAATAGTCTTGCCCCCAAAACAAAACCTAACCTAAACCTGGCTATACCCCTAATTTACAGAAAATACACCACAAAGATACTATGAGCAAAGTCCAAACTGAGAGATTCTATAAGGCAAACAACCTAGTTTTTTTTTTTTCTTGAACTTTTACATGAAAAAAGAGATGAGAGGACCTACAGATTGAAAAGGACTTAAAAGACATTTTTACAAATGGCAAGACGTGGACCTTTTTTGGATCCTCATTCAAACAAACTGTAAGAAAAGAAAATTTATGACGTTTTGATTCTACTGGAAATTTGCTCAGTGACTAGATATTTTATGATATTAAGAATTCTTAATTTGGACTTCCCTGGTGGTACAGTGGTTAAGAATCCGCCTGCCAATGCAGGGGACATGGTTTCGAGCCCTGGTCTGGGAAGATCCCACATGCTGCAGAGCAACTAAGCCCATGCGCCACAACTACTGAGCCTGCGCTCTACAGCCCGCGAGCCGCAACTACTGAGCCCGCACGCCACAACTACTGAACCCCGTGCACCTAGAGCCCGTGCTCCACAACAAGAGAAGCCACCGCATGAGAAGCCCACACACCACGACAAAGAGTAGCCCTTGCTCGCCGCAACTAGAGAAAAACCCGCACACAGCAACGAAGACCCAACGCAGCCAAAAATAAATGAATTGATTAATTTTTAAAAAAAGAATTATTAATTTGTTCAGATGTGACAGTGATGTTTTAGTTCTGTTTTTAAAAAGTTCTTATTTTTTAGAGATTCATATTGAAATATCTATGAATGAATTAATATGACATCTAGGATTTTATTAAAAATTATACTGGGGGAAGGGTAGATGGCACAGTTGAGACAAGAAAGGTCATCAGTTAATAATTGTTGAAGCTGAGTGATGAATGAATGGGAGGCTTGTGATACTATTCTGCATATTTTGTGTATATTTGAAATTCTCCATAATAAAAGATTACAAAAAGAAAAGTAAGAATTTAGTGTTTAGCCCACATAGGCTCTAAGATTTTGAAACAAGGAGATGTTGTTTAAAAACAGCAGTATTAAATATATTTTGAAAATGACCCATAATACCATTTTAGCCAGTTGCTTTACATCCTTTTGCATATTCCCTTCCAGAATTTGTCTGTGTTATAGATAGCTATATAGAGAAGGGTCTGAGAAAGGAAAGAAACAGAAGACAGGTAAGCAGTGATTATCCAGGGAAAGATTATATAATAGAAAAGAAAGAAACTGGAAATGGCAGCTTAAGGTTGGTAGAGGAAGATCAGCTGACAAAGGAGACTCGCAGAGAATGGTTAGAGGGATCAGGGTAGGTATAACAGGGCCAAGGAATAGAATGGAAAAGCAAGTCAAAGATGACAGAAAGGTAAAATCCAATGCTTAGAAGATGTTTTCTACATAAGAATCTGGAAAGCACTGGTGACCTTTTACCAGTGGTAGTTTTATTTTTTTTTTTCCAGTACGCGGGCCTCTCACTGTTGTGGCCTCTCCCGTTGCGGAGCATAGGCTCAGGACGCGCAGGATCAGCGGCCATGGCTCACGGGCCCAGCCGCTCCGCGGCATGTGGGATCTTCCCGGACCGGGGCAAGAACCCGTGTCCCCTGCATCGGCAGGCGGACTCTCAACCACTGCGCCACCAGGGAAGCCCTCCCAGTGGCAGTTTTAAGGATAGTTTCCAAGAGGAAAAGCCAGACCACAATGGGTTGAGAAGTAAGCTTTTGAGATGTCTGTCAGTGAAGGAAAGGAAGTGAAGGGATTATAGCCTGAAGAGCATCAGGGTTAATAGGAGAGTTGAAGGCAGTATGAGAGGCTGGCTGTTTGGTATGAGGGATGTCTCAGTTTGCCTCAGAGGGATGCCTCTCTTGTAGAGAGACTAAGGGGAACACAGCACACAGAGGCAGATACTGAAGACACTGGAGCATAGGAGAGAGCAGGAATCAAGTTTTATCTGTTAAGAATACCAGCTTGTCCAGGTAAAGACTTCATTTATACTGGAGGTTTTTAAAGCTCTTTCCATGTTTTTATTATTAAACAATATTAACATCTTTGATTTGCCAGATATGTATATGTGTCATTTTCTGGTTTGTCTACTGATTTATTTTTCGCCTGAAATATACTAAGCCATGATTATTCTGGTTGGTATTTTCCCAAAGACAATCAAGGATGACCAGGGAACAAGTCTATCAAATTTTTCACCAATTAATCTCTGTAATATCCCCTGAGATTAACACCCTACCCTCACTGAGACATGGCATGAGGCTTTTCAGGGGGATTCTGCTGAGGATGTGAAATGTAAGGTCCATTCAATCAACCAGGGGACACAGAGTGAGATGCAGGGCCAAGAGGTCTTATGCCTAATGGGCATAAACCACTCATTAGGAAGCAGTTTAACATGTTCAAGTGGAGGAGACTTTGGGGAAGGGAGGACAGGACGTAAGAAGGACTATACACTATTCCAACTGGAAATGACAATGGCACATCAACTAGGGACCTGCCTCCTAGGGCCTTTTTGGGGAGCAATGAGAGCAGGGGCAGGGTTTTTGGGGGCAATGATCTTGGGCAGGTTATGAAACTTGGCCTCAGGTTCTGCTCTGCAAAATACAAGTTGTTAAAGGGAATTTCCGAAGTCTTCCTGCTTTTAAAAATCCTATAATTTTCTAAATTGTGAAGTAAATGCTGTATTAAAAATAGATGTTCATGGTTTCCAAATTGGGTCTTAAATCTTTAAAAGAGTACACAGTAAGCTGTGGAAGGTTTTCCAAAGAGAAAAGAGAGACAACAGACCTATTAATATGATGAGGATAAAAAGATGGCAACATGGGACACACCACCTCTTTCCTTCAAACCTTAGTGTTGGGGGAGGGATTTATGAGACTCACTGGTTTTATTACACAACCCAAGGAGGACTGTGCATGGCTTATCTTCAAAAGCAGGGAGGGGACTTGTTGCATGTCTCTGAAAGTGGCTGGACCATGAAGGCAGGCTTGGTAAGCAAGAATAAGGCATGACTGGGCGTCCCTGGTGGCGCAGTGGTTGAGAGTCCGCCTGCCGATGCAGGGGATGCGGGTTCGTGCCCCGGTCTGGGAGGATCCCACATGCCGCGGAGCGGCTGGGCCCCTGTGAGCCATGGCCACTGAGCCTGCGCGTCCGGAGCCTGTGCTCCGCAACGGGAGAGGCCACAACAGTGAGAGGCCCGCGTACCGCAAAAAAAAAAAAAAAAAAAAGAATAAGGCATGACTCTCACCTAAGATTATTGGATAACCTAGCACTTTCCCATCACAAGATCAACAACAAGTCTGATGTTCACCTTTAATTAAAACAATCCTGGAAAATAACGAGAAAGAGGAGGAAACTTGAAAGTAGAGTGAACACTTTATAATCCTGAAAATGTGTCAGGTCACCTCGAGCAGAATTTGTCAGATACTAAACATTTTAAACCAGGGTGTACTTCCAGCAAGACTTTGCTTTGATTCCTAATACAATCTAAGGTTAGGCCGAGTGGAAAATGACATTTAAAAAACACGTGCTGGAGTAAAAATTACATTGTGGCCATGGATTATAAATCACTAAATTCCTAGACTGTAGCTTTGCCTCTTAATCTTTACAAGAACACCTACCAACATCGGATCTTCATAGAATACAATTCATAAATTACTAAGTAAAAAGGTTAAGTCTTTGTCTATGACATAATTAATATTTTTGCGTGAATTAATACCTGAATGGCAGTTTGCATCAATAATCTCATCATTATTGTTAAGATCCACATTTTACAGTTAACCACTAGTAAGCTGATCCTGTCTCATCTTTTGATTCCAAGTGTATGCACTAGGGCCATGCCTCCTGGACCACCTCTCCTGGGCCCAGGAAGAGAAAATAATTTATTAACCAGGGATGGCTATGTTCCAGGACAAGGGAGCCCTATGTTCCTTCTTTATATCCTCCATGAGTACAACCTTAAGATAATGCAATATAGTAGATGGGAGCTCTCACAGTCACACTGGCCATGTCCTAGCCTCTGGTATAAGGCGTATGAAAAAATGTAGTAAGTCAATAAACTGATAAATAAGTGCCCCTGGATAGGCTCTAAGGTACCATCACCTCTCAAAACTTTCTGCAATTCTGCTGCTTAGAAAATTATATAAAGCATGAGTTGATCAGGACTGTGGAAATCAAAGCCAGGTCTCCCTGCACCCATTATTCATAGCCAAGAACCCAAGTACTGTGGCTACTACATCTTATTTCTTATTCTCCCCCTTTTACTGAACTATGGTAACGTTATCAGAGGACCAGAGGTAGGCAGAAGGTCGGAGAGTTAATGCTGCTAATTCGATTCTTTTCTTGAAGAGGTTTACTCAGTCCCACAGTGGTTATAATTTGATGCGATTTCTCTCTCAACAAGGTTTAAATCCATGGTACTGTACGAAAAAGCATGGGCTTTGGCATGGGTCAGACCCGGATTCAAATTCTAGCTCTGCTGCTTTCACATCTGTAAGAAGAGGAAAAAAGCTATCTCACACAATGTATGGATGAAATAAGAGGTTACAGAGTGAAAGTGTCCAGGACACACCTCACATGAAGTACAGTTCAATAAGGTTTCCTTCATTCCTGACAAGGAATTCCAAACTGGAATTTATCCAGTTTGATAAATTAACTTGCAAGGATTCGTGTATAGGAGTTCTCTTCATTTTCAGTAAGGACAACACAGACTTGTCTACATTTGTCATCAGTTGTGGGTTTTTTTCTCAAGTTGTTTCCCTCTAACAGGAATGCCTTCTCCTACACACCTACCTCTCATCTCCACTAATTCATTCTTCCCTTCCTTCAAAGCTGAGCCTAAATTCTAATTTTGTACCATCTGTACTACCTAATACAGGGTTTATATATAGGAGTACATAAACATTTTCAAATGTTATTAAACAAGACTAAAGTAATTAAAGAATATTAAAAACAATGAAACACGTTTAGAAGGAAATGTTTGTACTTACTCAAAGTGACATGACAGTTTTATCATATTTAAAGCAAAAATAGAAGGGTCAGAAAATAAAGCAAGGGTCAACAAGTTAGCTGTCCAAAAAACAGTACTGTGATTCTAAACACCGAGGTCCCAAACCAGGACACTCTAGTAATTACCTTATTTATTTACTTAAGTAACATCTGAGGACCCCATAAATACATTTTCTTCCCATGACCAAGTAAGGCAAGGAAATTTTCTTCTCTCTGTGTCACCGACTCTGAAAATTTCTCCCTATCCCAGTCCCCACACATCCCCATCCCCTATGTCTTCAGAATTCAAAGGCAAAAGTCTGCTTATCTCCACACACTTTAGTAAATGCTTTTCCATTTTCTTTCGCCTAGTGGAGGGATCTTTGACTTTATCTGGGAACATCTCACTGTGCAGTCACCTCTAGTGACCTAAAGAAGCCTCTTAGGGGTAATTTTTCTTTGTGGACCTTGACACTGCCTTGAAAGTTTACAGTCATAAATTGTTACCCACTGAGAACAATTTCTCAAACTTGGTTAAATAATTACATAGACACCAAAAGAAAACAACCCTCTACTAATCCATTGCATTATCTTATCTCCTAATTCAAAGAAAGCACACCCGTTAGTTTGAATACCTTAGAGACATTATAAAATGAAATTACAAAATGGAACTAGAAGATTCAATAAGAAGGAAACTTCAAACTGGAGGACAGCATTTGTTATTTGGTGGCACCTTCTGGGAAAGCTTGATATTACAGCTCAGCTCTGTTAAACATAAATTCTCACACAAAAGCAAGTGGGGAAAATTCTGAGAGCAGGGAGATAGTGCTGATGATACATTATAATAATGTTAAAATTCAGAACTATGAGGGTCTGTTTTATTTTAAGCAAATATATGTAAGAAGTGAGACGTTCCTGGATGTTTCATAGCATGTCCCTCAGTTCTGAATATGTATGCCAAATCCACCTATGAGGACAACCTGTCACCTCCTGAAGGCTGTTGTTAGAGCCCAAACCAATAGACATGTCAAAGAAACAGAATTCAAAAATGCAACAAGAAATACGATATCAAAGGCTTTCATCAAAACAAAACAAAACAAAACAAAACAAAAAAGGGACTTCCCTGGCAGTTCAGTGGTTAATAAGACTCCACGCTTCCACTGCAGGGGACATGGGTTTGACCCCTGGTCATGGAACTAAGATCCCACATGCTGCTCAGTGTGGCCAAAAAACAAACAAATAAGGCTTTCATAGCAGTGATGCCAATTTCATGAAGCACGTCTCTGCAATTATAATATTGGGAATTCCTGGGAAAATAAGATTTGCTTCACCCCCAAGTTTCTTAACCTTTGAGCCTCAGTTTCCTCATCTATAAAATGGGGCTAATAAGAGTCTCTTTCACAGATTGTTTTAAGAGTTAAATGAGTTAAAACAAATGAAGTACGTAGAAGGGTGACTAGCACATAGAAAGCACCGAAGGAAAGTTTAGCTACAAATATCAGGCATCCCAATGACATGGTAAAGCGAGTCGTGCAAAGACCATGTTGAGTCACATCTTTGACTCTGTGTCTAAAGAGGACAGATAGGACAATTACATAAAGATCATGGGCCTTAGAGTAAGAAACAAGAATGCACTGAATAGGCAATGCAGCTTCCTTGAAGGAGGCTCGTGGAATTTACTGGGAGAGAGATAAAATTCAATACAAGCAAGTGAAAATGCCGAGTGTTGGTAATTACTGATGACAACCCACTCTTCAATGATAGGGCCCCCTGTCTGTTCATGACCCTCAGCTACCTAAGGGCTTCTAAGGAATTATTTAACTTAAAAACTGAAAAACCATTTGGGCTTAGTGTGGCACCCAAACAAGGAAGAGAAAGAGCCTCTAACGTAGTTTTTTTAAAAAAAAATCTCCCTTTTAATTGCTTCAAATCTTTTTTGGAACAAGTGAGGAATGTGGCTGAATAAATGATCAGTTGATTGACTAGGCTGCACCCTCCTCCATCTGATCACATCTAGCACAGACAACAAACAACCAAGCATTAGGAACAGGTCAGGTGAAATATCTCCATGTATCCAACAAAGGTAACTTTCTGCCAATTACATTAATGAATGTTGTTCCACACTGGGCTGCATCTACCAGAGGAGAATTGCACCCCTTCAGGTATGATTACTTCCAGTTATAAAATGCAGAGAACAGGAGTCCAGAACGAGAGCCCCCAACCCCCTGCCCCCAGCCAGAGGGTCAGGGCAGCCCTTTAATGAAGGGCCTCTCTAGCTGCTCACTCACCATACTTAACAGACTTTAGAGCTCTTGCATGTGCTGAAATTACAAGTCATTAAAAAACCACTTTGAAAGCACAATAAGGACCTTCTTCTCTGACTGACAGCCTTCCATCACATAAAAACCTAAGGACAGTGCTTCAACAGCAAGACATTTACTGCCAGCTCCAGACAGTGTAAGTACAGCAAGGCACAGGGTGGGGCTGGAGGAAATGAGGCACCACCAAAGGAGGGAAGTTTCTTTTTCCTTCTCCTTATTTTTTTTTCTTTTCCAAAGAAACTTCTGCTAAGGTGGTTTGCAGTCTTTACCCTGTATCTGAACCACCACCCACCCTTGGGAAAATCCACTCCATTTGATGAGAGTTCATCTTTCTCTCTCAAGATTTCATCCAGGAAAACAGTTTGGTAAGCCAAACTATCAAGACACGATTACAATTTCATTTCTCACACTTCAGGTTGAAGTGGGTAACATTTTACCAAATGTAGTCTGACCATTTACAAGGAAAGATAATTAAAACTTTTAACTTCTGCACTTTTTTTTTTTAACTTCTGCACTTTTAAATTACAATTAAATCTCTATAAAGCAAGGTGAAAAAAAAGTGAAGGCAACGATAAGGAAATTACTACCATAACTAAATCTGATCATACATGGTTATTCCAGTTTTCTTTTACTGTTTTTCCCCCTTCTCTGCTATGAATACTAAACTTCCTCGTATCACAAAACAAGATCAACTCAATAAACTTCTCTTTAGAAGCAGAGTTACATGAAAAACAAAAACTAGGGAATTACAGGAAGGGTAAAGGATGTTTGTTTTTTTATTCTCGATTAAAGTTTAAACAGGTTAATGCAAAACACAATTACAAACTTTTAGTTGATCCAGATACACTTAAGAGCCTCACCCTTTCTAGCTGCTAGTTAGCGCCAGTGACTAGTAAGAACAGTCACATGCCATAAGTGACCATTATGGCCACAAAAAGATGAATTCCTCAACCAAGAACAGCTTTACCTAAGTTCTTGAATGCAAAATATTCTTAATGCTAACATTTACATACATAACAAAAACAGGCCCTTATCATGTTTTCAGTCTTTGCTAAACGCTCACCCACTATAAAAGTCCTTCCGCCTCCCTCCCCACCCTCCCCGCTGCCTCCTCCCGAATTCTTCTGTAAAGGAAAATTACTGATGGACTTTCATGTGACAATATTAGAGTTCTTTATAAAATGAGAAACATCTCAGGAATTTCAAATCCTATTTAAAAATTACTCTTTCAGTCATATTAATGTTAATACAAAGATAAAAGAAGACATCCTAAGAAATGATTTAATAGTAACAGCAATAAAAAAAAAATCTACCAAGTGCCTACTAATGCAGTACTAGGTAAGTCCTTGCCCTTTATCTCATTTAATTAAAAAGCTAAAAAATCCTGGGAAACTTTGGCTTAACTACTGATTTAAACTGAGATGCTGGGACTTCCCTGGTGGCACAATAGTTAAGAATCCACCTGCCAATGCAGGGGACACGGGTTCGATCCCTGGTCTGGGAAGATCCCACATGCTGTGGAGCAACTAAGCCCGTGCGCCACAACTACTGAGCCTATGCTCTAGAACCCACAAGCCACAACTACTGAAGCCCGCGCACCTAGAGCCCGTGCTCCACAACAAGAGAAGCCACCGCAATGAGAAGCCTGTGCACCGCAACAAAGAGTAGCCCCCGCTTGCCGCAACTAGAGAAAAGTTTACACATAGCAACGAAGACCCAACACAGCCAAAACTGAATAAATACTTTTTTTAAAAGTTAAAAATCGATAGATAAATAAATAAAACTAAGATGCTCTGTCCTGTATTTTTCCATGTTACATATGCACATCAATATCAAGGCCATATACCTCCTCAAGACAAATTTCAGAGGAACGTGACATATATTCCAAGTACTTTTTCTCTTTTAAAACATTTAACCCACTCTTGAAAAAGGACACTATAATTCTGCTGTATTTTTTTTTTTTGCAGTACGCAGACCTCTCACCGCTGTGGCCTCCCCCGTTGCAGAGCACAGGCTCCAGACGCACAGGCTCAGCGGCCATGGCTCATGGGCCCAGCCGCTCCGCGGCATGTGGGATCTTCCCGGACCGGGGCACGAACCTGTGTCCCCTGCTTCGGCAGGCGGACTCTCAACCACTGCGCCACCAGGGAAGCCCTCTGCTGTATTTTTGAATATCAAAAAATTTCTTTCAGGGACTTCCCTGGTGGTCCAGTGGTGAAGAATCCACCTTACAATGCAGGGGACACAGGTTCGATCCCTGGTCAGGGAACTAAGATCCCACATGCCACTGGGCAACTAAGCCCAAGCATCACACCTATTGAGCTCACATGCCTCAACTAGAGCCTGTGTGTGCTGCAAACTACAGAGCCCATGTGCTCTGGACCCCGTGTGCCACAACTACAGAGCCCATGTGCCCTGGAGCCTGTGTGCCACAACTAGAGAGAGAAAACCTGCACACCACAACTAGAGAGAAGCCTGAGTGCTGCAACGAAGAGGCTGAGCGCCATAAGGAAAGATCCTGCACGCCTCAATGAAGATCCTGTGTGCTGCAACTAAGAGCTGATGCAGCCAAAAATAAATATAAATAAGTAAGTAAATAATAAGTAAATCTTTAAAAAAAATACTCTTTCAAAGCTATATGCTATAAAGACTGCCAGAAGCCAAACCATGTAACAAATGGCTCATAACATTTTTTGTTTTAATTTATTTTTGTCTGCATTGGGTCTTTGTTGCTGCCCGCGTGCTTTCTCTGGTGTGGTGAGCAGGGGCTACTCTTCCTTGTGGTGCGTGGGCTTCTCATCACAGTGGCTTCTCTTGTTGCGGGGTATGGGCCCTAGACCCCACGGGCTTCAGTAGTTGTGGCACACAGGCTCAGCAGTTGTGGCGCACGGGCTCAGCAGTTGTGGCTCGCGGGCTCTAGAGCACAGGCTCAGTAGTTGTCGTGCACAGGCTTAGTTGCTCTGCATAATGTGGGATCTTCCCGGACCAGGGCTCGAACCCGTGTCCCCTGCATTGGAAGGTGGGTTCTTAACCACTGCGCCACCAGGGAAGTCCCTCATAACATTTTTGATTAGTATGTTAAGTGATTTACCCGGATTGACTCTTTTCACAATAATCCTACACAGTAAAGGCTATTATGATCTCTATTTCACAAAAAAAGAAACTAAGAAATACAGACGGTCATATCGTTTAACTAAGATCAATGGTGGAGCGGGGATTCAAAACACAGTCTGTCTGACACCAGAGTGCATACTCCTAATTATTTGATTACTTTACGACCTACCTACCTACATACTCATCAACAAATAAGTGATTCCTCAAAAATCATGCAGGCATATAAACCACGGACGCACCACTTGTTTTTTCTCTACTCACATACAAAGTATATAAAAATCATAACTGAGAACTATACGAATCAACAATCTAAGCCTCCCAATCCATCTTAGTGGCACTGATTTTTATTTTTATATAAAACCTGAATCTAACTTAATTATGTAAAGCTTCTTTAAAAAGTTCTTCCTTTTAATCGTAACTAACCTGTACCAAGGCAAGATATTTTCTTTACAGACATATCAGGTGAATAACCTTTTTTCCCTGGTCCTTCCCAATTCTTCACACTCGTCCAATTTCTTTTTGTGTCCTTTTTCTGTTTCCAAAGTCCATGATCTCTGCCTGCTATGTCTAAAATTACCCTCTACCCCGCCCTCCACAAAAGAACATAAATCTGGCTCATATTCAAATAATGAAGCTGTAAAGGTCCTTCGACAGATCAGGTCATCTGATCCTACTTACTCAGATGCAGACACACTCACCACCAGGACAATGTGAATGGTGCCCCCTGAAGGTGGGCCTGTCCCAAGCTATCCAATCAGTTCCTCGCCAAGGGAGACTACGGGGTGCTTAGTTCTCTCCATTACAATTGCTTCCTGCTCCTTCGGTCTTAATCACAGGAGGGACACCAAGTAGGAGAAAGGCCAAACACAGGCTACCTTTACCACTGGAGAAAGGGAATTTCAGCCCTCCTCTATCCTCCTTCGTTCACAGAAAGTCTTTTGGGCGCTGGATTACTTGGAAACACTTCTGTCAATTCTCTTCTGTTCTACCACCTATATTTAGAAGATTAAACCAAAGCGGCAACAATAAAAGCATTACTACCAGGGCTTCCCTGGTGGCGCAGTGGTTGAGAGTCCGCCTGCCGATGCAGGGGACGCGGGTTCGTGCCCCGGTCCGGGAGGATCCCACATGCCGTGGAGCGGCTGGGCCCGTGAGCCATGGCCGCTGAGCCTGTGCTCCGCAACGGGAGAGGCCACAACAGTGAGAGGCCCGCGTACCGCAAAAAAAAAAAAAAAAAAAAAAAAAAAAGCATTACTACCAGAAAACTAATAAGGAAAGTACAGTTGTTGGGTTTTATACCCAAATAATACCCAAAAGTCTTTAGAGGCTTTCACATTACAAAAACTCCTGTTATGGTCACTGGATAGGTGACTCTGACACGTCATGAATCATCTTGAAAATTTGCTACCTACTGTATGGAATTACAATTCTCACTCTTCATTCCAGAAGATTTTGCAAGGTATTGCTTTGGATAAACCTATCAAGTTGAACATGATGTTTAGGAAAAGTCATACCTTATAAATCATATATAAAAGGGAGGGAGCAAGAGGCAAACAAAAATAAGAATACACAGAATTAGCTAAAGAGGAAGATCACCTGTGATAATTTCCTGTAGAAAGCGCATTCAATAGTGCTTTATGAATGCTATTTGATCTTCTCACAAATCAGCAAACATTCACGAAAGGTGTCTTTCAAAATTTTGATGATGACCTACCATAAGAAATACACACAGCTTCTGAAATAAAATTTTCACAAACCATTACTTACCCATACTAGTTACAATGTATTCTGATTTTCTTTTTTAATCCTGGTGATGACATGCTAAATTGATTTCATGGCTCACTAGTAAATCACAAACCACAATTTGAAAACCTCTGTTCTAGAAGAACTGCAACACGACAGAATATGGAGAGACAAAATTGCTAAACTTGACAATCCTGATAGACTAGTCACACCCCAATAGCATCAATGAACATTTCAGAGTGATTTGAAATAAAAAGTCAAACATACAAACAACATTCCAAGGAACATCTACATTAAGAGCAAGTTGTGAATTAAGAGGAGGGGTACAAAGCAAAGAAGGAAAAATAAATGCTTGAGATATTAGGACAAACCCATTAGGCTTTCGTCTCCATTTCACAAACTATCACTCTAAGGCCTTTACCAAACACTGGAACGAATTACTCCATCTCCAGTATTTTATATGCTACTCTGCCTCTAATCTGATTTAAAATTTTGAGATTAGCTATAGAGAGTAGAGCGGGGGAAGGAGGTGGTCTCTGGATGACTAGGGATCGGTACTGATGCCATGTCCTAATCCTGGCTGCCTTTCTACCCAGAATGCAAATGGAGAAGAGAGAATCTGCTAAGCCCACCTAGCCCTTGCCAGCATTTGAATTAGGAACTTTTGTGGAGCCTCGCTATGGGAAAGAAAGAGAAGTATTCTAAAATAGCCAGCAATTTTTAGCCAGACATCTTCCTTGACCGTTGTCTAGAAATACTGACAACTGAAATTAAAGAGATTACTGGGACCGATCATGACTGATAAGTAACAGTAGAAGGCCAAAGCTAGAGAAAAAAGGGAAGTGAGGAGGAGATAACTTCATGGTAAATAATGTTCATTCTCCAGAAATAGAATGGACTACTTGAATTACTAACAGTTCTGTCACTAGAAATGTAGGGTTTCTTACATTGGTAGGAGGTTAGAATAGGTAACCTGAAATTCCCTTCCAACTCTGAGAAATAGTAATTATAAGTTTAAATCTCAGGACTTCCCTGGTGGCGCAGTGGTTAAGAATCCGCCTGCCAATGCAGGGGACACAGGTTTGAGCCCAGATCCAGGAAGATCCCACATGCTGCAGAGCAACTAAGCCCGTGCGCCACAACTACTGAGGCCTGAGTTCTAGAGCCCGCGAGCCACAACTACTGAAGCCTGCGCACCTAGAGCCCGTGCTCCACAACAAGAGAAGCCACCACAATGAGAGGCCCGTGCACCGCAACGAAAAGTATCCCCCCCTCCCCGCAACTATAGAAAGCCCGCGCACGGTAACGAAGACCCAATGCAGGCCAAAAAAAAAAAGTTTAAATCTCAACATCAAATCATATTTTGGGCGATTATCAGATGGCCAAATGTTCTTTTAGGAACCCACAAAAGATAATCCTACCCATTAGCAAACCTTGTAATGAAGATATATACCCTGCCCCTTCCAAATCAGTGGCTGTACAATGGGGGAAAAATTAAACATTTCATTTCCAAAATACCACTACCTGGTTTCATGACACATATAAACATCAAAATGTATCAAATCACACATTTTAAATATACAGTATATTGTTATATCAATTTTGTCTTGATAAAAGTATTGAAAAATACTATCACCAGTTTTCAATCTATGTAAACAAATTACTTCATTACAGTGATCAAAATGATCAACATTGTAGCTACACCCTAATACTTCCTGTTTCTTTTTAAAATTTATTTTCTGGTGTATTCTACTTTCATTGCATTCTTCTCACTTTCCTGGAAAGCATAGTAACTAAGCTCTGATAAGCATCTAGATTTTTCTGCTGCTATTCAAATGACCCATTATTATACTCTGGAACATATCTTTCCTTTAACAACTTAAATCATAGCCTACAAGTCTGCAGATTCCTTAATGATTTCATTTCCTTCTTTCCATTAGTTAAGGAAATTCATTTCTAGGCCATGTCTGCTTCCATGCTACCATTTTCTGGTGCAACTGTCATTCTCCTTCCTCTGTCTTTATGCTGAAGCTATCGGAAATAAAATTGGAAAACTAATAAGGGAAAGGAGGAAAACCAGCCAGACTACTCACATCAGATTTAGAGGACATATTCTCCTCCACGTCGGAATCATTGGGATCCACAATATCATCAAATGGCGGTAAAGTTGATTTCTTCTTCTCTGACGTCTCACTTTCAATTTTGACCTTTCCCATCTTGCCATGAGATTTATCTTTTATCTGTTTTTTATCAGCAGAACAAGTGAGTATCAGTGGTGGCGCGTTAGAAAAACTTTTAAATAAAGCCTCTGAGCTACTCTTTTTCCTTTTTTTGGCGGAGAGTTCTTCGGAATCTGAAATGGGGGGTCTTTTACTAGGAGCCTTCTTATCTTGCTGTCCACTGGTGATCGTGAGTAAGTTACTATCTGGTTTTGGCTCTTTCGACATGGGTTTCGGTTCCTTGAAGGCCATCTTAGGGACGATTTTTTCTTCTTTCAGTGGTTTATTTTCTTTGGGTTTCTTAGAGGATTCTTTGGAAGATTTGTTGTGATCCCTGGAAGGTTCTTTGAAGGCACTTTTATGTTCTCTGGAGTCTTTAGAAGGTTTTTCCTTGTGCTCCTTCGTTAATTTGTGAGGCTTGGAAAAACTGCTGCTGCTGCTACTGCTGCTGCTGCTGCTGCTGCTGCTGCTGCTGCTGCTGCTGCTGCTACTGCTGCTGCTGCTGCTGCTGCTGCTGCTACAACTGCTGCTGCTGCTGCTGCCGCTGGGATGGATACTCCTGTTGGGGTCCTGCGGAAAGGCAGGGAGAAAAGCAAACTCTCAAAACGGAACGTCCATGAAGACTAAGAGCCAGTCTCCTTGAACTACAGCTCCTCAAAAGGATCCTCCGTTGACTGCTCCCAAATGCATCGGAATAGAACCCGACAACCTCAAAAGAATGGGTGGGAGCAGGGTGTGCGAGCAACCGTGTGTGTGGGCTACCGTGATGGAGGAATTGAATGAGGCAAGCTGTTCTCTCAATCATGACAAGCATGGAGTTCTAACCATTTCAAGTCAACAAATGTTCACTACACACTTGTCCCAGGAGAGACAAAGCTGGATAACACGTGGCTCCTACTCTCAGTAACGATGACACATCTATGATTCATGGTTATTGTAGGAGCCACCTATCACAACGAAAGGAACAGGAAATTAATTCTGTTGGGGGAGGCAGAAAAGAATAATTCAGAGATTTATGGAGAATTAACACCTCAACGGGGTCCTCAAGAGAAGCAGGTGATTACTAGAAAGGCAAGAATGAAAAGGTACTAGCTCATTCTAGTCCCATGGAGACCAGGGACTAGAATGAACTAAAACAATGAGGGATCAAAGCACAGCTTATATTTAGGGAGCAGCATCCAACGACAGCAAGGATTGAGAAGGAGGCAGAAAAACAGGCCAGAGTCACATAGTGAGGCCAGATAATATTAAATTTTAAATGACTTTTTAATATAAAGAATCACAAGTCTGAAAAAAGAAAATAATTCTCAATTTTAGATAAAAAGCAGTTTTTTTTTCTGACCAAACTTCAGTTAAGGAACACATCTCCCATCCACTAGCAACAACAACAATGACAACAACAAAAGGGAAGAAAAAAGAAAAGAGAAGTCTAAAAGAACAAAGATTTCACCTAATGGTCATCAAATGGACTGAAAAGTCTTTGGCAATCATGTTGTGTAATCATGATGAAAGAGTTAATCACTGCCTATTTCATTTTAAATGTGTTCAGTTTTTTTACTCATATAAACACCTCAGAATATATAACCTATAAATAAGCTTTCTATCTAGGAACACAATCTAAGTCCATACTTACCATGTTTCTGAACCTCAATCATTCACATAGTAAGAATAAGAAACGGAAGTAGATCCTGGACATGCAAAAATCCATACCAATACTAAAAGAAGAGCTCTTTCTTGTTTACTTCCACCTCCTAATGGAACCAAAGGTAATTAAATGTCCAGATTTTCAACTAGAATTTACATCTTCAGGCCTGTTATGTTTCACCTCTAACTTACCCACTTAAGTCCAATGATATGTAAACCAATACTGTATTCCTTAAATATCTAGCAGGACACAGGAAAGACAGTAGGCAAGGGCCATGCTTTTCATGAAAATGAACAATCTACTAACTGGGGCTATGCAAAAAAACAAAAACAAATACATATAGATTAACATCATAAAGCCATACCCAAAATGAAAAATTATTGTTCTATGTTAGTGGGAATATGTATTTTTTTATTATAAAAATTTTTGTCTTATTTGCTCCAAAATGACATATACCAATTATTCCATTTATTTTTCCCAAGTGAGCATTTGGTTTCAAAATTCTAAAATGGATAAAGTTACTAAGACATGTTTTTGTCCATTAAACTAGATAATTCCTTACAAAACACCTTAATCTGAGATTTAAAAGCAGAATGCTAAAGATAGTACATATTCATATTACTGAAAGGACATTATTTTATAAATTCTATTATAAGACATTTCCTGGCATGTTAAGCAATACTATGAATGATTAAAATAAAGTATTATGGACAAACTAAATTAAGGGAGAACAGTTTGAAATCTAATATACTTGAGTTTTTTTTTAAAATTGGTTTGTTGACCCACTGAATTTTGTCAATTTGCAAATGGTATTCTAATTATGGCTCTAGAACACCCAAGCACTGCTGTTTAATATTCAACCTTCATGGAGTATTATACACATTTTTATAAATACACAAATTTAAGCTACCAACATATTTTCTAGCATTAAGCATTTAAAAATATAACATTTCAGCACACACACAAAAAAGGACTTCTATACGGGTCCTTCCATGATTTATTTTTAAAATCCTTTTGTAGGACAAACTGAATTCTTAAGGCAAAGTACATAGTGGTATACGACACAGATTCTTGTGTCACAGAAAGTTCAAGTTCTCATCTTAATTACATACATATGATGTTAAGTACAAAACTCAAGAAATTTTATAACTTTACTCCCCATGTTGGTCTAGATATTAAATGCCTACTGTCACCTTTTCATCCACCCAACAAATCTTGGTATAAGCAAGTGACCCAATTATTCTTGTTCCTTCCACTTTACCAAAAAGCACTCTTCAAGCTAAAGCAACTCAAGAGTTAACAAGCGAAACATATTCCATAAAAACACCCAAGACAAAAATTTAGAAAATAGGGGCTTCCCTGGTGGCGCCGTGGTTGAGAGTCCGCCTGCTGATGCAGGGGACACGGGTTCGTGCCCCAGTCTGGGAAGATCCCACATGCCGCGGAGCAGCTGGGCCCGTGCCATGGCCACTGAGCCTGCACGTCCAGAGCCTGTGCTCCGCAACGGGAGAGGCCGCAACAGTGAGAGGCCCGCGTACCGCAAAAAAAAAAAATTTAGAAAATAACAAAAACTGAGAGAACAGTTTCTATTCTTGAGGGCCACATTTTCTTTGGTCTGGGCCTGTGATAAATGGCAAAGTTCAAATGTACATCACCTGCCTCCATAGACTTACATGTAATAAATGTAAAACAGAGGCTTAGATACAATGTCAGGAATTAAATTGTTACTGACACAGAATAAAAGCTTTCACTGATTCTCAGCCCATCTATCCCATACAAATTGAGGATCAAGTCACTGGCTTTTAAATTTTTTTACTGAACTATTAACCTCAATATTAAGTGCCACTAAGCAGCACAGACTAATTACCATTCAGCCAGTCAGCTCCAGGGGCCAACAGGTAGTGAGTGGGGCCTGAAGAATGTGACCTTGGGATTATAAGCATCTTGAGAGAGAACTGGTATAGGGCTTGGTCTGCTCTGGATATCAAGCAAGACCCAGAAGAGTTCTACACATACATAACTGCACAAGTGTGGCCAGTCTTCCTGGCCCCAAAAGTGCTCAGGGGGCACTCAAGAGGAGAGAGTCCCCTCTACACCTGAAACTAGGAATGCAAGAAGACCAGAAGGAAGGGACAAGGTCCTCCAAGTACACATGAAATATACAACATGCCTGCTGCTATAGCGCAGGCTGAGATGCCTGGATCTTCCATCCCCTATAGGATCCCCTATAGGATTAAAACAAACTAAGGTCCCCTAACAGCTCAACCTGAACCCCAATGTACATATAAACAACATACTTAATGACAGGAGACAGTGGGAGAGAGCAGACCTAACAGATCTCCTGAAGGATAGAGACAAAATACTGAGGCCAAAAATAGTATGACTACTTAAGGAGAGTCAAGTAGAGAGCAAAAAATAATTTCTACAGAATTTTAGAAAATTAATTAGATGAAAATTTAAAGAAGTAAAATCTTTAAGCTGAATAATTCAGTAGATAAATTAAAAGAGAAGATGGGGTCTAACTGATGAATTAGAGTGAATGAAGGACCAACTGGAAGAAATCTCAAAGCATAAACTGAAAATACAAAGAGATGAAAATCATAAAGGAAAAAGAGAAAGGACTTGAAGAACAGATTAAGGCAACCTAACTAACATACCAACTATAGGAAAAGTTCCCAAGAAGTCTCCAGATGGGGGAAAAGGAAAATATATTAAAGTAATATGAAAGAAAATTTCCGTGAACTAAAGAAGAGACTGAATTACAAATTTACAGGGCTTTCCAAGATCCAGCCAGGACTAATGAAGGGAAAGGCACATGTTCAAGAACATCACACTAAAATTCCTAAGCTTTAAGGATAAAAAGAAAACCTTACAAGCTACCAGAAAGAATAATTACTTAATACTAAAAAAGAATCAAATTAACAATGGACTTCTCATTTGTAACACTGGAATTAAAAAGAAAGAACAGTAACATCTAGATTGCTAGGAAAAAAGCAGTAAAAGCCAAACATCCTTCAGTGGGAAAGTAGTGTTTTCCAAAATTTAAGGATTCAAAGATCACATTAGCTACCACTCCATCTAAGGAAAGGACTTAAGAAGGGATTCTAATGGAACAATAACTGAATCAGAAATGAAACCTTTCATGTAAGAAGAAACAGGAGTGCAATTACTTTGCCTTCTATACAGAACTAAATCTAAATGGATAATAAACTATATGGAATATGTAACATAAGTGCTCAGTATGAATTTTTGACAAACGTCTAACAAAAACCTGGACCTAAAAATTAAATTATCTCCAAAGAAATTTAGGAACATTAAAGGAGAGGATTAGTGTGTGAAGGTGAAGGAAAATGTTGGTATCATTATTCATGTTAAAGCAGGGGGGAAAAATTGGATCTATGAGCAACTGAAAAGGAAGGTGGCCAATAATGAAATGGAAAAGTACAGAACAACTGACACATAAAGAAGGGGAAACTGGGAAATGAATATCAACTTGAAACTATAAGCCAAATTTTTTAAAAAATGTAAAAAGTCACAAATATAAATAAGGAACAAGATTAAAAAGTAACAAAATCAGGCATCACTCATTAGAATTTAAAAGAAATCTGAATTGTCCCATTAAAAGACAGGTTGTCAGATGAGTTAAAAAGACAAAGGTCAGGGCTTCCCTGGTGGCACAGTGGTTGAGAATCTGCCTGCCAATGCAGGGGACACGGGTTCAAGCCCTGGTCTGGGAAGATCCCACATGACGCGGAGCAACTAGGCCCGTGAGCCACAACTACTGAGCCTGCGCGTCTGGAGCTTGTGCTCTGCAACAAGAAAGGCCACGACAGTGAGAGGCCCGCGCACCGCGATGAAGAGTGGCCCCCGCTCGCCACTACTACAGAAAGCCCTCGCACAGAAACGAAGATGTAACACAGCCAAAAAAAAAAAAAAAAAAAAAGACAAAGGTCATATACAGACTGCTAATAAAAAATGCTTAAAATTGAATGACTGAGAAAAGTTTAAAATAAAGGGAAGAGCCAAGAAATATCAGCTAAATGCCCCCAAAGGAAAGCATGAGTGTTATACTAATATCACACAACGTGAAATTCAAGGTTAAGATGACCAAACAGCATAAACAATGTAAAAGCTAAGTTACATAAAGCAAAGGGTATTGAATATGCAAGAAAAACTTGAAAAATATTTCAATGAAATAAGAAATTAGTACAGCTTTGTCAGAAATAGACAGATCTAATAAAGTTAAATGAATATATAGTGAAACTGATTAATACAATCCACACACTTGATTTAATAATTATATAGAAAACTTTCAATCTCTTGAATAAAGCTTACAATTTTACACGTGCCCATGGAACACTGACAAAAATCAATCATAAAGGTATCATAAAATGAACTTATAATAATCTTTTAAAAATATCTGAATAGATTGTATTGGCTGATCATACTCTAAAAATATTAGAAAAATAAAGACAAAAGAAATCAGTCAAAAGAAAATAATGATAAGCCCATTTCATATAAAAAATCTAGGGGCACAAGAAAACATATGCTCAAAATAAAATATATTGTCTTTATTGCATTTATTATTTTTAAAAGGAGAAGAGGAAAGGAGAGGAGAGAAACCAGGCATAAAAATACACTTTGCACCCACTCTGAGAAACTAGAAGAGGATCCACAAATATAATACCAAATATAATGAAGAAAGTAAATGAAACAAATTTCACCAACATTTCTGCTCTAAAATAATGGCCTTAAATGTATACTTAGGAATCAAATTCTAAAGAGAAATTTAACAAGTTAATTCTGATTTAAAGGAGATCTATAATCTACTTTTTAAAATCAACTAAGAGAGGTCAAGTTTCTTGAATTTAAGATTTCTTACACGTAAAATCATGATCTACCATAAAAGGAATAAAATTAAGGAGGGGATAGCAACTTATAAATATTTCAAAATAGATAGGCAAATACCAGAAGATATCACCAAACAGTTCAAAATGGTTGAGAGAGAGAGTTCAGGGAAGGGGTGGAGCAAAGTGGACTGCTGATGGTTTTTATCGGCTTTTAGCACAATTTGACTCATACAATAAATGTTTTATTAAAAATGAATTTATAACACAATAAGATGGTGAAGCAGAAAACATTTCAATAACAAATAATGGGACTAATTTTAAAAAAGAATCAAAACTTAAACATCAAGGCTAAATAGAGGCAACAAGGCCCCAAATTTAACGTTTATCAGTCAATGGATAGGGGACTGAAAGAACACTGCACAAATGGAAATGAAGTGGCATTTGAGAATAGTAACAAGGGTCTTTCAGTCAATAACAATCTAAATAGCCTGTACACAAAAAGAACATGAAATATTTACACACACAAGAAGGAAAAAGAAAAGCCTGCCATTATAGGACTCAATGCTCGGGAATGTTTTACTTGTTTTGATTTTTTAATAATGTTGTACTATTCTTGAAGGTGATACTCCACCAGGAAGTTGAGAGAACTCTACATTATACCCCCGCTGAGATTCAAGTTCCAGTAGTCTAGTTTCAATGCCCATACTCTCAACCACTACGCTTCTGCTGCCTCTCAGAAGGGCAGTTGGTTTCAAAACCAACTGTTAATCTTGCCAATACAGCCTGAGCTGTAAATGAAAGAAGGATGGGAAGAAAGGGAGAGGAACTCAGTGGCTTTAAAAGAGCAACATTGAACCTGCCTGCCGTCTAAGCATAACTATAGAAGGAAGTTCTATTTAGTTCCAGCAGAGGGGGTACAACATACTACTTTTGGGCAGGTAGCAAATAACTAATTTTGAAATCAAAGGCTCTTCCTGTATACGTTTCGAGTGGCTTAAACTTCAAGTCTTTTGTTACCAAATAAATATTTCAAACTTGACAGACATTAAGACAGTGTATCCAGAGGCTTATTTGATATTAGAAAATCAACCTTTCCTATAATATTCCTGCAGAACACATTATCTTTAATTATCTTAAAGAGTACCACAAAACTATAAGACACATTTCTCTCATAATTCAATGTTTTCAAAATCAATGTAAAAACCTGCCCCATTATATAATTTGAAATGACAAAAATTTGTAGTGTTCGCATAAAATAAATGCTCACCTCCAAAAAGGGTGGGTTGGGGGAGGTCACTGAGTAAGAAAACTGGAGGGATCCTATAAGGGCCTCCATAGGAGTTATTTGGAAAGAGAGGAAATTTGGGAATTTTAGCACAAAAACAAGGAAGCGATAAAGAAAAACAATAATTTTTAAAACCACAAAATAAATGGCTATATAAGAAAGAAGATATGAGAACAGTATACATCTTAACTGTGGTGACTTTTACAGTCATAGCTGTAAACATTACTGGTTTTCAATTTCTACATTTTAACCTACTCAGCTCTACCACTTACTAAGTGACTTAAATTTCCTTGTCAGTAAACTGGAGACCATAATATTACCTATACCATCAAGGTCGACTTGATGATTAAGTAAGTTTAATATATGTAAAGTACCTGTGTGTATATATATGTATGTATTATAAAATAATATAAATAAAACATGCAATGTGCTTGGCACAAAGCCTGAACTATGTAAGTACTTTCAATTACTACCACTATTATTACTACTACTACTACAGACAAGCACAGAAAACTTAAGACTTGTATTACATAACACAATGTTATCAACTGTGATAATGCAAAAGTAAATGTATGGATGACAAACATGGAAGGTAGAAACATGAACAGAGAAGTGAAAGCGACTCTAGTATAACCTGAGCCTACAAAGTTTAGAATCAAGAAACACTGTCCATGGTCAGTGAAACAAGAGATAAAGTTCTAAGCTCAACATCTAGAAAGTTATATCCAAGGTAAGAATTAACAATGGTATTATATTGGGAGGAAAAGGAGATGGATCAAATAGGTTAAATCCTCATGAAGAAATAGAAGCATAAGCATATAGTTTGGAAACTTTGGGCAGTAATCCTAGAACTTAAAAAGAAAAAAGAAAGAGAGAAAGCTAAAGTGCTTCCTTCTAGGAAGTGGAAAGAGGATTGGCAAAGAATACAATATAGGATTTGGGGTTTTTTCTAATACCATCCTTTGCTAGTTAATTCTTTAAACCATGTAAATGCACTATTTTGACAGAAGATAAATTTCTTCAACCTCCCAAAAGTACTTTTATATCTCTCCTCTTTCATGTACCCATTTGCACTTCAGAGATTTTGTGAAATAAATTTTGTGTTAGAAAAGTAAAAAGAGAAGCTATTCAACTATGTGACTGCTATCTTCCTGTGCTTTTTAAAAAAAATTCCATTTTCCTTCTGATGTGGTTTCAATGTTATCTTTTTCTTCTTTCATTTTTTTTTTAAGCAAACTACAGTCAAGCTCTAAGCTACAAATTTAGCTGAGGATACTTAGGTTGCATTTTGAATTTTATTCATTGTACTAAGATCATTAAAAGATGAAGAAGATAAAATTTATAAATCATATTCACAATTGAGAAATGGAAACAACTGAGAAAATTTCTTTCAGTTCTAAAGTGAACAGAATTAAAAGCAGTTAAATTTTCATTTCCCTATCCTTCTGTTCAAAAGCATTAAGAGTCAATTTAATAAAAGTCTTCCTCAATATTAAAAATATCTTTAAGTACTGTATCTGCATGTAAATACGAAATTTAACTGTAAAGTATCATTTGGCAAGAATATTCAATATTTTACAAAATAATATTCCAAGTAGATAAATTTTAAAAGTCTCCCTTTCTCAAATGACTAGTTTCAGCTATGCTCTATGTACTAAAAAATACTTTTACTTCAGAATCCAATCTCATTTAAAATGGTCCTATTTAGGACTTCCCTGGTGGCGCAGTGGTTAAGAATCCGCCTGCCAATGCAGGGGATAAGGGTTCGATTCCTGGTCCGGGAAGATCCCACGTGCCATGGAGCAACTAAGCCCATGTGCCACAACTACTGAGCCTGTGCTCTAGAGCCCATGCTCCACAACAAGAGAAGCCACCAAAATGAGAAGCCCACGCTCCACAACGAAGAGTAGCCCCTGCTCACTGCAACGAGAGAAAGCCCACGCACAGCACCGAAGACCCAACACAGCCAGAAATAAATAAATAAATTAATTAATTAATTAAGAAAAATAAATTTTAAAAAAAACCTGGGACTCCTTTCAAAATAAATAAATAAATAATAAAATGGCCCTAGGTATATACTATTTCCTGACTTGCTATGGCTTTAAGTCTAAATTATAATTAAGTACTGTTAACAGTAAGTTATATTTAGAAGACTTTGCAGTTTCAAGCAAACTTGTTACTTTTGTGGCTTGAAACTAGAAACTCAAAGTAATAATTATATCACTTCTCTTTCTAGGTTTATGTATACTTAGCTTTGTATAATTTCCGTTTTCTTAAACAAGCTTTAAAACATATTGGCCAAATCATTTTGGTCTTCTCTTTCAGTACTAGCTGGAATTCTGACAATGAGCCTTGATAAGTAATCGTTACTCACAAAGAACAGTCGACCTTCATTGTTTAATGTATAATAGTAATCACAACAGAGTAACTGGAAGTATAAGATGAAAAACGGTGCCTGACACATAAAAATTCGATCTATTGCATAAATAAAAAACCCAAAGAGAGACACAATTATACAAGGGGGAAATAAAATCAAGGTTATGCTGTCTTTTCACCTTCTCTCAATAGTTATTCAATTCACATTCATTGAGTCTCCAACAATGCAAACAACAATGCTGAAACTGCTAGACATACCATGGTTTCATTGGGGGAAAATCCTTTTAATTTGGTAATATAGTGGACTCTTTGCAAATACAATTATATATTGGATAATACAAAACTCTTCATTGTGGAGCTTATTAAAAAAATAAAAGAAAATTCCAGGAGTGGTGAGTATATAAAAGAGATACAGACAGAAAGAGAAAAGAGAAGGGAGGAGTTGAAACGTGAACTGTAAGCTTCAGTTAGGCATGAGAGGTGCAGTTGCTTAAAGGGCACTGATAGGTCCACATTCTCCTGGGTCTCTTTTAAGCCCAAATCTGGGGCCTACAGCATAATTGGAGACCTGAACTTCAGAGTCTCTCAGAAATTCGGGAGAAGTCTTTATAAATCTGTTGGGGAAAAGTACTCTGAATTAAGACCTCAGGATTCCCAAAGTTCAACTAAATCAAATATGAACTCACAATTTTAAAATATCCCTAAACACAAAGAAATAAGCCACCATGATCTGAGAGTGTGTAGAAGGGTCTTTAGGATCTCGGATATTGAAATCATCATGATGCAGAATATAAAATAATGACATACAAGGTGTGGAAATGAAGACAGTTGGAATCCAAAAGTGACCAAGCAATAAGAGATGAGTAAGAATGACCATGTGACTGAAAAGAAACAGACTTTAAGAAATGGAGGGGGAAAAAAAGCACTCTTGGAATTAATATCTTAATGGACTGAAAAGCAGATTAAGCATGGCTGAAAAGAATGAACAAACTGGAAGACAGATCTAAACAAACTGCCAGAACACACACAAAGACACAAGAAAATGAAAACTATAAAAACTATTAAGAGACATGGAGAACAGAAGAAAAATAACAACTATCTAACTAGAGACTCAGAAAAAATAAAGAATACAGGTGATACAATGGCTGATAATTTTCCAAAATAATAAAATTCATGAACCCATAAAAAAGAAAGTACAATATAAAAATAATGATATATCCATAAATTAAAAGGAATTTGCTCCTAGACACACTGTACTACAAGTTAAAAACACTAAAGACAAAAAGACTGTAAAAGCAGTCACCCAAGGCTCACAGAGAGCACCCATTAGAAAAAAGAATAAGTACAAGAGTGGTATGCTACAGCTGGCTAATGTAGGCTCATGTGAACATACTGTTAAATTTTCAGGAATTCTGTGAGCAGTTTTTAAACAAGGCTACTACTGTGTTAAATTATATAAAAATATAAGATGAAAAATATTAAAAGCAGAGATAGATAATCAAAATTCATCACTAATTATTTTACTACATATTATTATCTGTGCTCTTGAGGTTATTATTGATGTCTATTGTATCAGCAGGGTGGAAATACTTCACAATTGTGTGCTACTGCATATCTCTTCTCAACTCTGTAATAACTGACATACATGGTAAGAGAGTATTTACACCACGGAAATAAGCAAACACTAAAAATAAGGAATTTTTCCTCCAGAGAGGTAGCTGCTATACCTCTAGCAGCATAACCCTGAATTAAACTGACATCAGACCTCAAAAACACAAAAGAAGTATTTTCAAAGCATTGAAAGTAAACGTCAACGTAGAATTGAATAACCAGCAAAACCACTTTTCATAATAGGAGCAATGGTCAAAACTTTATAGATTAACAAAAATTGAGAGTTCACTAAAAAAAAAAAACTTCACTAAAACAACTTCAACAGGATCTACTTCAGGAAGAAGGAAAGTGAATTCAAGAAGAAATTATGCTAATGCAATTAAGCTAAAAATCAAGCTTTTTTTTAATTTAAAAAAACGTCCACATATTTGGAATTGTAAAAACATATTTCTAAATAATTCACAGGTAAAAGAAGAAATTAAAATGGAAAATTTCAAATTCATCATATGGAACAAAGAAGATACTACACATTAATACCTGTGGAATATAGTTAAAGCAGTACTTAGAGGAAAAATTTTAGCCTTAATGCTTATATTTGAAAAAACGACTGACAGAGTCTTTTGCATAATTAACTCAAGCAAAAGCAAGACTACAAAGATTTAAAAAAAAAAACCTAAAAAGAAATTCAACAAGATATGAAAAGAACTTTGAGAAGAACTAATAAAAATCCAGTCCTCTTACTAAAACTGACCCAAAAAGAAATAAAAATCAAGAATAAGCCTTCATTAAAGTCAAATAAGTAGTTTAAAATCTTCCTACAAAGAAGGTATCAGGCCCACAAGGTTTTACAAGCAAGTTCTAGGAAGAGATCATTTCAAACTTACAGAAACTCTTCCAAAAGCTGAAAAAGAGAAAACATTTCTCACTTTATGTAGTGAATGTTACTGAGTACAAAACTTGCCAAGAAGAGTAAGGGAAAGAAACATACAATTTTAACCTCAAGAATATGAACGCAAAAATTAAAAAAAAACTATTAGCATAATTAATCCAATGCCATGGAGGGGTGGGGGTGATGACCCTAACAAAGCAAGACCAAACTGGTTTTATCTCAAGAATTCAAGAGGAGTTTAGCATGATAAAAATGCTTGTCAAGTACCACATTAACAGATTAAAGGAGAACAAAACCATCTGTTCATCTCAAGAGATACTAAAAAGTCTGATAAAAATCAACATCCATGTACGATTTATTTTTTAACAAGGAAACAAGACTCTTAACCAACTAGTACTAGGAGACAAATTCCTTAACTTGACAAATGGTAGCTACTGAATTCCCATGCAAACAACATTCTAAATGGACACTTGTTAGAATTATTCCCTTTAAAATCAGGAACATTTATACCTAATATTTTACTGGTAATCCTACTGACACAGGACCACAAAAGTGAGGGGAAAAAAGAAAATTGAAAACAAGAGAGGGGGGGGCTTCCCTGGTGGCGCAGTGGTTAAGAATCCACCTGCCAATGCAGGGGACACGAGTTCGAGCCCTGGTCTGGGAAGATCCCACATGCCGCGGAGTAACTAAGCCCGTGCGCCACAACTACTGAGCCTGCGCTCTAGAGCCCGTGAGCCACAACCGCTGAGCCCGCGGCGCCTAGAGCCGTGCTCCACAACAAGAGAAGCCACCGCAATGAGAAGCCTGAGCACCATACTGAAAAGTAGCCCCCGCTCGCCACAACTAGAGAAAGCCTGCACGCAGCAACGAAGACCCAATGCAGCCATAAATAAATAAATAAAATTTATTAAAAAAGAAAATAAGAGAGGGGACTTCCCTGGTGGTGCAGTGGTTAAGACTCCGAGCTCCCAATGCAGGGGGCCCAGGTTCAATCCCTGACCGGGGAACTAGATCCCACATGCATGCCGCAATTAAGAGTGAGTATGCCACAACTAAGGAGGCTGCCAGCCGCAATTAAGAAGCCCGCCAGCCGCAACTAAGGAGCCAGCCTGCCGCAACTAAGACCCAGAGCAAGCTAATTAATTAATTTTAAAAAAATTCAATGAAGAACTTCTTTTTTTAAAAAACATTCTTTTAAAAAAAGAAAATAAGAGAGACGTATGTCATTATTCACATGATATGACTGTCCACATAGAAAAACAAAAGGAGCTATACAGAAAAATTACTGGAATTAATAAGTTTAGAAGTATGCAAAGGTAAACTGCATATTTACACATCAGCAACAAACAGGGAACATTTAATATGCTATTTATAATAGCAATTAAAAAAAATAAAGTACCTAGGAATAAACAAACCATAGAACTATCTACACTTTTATCAGAAATATCTTAACACTTCAACAACACTAAAGAATGCCCAAATAAACTCATAGAGAGATTAGTTTCATGGATAAAAATACTCATTACCTATAGATTCAATGTAATTTCAATACAAATCCTAACAGAGTTTTTCAAAGAACTTAAACTGATCCTAAAAGAGAAAGATGTAATAGAACTTGTCATGCCATATAGCAATTACAAAACTATAGCAACTACAACATTGTGGTATTGCTGCAGAGATCAATGAACTGACCTAGGGAACAGAATTGAACCATATCCCTCCAACAGATTCACAAATATATGAAAATCTGAAGTTTGACAGGGTAGGCACTGTAGATCATTGAGTAAGGCATAGACAACTCAATAAAATGTGCTGGGACTGATTTTCTATATAGGAAAAAATTTAAATTAGACTCTTACCTCATACCATACATAAAATCAACTCCAGATGTTTGAAAATATTTAAATGTTAGGCAAAACTTTTCAAACATGTTGGGGAAAAAACATACAGGAGATCATCTATATGAGCATGGTGTAGAGAACATATTAACAGGACACAAAAAGAACTAGCCATAAAAAATCTGACTACATTAAAATTAAGAATTTCTATCAAAGGATACCACAATGAAAGTTAAAAAGCCACTAAATGGGCAAACTAGGAAAAGATATCTACAGTAAGTATAACCAACAATGCATTCATACTTCCAGAATATACAAAGACCTTCAACAAATAAATAGAAAAATAAGCAGGTGGCATGAACAAACATTTCAGAGAGAAAGAAACATGAATGGCCACTGAAATGTATGCTGAGCCTCATTACTAATTACTGAAATACAAAATAACAGTAAGATATCCTTTTAACGCCTACTAAATGAGCATTAATGAACAAGTCTAACTAGAAAAGAGAGCAATGGTACCTCTTTATACATTGCAGACATAGGACTCTAAATAATAAAAAGCTATATAAAATAACAAACTATATAAAATAATAAAAAGCTAAACGTGAATGCCCTATTGAGACAGGAAGGGGGCAGGGCACAACCTTTAAAAGAATGACATAGTCGTTGAGGGCACAACATAAACTGGTTAGAACCAACTAGGTCCAAGATGGTGGACGGGTCAACTTCCAGTGGACCTTGAGCCTCATTATACACTCACTGCTAATACGTTAGCTAAATGACACACCCACAGGTGCCATGACAGTCCCAAGGCCAACCATAAAAGGCTAAAAAGTGGGTAGTGGCCCAATTCTTGGAAATCCCTGCCCCCTCTCCAAAATAGTTGGAATAATTCTCCCACTCATTAGCCTATAAAATTACCCACCCCTATAAACACTGACAACCCTGTACCCTGGAGCCTCTCGCCTTCTGAGATGGCCCACACTTGGAGTGTGTTTGTTCTGTGGCCTCTTGCCTCCTGAGATGGCCCACACTCTGTGGAGTCTGTATGCCCCTGAATAAACCTTCTTTCACGTTACTACGGCTCGCTCTTGAATTCTTTCCTGCACGAAGCCAAGAACCCACAGTTGGCGGCCCATCCCAGGGACTCGCCTGAAACCCGGGACGTGACCATCCTCCTGCCTCCCACTTTTTTTCCTGCAACACTATGACTCAGCAATTTCTTTCATGAGTATATACTCTATAGCAGTATTTCTCAAATTCAGTCAGTGCGCCAGCAACATTAGTATTACCTGGATGCATATTAGAAATTCAGATTTTTAAGCTCCATCCCAGACCTATGGAATATGAATCTATGCAGCAAGGCCCAGGAATCCTCACATATACCAACTTTCCAGGTGATTCTCACGGGCCCTAGAGTTTCAACCACGCACTTAGAGCCATGTTATTCAAACAGAACCTGTTAGTGAGACTGCAAAGCAAGAGTGGATCGCATTGCTATTTATAAGTCAACCAGTATAAAATAGAGTAGATTGAACCCCATGTAGTAAACTTAAGCATTGATTTGCAAAACTTTTGTCTCATTTGTGTACGTATACTTATGTAAGTGGGTACTTGCTTATTATGGAAAACATATTTCTTACTATGGGTCACAGTCATAAAAGTTTGAAATCCAGCACCCTAGAGAAACTCTTAATATATGTGTACTGCAGACATGCCCAAAAAGGTTTATAACTGCATTATTCACAGCAGCAAAAATAAAACAAAATCAAAAGCAGTAATCTAGATATTTAGATAATAAGAGAATGGATATACCAATCATACCATATGGACTAATACCACAGTGAAATCAATAACATGCAATAACAAGGACAAATCTTACACAGTACTGAGTAAATAAAGCAAGTCACAGAAAATTACATAGAGTATTATACCATTTTCATAAAGACCAAAAACAAGGAAAGTTGGACAAATATAAGAATACACACATTTGTGGTAAAACTATACTTAAAAGCTCAGGAAAATTCAGAAGCATAGTTATATCTGGGGAACACAAAGCGATGGACTAGGAAGCTGTATACAGGTAATTTGAATGGCACTAACGTTGTATTTCTCATTATTAAGTTGAAAGGTGGATTCATGGTGTTTGTTTTATAATTTACATATAAAATACATATAATCCTCATATGTATCAATTATAGCATAATAGTTTTAAGAAAAACTTATAATACCTGATGTCAGAATCCTCTAGGTTTTAGTAAGGGAAATTCACATTCAGATTCAATGGACACTTATCTATTAGCTGCTTTGACCAAAGCATACACATTGTCTCACTGAATCCTTTAAGAGTCCTGTGAGGTTGGCACTTGGCAAACAATAGGCAATCAAATATCTTTTGAGTGAATAAATGCTTGAATAATTTTATAATTCAAAAAGAGAAAGAGTTTGGTTATATGCTATGTATTATGGTCCTACCCATAGGAGTTAAACAAAATAACACAGATGATTAACTCTATTAATAGAAAGGAGCTCATGATCTATTCTTATTGTTTCTACATTCTATTACTTATTACCAAAAACATAATGAGAAAAATCACTTTCCTCACTGGAAGTATCTCTGCCTAAAGGTTAAAAAAAAACTAACAACCTACAGGGTAGAGCTAACTAATATAACATTTCTATCAATACATTACTAGGATCTCTATTTTGCATTTAAAAGCTGAGTTAGCTATATGCAAGGGACCAGCTCTCTTCAGGGCGGGGAAAAGCAGAGCTACGGTAATACAAGAAAAGAAATTACCAAGGCTAAAAAAAATCTGTGACACATTTAGTCTATGCATTTTAATAAGAACTACAGTTTAAAAAGTGCAAAGTCAAATCCTTTTTTTCCATTGAATACATATTAATATAGATGAACACAATCGGGGAAACGGCTGCCTCACAAAATTATTTCCATCCTTCACAAAGAACTATTTCCCTTCACAGGGCTCCCACACATGTATGCGTTTTGTTTTTCAAATTTAGTTCACTGTGTGTTCCCCCACCCCCAGCACCTGGAATAATGACCAACTCCTAATAGATGCAGAGTTAAGTATTTGTCTTTGAATGAACTTATACACTTATTGAGCATTTACTATGTAACAGGCATTTGGGGGATGAGAGATCAAATATGTTATAGTCCCTATCCACACAGAGCTAACATAAATGATTAAATCTAAACAAAATGTGCCCTTCCTCTTTCAGAATAATTCAGTCCAAGAGCTATTGGTGACCAAGCAAAGTAGGCAACAGCAGGGGAGGAGAGGGCAGTGATGTGAGGAGGGGCATCCATGTGGTGGCTCGGAGCCACTAAAAAAGAGCTTGCTCCTTCAAGAAATGGCTAAATCCAGGGCTGGGACAAGGAAAGTACAAAATGAGCCTGGAACATCTATCTGGTAGCAAAAAGTCAGGAAGTATGTAAAGACTGATCACAGCACGTCAAAAAGACACAGAAACCAGATTAAAGGGGCTTCCACTGACCAAATCAGGACAATTTAAGCATGGAAACAAATGTAACAGATTATAACTCACTAAAAAACACATATATATGCATGTGTCCATGATGATATATAAAGAATAAACTTAAATTTGAGGAAGAATAGGATATTTACATTTTCTCTATCTCCCAATAAAGTACTTATTAATTACAAAGAGAAAAAAAAAAAGTAATTTGCAGTGGAGAAGCCTGGCAGACACCATCTGAATCAAGTGATCAGAGTAATATCGCAGTAGTAATGGAAGGGTACAATGGAAATCATGATTGTGTGACTGGCTGCTATGAGAAGAGCCCAGTATCATTTCTGGACTATTCCTGCCAGAGATGCATAACCTGAATCTGGTCGTGAGGAAACGTCATACAAACCCAAATTGAGGGCCATCTACTAAATAATTGGCCTGAAAATTTTCAAGTTCATGAAAGTCAAGACAAGACCAAGGAACTATTCTCAGTTGAAAGAGACCTAAGAGACATGACAACCAAATGCTACAGATGATTTTAGACAGGACCCTTCTGGTACAAAAATAAAGGACACTAGTGCAACAATCTGCAGAACTTGAATGGGATCTGAGGAGTAGAGGTTGGTATGCATCAATGCTAATTCCTGATAGTATTACCACGCTTAAATAAGAGAATGCCTTTGTTTGCAGAAAAGAAACACTAAAGTATTCAGGGATGATGGAACATATCATGTTCGCAACTTACTCTCAGATGGTTCAGGAAAGACAATCTCTGTGTACTAGTAACTTTTCTATAAGTCTGAGATTATTTCAAAATAACAAAAAAATTGTAAAGTACATACAAGTATTCAGAAGAGCCCCAGGTCTCAATCTGTGCCCAGGAGACTAAGGGACCTTGGGAAGGACATCAAAATCCGAGGGTGTCCAAGAAGCAACCTCAGAGTGTCCAATTTGCTCCACTTGGTTCTCTCTCCAAGGACCCATATCATGCTAAGAAGAGCTAAATTATACCATATTCTTCTAAGTGGAATCTAAATACCATTCCAAAAAGAACTAAGGCTTTCTGGGGCTTCCCTGGTGGCGCAGTGGTTGAGAGTCCGCCTGCCGATGCAGGGGACACGGGTTCGTGCCCCGGTCTGGGAGGATCCCACATGCCGCGGAGCGGCTGGGCCCGTGAGCCATGGCCGCTGAGCCTGCGCGTCCGGAGCCTGTCCTCCGCAACGGGAGAGGCCACAACAGTGAGAGGCCCGCGTAACGCATAAAAAAAAAAAAAAAAGAACTAAGGCTTTCTAATAACAAGTTAGATTTCTCAACTCAATCAAGGCTTTCCTAATATCAGAAGAGGCAGTAGTTTGCTTTCAAAAATGCCAAATGAGGTTGCATTTTTATACCACACACAAAAACAAAGAAAACAGACAAAAAACACACGTGATCTGAAGTCCTAGTTCATCTCCTCTCAATTAAAACCAATTGTTTCTGTTGAAGAAAAAGACTATATAAATTTGCAATATAAATTCAAAGATGTATTTGGAAACAACTTATCTATGGCTTATTTGGGAAAATCTACTCACCTGGTAGAATCTGTTGTAGAAACAAAACAATTTTATATACATTTACTTTGACCATCTAACAGATGTACACAAGAGGCCAAATGAGAAAACGTTGTTTTTGCCATTCTTGGTCTTCAGAAGCCCACAGAGCTTGCTTGGAGTAAGATGGGGATGGTGTCCAATAAAAAAGTTTCTGGCACCCCAGTAAAAGAAGTGAATGCCTCAAAGTACTGCAGCTTTTTCTCCTAAAAGCACAGTAGGGCAGCCTGGACTAACAGCTAGAAATTTCTCTTTGGTTTTTTTTTTTTTTCTTTCTTTCTTTCTTTAAGAAACTGAGCTGGGTTATTTTAGTCCTCTGAGAAGAAGAGACTGTATTATCCCCTGAAAACTGACCAAGAGTGGAGTTTGGTAGAAAGAAAGAAAGAAAAAAAATCCAGTGTTCATTCACTGTATACCCAGCATCTGGCATTAAGGGTGGCCCATTAATATTTTTAAAAGTACTTGTACTTTCTCAGGATAAGGCAAGTGCTAAGCTTAAAAAAAAATACACACACACACATATACAGGTTGGTACCTGAAGACAAAGGACAGGACAAGACTTAGCAAGACTTAAGAAGGTTCTCTCAAACTCGATTTTCAGAAGAAAGGGAAATCAGTTTTGTTCAGGGAATTTCAATCTATAAAGCAAGAAACAAAAGGATAAAAATCTTCTGCCAGAAGTCTTCTAGGACTTGAAAGGCATCTTGGATTTCCTAAGCCTGTCCTACCTGTCCTAGATTCAAATACTCTGAACCATCTCAGGTCATGTATCCTATGTATCCTGATTGTGTGTGTGTGTGTGTGTGTGTGTGTGTGTGTGTGTGTGTGTGTGTGTGTGTGTGTGTGAGTGAGAGAGAGAGAGAGAGAGAGGGAGAGAGGGAGAGAGGGAGGGAGGGAGGGAGGGAGGGAGGGAGGGAGAGAATCTCAAGAAGTCAAAAGCAGCTTCCCCAAAGTGGCAAGCCAGCCTCAGTAAGCTGATTCTAATAAAGTGTATTACCAGCCAACTTTCCAACCCTGAGGAGAAAATCTTTTAATATCTAAGCACTCAAAGAATCACTCCTACCCCATGACTTATTTGCATCTCTACTTTCAAAAACCTGGGAGATTACAAAGTTATTTGTTGACTTTATTATAGCCATTTTCACATGCTGGTTAATGCCAAGAAAAACCACTTCTAAAGTCATGCATACCCTTGCTATTCAGCTGAAAAAAAAAAAAGAAGACTCCAAAAATCATGCTTGTCTCTAATTTATGGAAAACGAAAATGTAACCAATCCCCACAGATACACTGATGCTGGCTTAAGAAAGTTTGGGTGGTAAAAGGAGCAAATTCCTAATTATCATTTTCTTCACACAAACTGGATTTTCAGAAACAGGAAAAATACAGAGAACTTCAGTCTACGAAGCAAGAAACAAAAGGATAAAGTTGGCTACAAGCAGCAAACACACAGCTCTACTCTGGCAACTTATCTAGCTCGTCTTCAGGAAGGGGACTCACACAAGATTGTCCTAGTGGTCCGAAGGCAACTAAGAGACGTCACCCTGGAGGTTTGATTATTTTTAATTCCTTGTCTCTTTTAGTCCCATTTTCAAAAGAAAACTAACATTACTCTATGTTGTATAGAAAGACTATAGAAGAACAGTGCATGACAAAAAACCCTGACTCTGCTATCCCTTGGTTGGCCAATCATTTCAGTACTTGATTCCTTAGTTTACTCATCTGTAAAACAGGGAGCTTGACCTATTATATCAAAGAATCTCTTCAACTATAAAACTGTATGTATATGCATGTTTTCCTCATTTACAAATAAGGAAATCAGGAGGATAGAGATTAGTAATTTGCCCAAAGTTACACAGTTACAAAGTGCCAGTGCCAGCATCTGGAAAAAAAAAAAAAGTCTCTTTCCTAACAAAGTCTGCCCTCTCAACTGCTGTGCTATGTTTTCTCTTCACCAAAATAAATCAGAATAAGGTGTTCAGAAAAGCAAGCAGTTCCAAAAATGGGCGGAAGACCTAAACAGACATTTCTCCAAAGAAGACATACAGATGGCCAATAAATACATGAAAAGATGCTCAACATCACTAATCATTAGAGAAATGCAAATCAAAACCACAATGAGGAATCACCTCACACCAGTCAGAATGGCCATCATCAAAAAATCTACAAACAGGGGCTTCCCTGGTGGCACAATGGTTGAAAGTTCGCCTGCGGATGCAGGGGATACAGGTTCGTGCCCCAGTCCGGGAGGATCCCACATGCCGCGGATCGGCTGGGCCCATGAGCCATGGCCGCTGAGCCTGCGCGTCCGGAGCCTGTGCTCCGAAACGGGAGAGGCCACAACAGTGAGAGGCTTGCATGCCGCAAAAAAAAAAAAAAAAAAAATCTACAAACAATAAATGCTGGAGAGGGTGTGGAGAAAGGGGAACCCTCCTGCACTGCTGGTGGGAATGTAAATTGATACAGCCACTATGGAGAACAGTATGGAGGCTCCTTAAAAAACTAAAAATAGAACTACCGTATGATGCAGCAATCCCACTACTGGGCATATACCCTGAGAAAACCATAATTCAAAAAGAGTCATGTACCACAATGTTCACTGCAGCTCTATTTACAACAGCCAGGTCACGGAAGCAACCTAAATGTCCATCAACAGATGACTGGGTAAAGAAGATGTGGCACATATATTCAATGGAATATTACTCAGCCATAAAAAGGAATGAAACTGAGTTATTTGTAGTGAGGTGGATGGACCTACAATCTGTCATACAGAGTGAAGTAAGTCAGAAAGAGAAAAACAAATACCGTATGCTAACGCATATATACGGAATTTTAAAAAGTGGTACTGATGAACCTAGTGGAAGGGCAGGAATAAAGACGCAGACGTAGAGAACGGACTTGAGGGCACCGGGGGGAAGGAGAAGCTGGGATGAAGTGAGAGAGTATCACTGACATATATACACTACCAAATGTAAAATCGATGGCTAGTGGGAAGCAGCTGCATAGCACAAGGAGATCAACTGGACGCTTTCTGACCACCTAGAGGGGTGGGATAGGGAGGGTGGGAGGGATGCTCAAGACGGAGAGGATATGGGGATATATGTATACATGTAGCTGATTCACTTTGTTGTACAGCAGAAACTAACACAACATTGTAAAGCATTTATACTCCAATAAAGATGTGGAAAAAAAGAAAATCAGTCAGAAAGCTACCACCTATCACAACAATCCATATAGTTTTATTATTGCCTTCAGGGTTGATTAATCAAGGGCGGCATTTATCTTTGTGCCTGTGAGACATTCACCTCCTGTGTTGCTCTGTAATTCAGAGGCACTTTTTTTTTTTTTTTTTTTTTGACCGCGCCGCGCTGCTTGCTGTATCTTAGTTCCCCAACCAGGGATCATGGCCCCTGCAGTGCAAGCATGCTGTCCTAACCACTGGACCGCCAGGGAATTCCCAGAGACACGTACATCTTTAACCTCAATGCATTTTCATTTAAGAAAGGTAAATCAGAATAAAGATTTAACTGTAACATGTTTTTTCAATTAAAAAAGAGAAAAGAACTGAAGCCAAAATTGGGAGTATGTATATAAACCACAAAAATCCCTTCAGGAGGAGAATAGAAAAGATGCAAGAACAGGATTCAGATAAGATCATCCCAGGAGACAGTATACATAGAGAAGAGAAGCCCAGGAAACGACCCTGGCAGAGGTTATGATGGACATAAGAAACAAAGCCCTTCTTTATCAAGAGGAGAAACAGAAATCTAGGAAGAAAAAAATACAGAAGGGACATAAGGGAAAGAAGACTCAAGAACTAGCTCCAGCCCTAGCCCAGGGCCCTATGTCAAGAGTCAAATCAGGTAAAAAGTGCATCTTAAAACTGGAACAACAAAAACAAAAACTGGAACAAAGTGGAAGGCATTCTTATTAACAGTCACTGTTAAGATCTAGAGGAACCCTAATCTGGAGCACATTGATGCTCTCTTTACCAAAGCACTCAGAGCTCAAAATTATCAAAAAGGAAAAGTCTACTTTCCTTCATCATTATGCTAAAAAAATAATAAATCACCACCCATTGTGTGAAATTCACAATAGCAAGGGCCACATTATTCAGCTGGTCTTCCAGTTTTTGTAGCCGTGTCTTTTCAAAGGGTTAGCCTGGTCTCTTAGTCACTGACATTTGAAACCCCTGGTTTAGCACAGTGGTCTGATCCCAAAGTCCTCTTGTTCCCTGTGTTTAAAACAGAACAAGAGGCCAGGCTAAACCTTGAAAGGACATGGCTACTCAAAACTGGAGATCAAATTTTCAAGAAAGTTTTATTTATTATTTCCCTAGAAATAATAAATCATTCCTGTCCAGAATATCTTAGGCAAGATAGTTTTGTTTTAACATCAAAATCACTTTTTTGTCTGGACCGATAAATAGTGCCACAACTGTAAATGATTGTCCAGATGGTGCACTGCACAAGGATGCTTGACCAAGGGGATAAGAACTAGATGAGATCCAGCTATGCTCACACTAGCCATGCCATGTTCCCCAGGCTAGGGTTTCAAGGGGCACACAGAGGTGGAGGCACTTATTTCTAGTTTGCCCAAAGACCATGGACACCGTATGGGCAGACTTCTGTCTCTATAACCCACTCAAATCCATCTCTTGAGTTGCCAAGAGTTCATGTTAAGACTCAAATTTGCAAGGTTAACCAGATTTTTATTATATTCTATTTTTACTCAAACTGTAGTTGAATGAACCAGTTTGTTTTATGGATGAGGCATCCTTGTTTTACTCAATGTTCCCATTAATGAAGACTTTTTATATTTAACCATTTCGTATAACTCACAGGTCCCCAATCTACCCTACAAGGGTAAAGAAAGGCAAAAATGACATTTAGAAAGACAAGTTACCAAATCTACACCTATGATAATTTATATTAAAATATAAATTTTTCCAGATAACAGATCTAATATGGCCCGTCCCATTGTAAAAAAAAGCAAAAAAAAAACTAGACCATCATACTTCTGTATTGTCAGAACCGTTAAGAAACAACCTCAGGGACTTTCCTGGTGGTCCAGTGGTTAAGGGGACACGGGTTCAATCCCTGGTTGGGGAACTAAGATCCCACACACGCTGTGGGGCAGCTAAGCCCATGCGCTGCAACTATTGAGCCTGCACGCCACAACTAGAGAGAAGCCTGCATACCACAACTAAGATCCAACACAGCCCAAAATAAAATAAATAAATAAATATTAAAAAAAAAAAAGAAACAACCTCAAATTTGTGAAAAACATTTCTTTTGTTCCTAATCTCATTTATAGCATTTACACCTTAAGCCAGTAACTTTGTGAGAAGCTGAGAGCCTAAGGAGAAAAGAATAACAAACAAACAAAAAACATAGAACACATTACTGGTAACTTCTCAACAAACCACCACAATTTTTACATCAGTCCTTTGAAGTGTGAGGACATGTTTTTAAAGAACAAAAATAAAGTAAGTCACGTAGTTTAAAACTTATGCAATTCATGTTTAACATATTAAGTGTAAAATACAAACATTTTGTGGGATCTTATCTACGTGAAAAATACAATATAAAATATAGTAGTTACAATCACGAGAGGGATTATAAACAGTTTCTTCTTTTTGCTTTTCTAGAAAGCCTACATTGTTCTAAAGTTAGCACATATTTATTTTAAAATCTGTTAAAAAAAAACATTCCTTCTTGAGGCAAAAACATGTTGTTTCTAGCAGAACACCATTATTATGTCAAAGTCTTGAAATGGAAATCTTTCACTTTCACCTTTCTAGGTAACAAACAAAGCATAATAAAAACCTATAGAAAAAAAGAGGTCGTGTCAGTGAATAAAGCAATTATTTGCTGACTGCTTAACTATGTACCACATTTTATTTAATATCTAAGGTGGAAGGAAGGGGATATTCAGATTTATTACCAACCTAAAGCCCTAGGTAAATTAGCAGCAGATCCAAGAACTGAATTTGTGCCTTCAGATTTCAAATCAAACATTCTTTATATCACACCATGGCCGTCTCCCTTGTAGAATAAAGGGTATTATATTAAACCACCTACCATTTGTCCTCTAAAATGAAACAAGTATCTATTTTAAGAGTTTCAGACACTTATTTTCTAAACTGCTACCTACAGATCCTGATCACTGTCAAGTTTTCTTATAACTTACAGAACAAAAAAAATTTAGAAAATAAAGTGTTAATCGTAGTTTCCCTTCCCCTTTTCTACTCCCTAGCCCCAAACTGTTTTTCTTTAATATTATAGAATACGAACCAAAAAAATATCCAGTGGGGACAAACAACACAGCAACTCCTTTACCATTTTAGAAGTCTGGGAACAGACTAGGATACATTAGATAAACTTTCAATGCAGCTTTGAAACAAGGGCATAAAGAACTACCTGAGCCAAGAAGGGAGAGAGAAAGTGAACCAACAGTTTTCAGTTACAGTATTTTTGTATTTAAAAAGAGAAAGAATTGTTCATTTTTTAATTTGAAATTCTCCAATTTTTTCCCCCTTCCTGTTCATTTCTTATTTTCTTGGCTTTTTTGTGCATTAGAAACAGGAGCTAGGGGCGGGGTTATGTGATGGTTTTCTTTCAGATGTTACAGCATTTCCTTTCAAGACTAAACTAAGGTTCCTACGCATGGGCAGCTAAACTGCTACTCCTGAGAGGTTGACAGAAAGCAGAATGGCACACCATCCAACACTGACAGCTTAAACACTTGACAGAGCTTTTCCTATTCCACACTCTAGGAATAATCTACCTGTTTCATTTCATTTTCATTTAGCCTTTGCTCAACTTATGCAGTAAAAAATATCTGAGCTTTGGATTGAGTGAAAAGTGTGCTCCTATTTTTCCCCTCCTTACTGAAAAGGTAAACAGGTAATCGGGAAGAAAGGAACAAATGAAGGCAGGAAGATTTATACCAGAGATGCTTTTTGGTGCATATTTTCAAAGGTCTTTAACTGTCCTTCAAACAAATTATGCGACTTTCAGAAGACGTTAAACCATAAATTAACCACTAAGTATGCTGAGTGACATAACACTATCATGATCATACTTTATAATTGATCTCATAACTTGGACATTCTAGTTATCATTTATATGTATGTTCTACTTTCATGATTTAATTTTACAGACTTTTGGTGGGGGGCAGGGGGGCAGGAGCCAAAGAAACAGAAAGAAGGAAATACTAAATATGACATAAAATTGACCTCAACTCTGAGAAACAACTGAACAGATGAGGCTGCCTGCTTGATCTTACATTTATTTAAATAAATCACTTTTTATCAGTGCTGGTGAAAACAGCAGCATCCTTTTATCTTTTGAGGCAGACATTTACAGGATGATATATATCGAAAAATAACAGAAAGGCACACTTGTCCCCAAACAAAAATCCAGTGAAGCTGTCCAGTAACAGCCACTAAAATAATTTTCTATGTATTATTTTCTTTGAGTTATTTTTAAAATAAGCAGCCAGCTATCCATCTCTGGGCACCGTAAAGATGAGTTTGCCACAAAAGCCCATATTTTTAGAAGCCAAAGTCTTGATAAATCAGTTCCTAAGAACATAATTTGTTACACGCTGAAGAATGCCTGAAAATACAGACCTTGGTTAAAGAGGCTTCCATATCTTTTTGTAACCTTTCCAAATGTAAGTATGTGGGATGAGTATTCATAAATTTAAGTTGAACCGAAACATTCAGAATATTTCCAATTTAAAATACATTAAAATGCGGTATTTGAAAGGAAATGAAAATGGCTTTAAACATATGAAAAGATGCTCATCATCACTCATAAGAGAAATGTGAATTAAAAATTAGATATTTTTTCACTCATCAGATTGGCGGAAAGATGTTTAATGAATCACTGTGGTGGAGAAATAGGCACTCTTACACATTGCTGATGCAAGCATAGAGTAGCATAACATCCTTGGCAGACAATCTGTAAATGTCTATCAAAATTTAAATTCCACTTTGCCTTGGAGCCACGATTTTACTCCCAGGAATTTATCCTACAGATACACTCATCCATGTGCACAAATAACTATATAAAAGGTTATTCACTATAGCATCATTGGTGGCCTGAAGAAAGGCTCACTATATGTCATCTTGTATTGGATGTGTATTTACCTATTCAAAAAAATTAAAATTTGAGAGGAAGAGAATGCGATCTATACTGTTTAGAAATTCAAAGTGTTCTGAACTCTCCTACAAAAGGAAATACTAAACCATCCTACACAAGATTCATTCCAGAACCCTGAGATAAAATGCTACGTTCAGATGGCTTGACATGGCTGCATTAGTGAACGCTCCTTATCATAAGATCCCTTTGGCCCTTTAGTAACCAAAACCCTTTGTTGGGGGGTCCACAGTGGATCTGATTTCTACTTCACAATAAGTAGTGCTTCAGAAAGATTCCAATTTATGCCTTGCAAAAACAGATATAAATGCAACTGTCACTTTGAGAAACAGGACTGCATTATGCTGCAGACTTAACACAGACTGAAAGCATGTTCCCCATGTCTTCTCCAGCAAATCTTGCCAAATGGGCGTCTGAAATGTCCTATTGAAACAGGTGGTGTCTGAACAGAATTGGATTTCTGCCTATAGAAACCCTAGTTCTAACAACTGCTGTGGTTAGTTTTAATTTTCAGTCCTCAAAATTAACTGCTGGCCAGTGATTCAGAAATAGACTGAACAACACGTTTAGACTTTGCCCTGTCTAATTGAGGAAAGAAAAAAAGAAAAAGAAAAAAAAGCCCACCAACACCCTACCACCATCCTATAAAGAACAACAGAACCAAAGCAGACCACTTGATTTCCAGGCCAAAAAAAGGGAGCAGCTGTAAAACAAACTCAATTCTCCAAAGATGATTGCCCCTTTTGTGCTTTCTTCATAGAAGCACAAGGATGCACATATATACTTGCTGAACATACTACTTAGGGCTTTGAGAAGCTTTCAATCTGCTAGAAAGTTAGAAGTAAGAACAATGGTAAGAACACCTAATTTTTCTGATGAAAACGGACATCTTAAAAAAATGATATTCCAAACAGACCTGTGTTTCAGTTTTTACAAGCAAAATACTAACAGCCCGAATGTAAATTCCTTGAAGAAAGATACAATGGGCTATATACACTAATATGTATAAAACAGATAACTAATAAAACCTGCTGTATAAAAAAATAAATAAAATTAAATTAAAAAAAAAAAGATACAATGGGACAATTCCCTTTAAACCCAACATGTGTCCATCAATGTGCTGGTCACACTAACCGGTGCTAAACACATACTCCTGTGAATAAACTAGAGTAGCTTACACTACATAACAAACCTTTTCCACTGTACTTTTAAGTGCTTGATATAAAAATGGATAGAACTCTGATTTTCTAAACCAGCAATCAAAGGAAAAGGAATCAAGGGACAGGGTATCTACTATGAGCCACACACCATGGCTACACATTCCCAATGAAGAAAACAATGTCTTGTCCATTTCACGGATGATAAACTGAGATTCAAAAGAATGTAAACATTTTCCCAGGGTAATTCACCTAGAAGATGACAGAGATGAGGTTTTAATTTAAATCTGCCTGATTTCAAAATATTTCTAATTGTATCATACTCCCTCCCAAAAGAAAATCCGGAGAGACGAGTTAGTAAAATGACAAGTTTCAGTTATATGACAAACACTGTATCGTTGCTTTGCCAACACCCAAAAGAAAAACTCATCCTCTTTCAATCAAAAGTAATGGATGTCAAATCCGTCTGCATTTTGTCAGTATGACTGAATTCCAGCTATTAAGAAGGTGATCAAGTAAACAGAAAATCATCTATTGTGATCATAACCCTTTAAAAAAATCCTGACATCATAAAGAGCATATTTGAAAATCCTTCTACAGGGATTCAACAGTTCATTTAAAAAAAAATAGAAATAACGCAGTGAAAGTGAGAGGTGCTTCTCAATGGGATACATTTGGTCCTTTTGCTTAACACTCAAGTATAAATAGATGACATCAAGTTTTGCCCTCAGAAGTTTACTGCTCACTGTCCTCTACCTCTCCTACCAACCAAAGAAGAAAATAAGACCTCAAAACGAAGGCATCGGGCTTCCCTGGTGGCGCAGTGGTTGAGAGTCCGCCTGCCAATGCAGGGGACACGGGTTCGTGCCCCGGTCCGGGAAGATCCCACATGCCGCGGAGCGGCTGGGCCCGTGAGCCATGGCCGCTGAGCCTGCGCGTCCGGAGCCTGTGCTCCGCGACGGGAGAGGCCACAAGTCTCCAGTTGAGAGGCCCACGTACCGCAAAAAAAACAAAGGCATCTCCTCCCAGTACTCAGATTATTTTTTCCCATTTTCTGACCCCTATCTTCTTTTTCTTACATAGGCCTGAGAGGAGCTAGCTTGTAAACCAAATCTACAGTTTCCTTAGCAAGTTCCAATGACATCCCTCATTTAGAGAGAACTACCTTCAGGGTCTTGTAAACGAACTCATTCCGTATTTCAATATTCTCAGAAAATAATGCTTAAATCCAAAAATGCCCTCCCCATGAAAATTTTACTCTTTTCTTTGAAAGCAAAGATAACCTTAATTTCAGGGAGCTATTCAAGAGAAGAACATAGGGTACATTTCTTCCAAGGCGGAAGCACACCAAGATTTCTCTGATAGTATTTAGAATAGAGTTACAAAGTTAAAAAAAAAAAAAAAAAAAAAAGAGTGAAAAGAAGAGAATGTTATTGACCAAAAAAAAGCTGTCATATAGCTATAGACTTATAGGCTATGAAATAGAAAAAAAATCTGCAACTTTTCAAGATTCTTCTGGCAAAACATTCTTTGGAATCATTTTTTTCTGAGAGCTGAAAAGCATTTTTCTAAGATGCTGCCAGCTCTAAAAACAACCTTTCTGATCTCTTGAAAAGCCAAGTTCTACTTTTAATAGTGCTATGTACTTTTGGTTTCAAAGAAAAAAGTGAAAGAGAAGGAACCACAGCCAAAATGGTAAGTTTACCCTACTCATGCCTCAAGCTATACATAATGATTTCACACAGTACTTATGAAGAAGGGATCAATTTTTTCCTTTAAAAATAGAACATATACCTCTATGTCACATATGTAATGTTTAAGTATAAGGAGCAAAAGCACCCCCCTTTCACTCCAAAACCCAGTCGAAACAAAAGTTTATATGGAGAGACATAGTCATGAACAGAAGATCTCTAATAGACATCAGAAGCAAAAGTGACAAAAGCAAAAATAAACAAGTGGAACTACATCAAACTGAAAAGCTTCTACACAGCAAAGGAAACCATCAACAAAATGAAAAGGCAACCTACAGAATGGGAGAATATATTTGCAAATCATATATGTGGTAAGAGATTAATATCCAAAATATATAAAGAACTCATACCAAAAAACCCCAAACAATACGATTTTGAAATGGGCAGAAAATCTGAATAGATATTTTTCCAAAGAAGATATACAGAGGGCCAACAGGTATATGAAAAGGTACTTGACATCACTAATCATCAAAAAATGCAAATCAAAATAAGCTATTACCTCATACCTGTTACAATGGCTATCCTCAAGAAGACAACAGATGGTAAATATTGGCAAGAATATGGAGAAAAGGGAACCCTTGTGCACTGCTGGAGGGATTGTAAACTCCACAGTGCAGCCACTATGAAAAACAATATGGATATTCCTCAAAAAATTAAAAATGGAGCTACATATGATCCAGCAATCACACTTCTGGGTATATATCCAAAGGACATTAAAACAGGATACTGAAGATATATCTGCACTCTCATGTTCACTGCAGCATTATTCACAATAGCCAAGCCATGGAAACAACGTAAGTGTCCATCAACAGATGAATGGATAAAGATGTGGAGATGTGTGTGTGTGTGTGTGTGTGTGTGTGTGTGTGTGTGTGTGTGTGTGTGTGTGTGTGTATGATGGAATATTATTCAGCCATGAGAAGGAAGGACATCCTGCCATTTACAACAACACGGATGAACCTTGAGGACGTTAGGCTAAGTGAAATGAGTCAGACAAACTGTATGATGTCACTTATATGTGCAATCTGAAAAAGTTAAACTCATAAAAACAGAGGCTAGACTGGTAGTTACCAAGGGCTGGGGGGTGGGAGAGAAGGGGAGGTGTGGGTCAAAGAGCACAAACTTCCAGTTATAAGATGAATAGGTTCTGGGGGTCTGATGTACAGCATGGTGATTACAGTTAATAATAGTGAATTATATACTTGAAATTTGGCTAAAAGAGTAAGTCTTAAATGTTCTCATCACAAAAGAGAAATGGTAATTACGTGATGTGATGCAGGTGTTAGCTAACGCTATGGTGATAATGATTTTGCAACATACAAGTGTATCAAATCAACACGTTGTAACCTTAAGTTATATGTCAATGGTATCTCCATAAAAGCTGAAAAAAAAAGATTTCTAATAAAATCAAAATGGCTAAGTTAGTAACACCATGATAGGTTGCATTAACAATGATAAATGTTAAAGTGTTAAACATAAGGTACTATATCCAAAAATCTTGGTAAGACAGAAAATGTTTACTAGTTCAGATTCTCCCATTTCCATAAAAGACTATTTTAATCCTCCCATGCGAAATGGACAGAATCTATGGGATTACTAGTATTTCGAATGAATTTTTTAATTTTACTACAAAATTTACTAGAATCAGTCACTTAAGGAACTTATGTCAAATAACTGGTGTGCTCGAATATTTCACATTTCAACTTATTATTTTAGAGTTGTCAAGACATAATCTAAATCTAACAGGGAAAAAAACATGCAGGCTTCAAATAGCACTTAAAGAAACACAAAGAAGGAAAGTTAGAAGTCAAGGATGATAATTCTGAGATAAAGGCTGAGTGGAGAAAAAGACAGAAATCTACTAGAGACCTTATCAGGATGCAGTGCTGAACTCTGCCACATTATCACTGACCTGTAACCTCTTCTCTGGCTCACAAACAACTTTTGAGTACTCTGGGACTAAGTGGACGTTTTAAAAAGTTCTTGTGTCATATTTACTTTTTCCGACGACCTTATCAGAAGCCTGATGTACTCAGGCTCCATAATTCACATGCTCCAATTACCTACCTAACTTCATACCCAAGAGGAATAATCAGAGGCATAAAATGCCACGCTCATAAAAAGAAACGTAATGGGTATGATTAGGATTTAAAATGGACAGGCTCATTTTTAAGGGCATAGCCATAGATAAGTAGCACCCACACTGTGCTCTACATAACTATAAAAGAAACAAATAGGGTTTGTTTAAAAAAACTCCTTAATAAACATATAATAAATCCCTACCTTTAAAATGAGTTGTATTACAAAAGCTCAGTTCTTCACGAAGATGCATTTCCCCATAAAATACTACAAATGGTCATTCATTTCCAAAGCTGGCCCATCAATACCTATTTAACCCATAATCTACCGACATACAGTATAATGTGGAATGAAATGTGGTAAAAGTACCTGTAACACTTCAAATGCATATTAGTATCAATAGTTCAGCTGAGAGGATAGGAGCTTGGCAAAACAGATCCCAAAAAAATGGACTCCAGGGGTTACATATAACCCAAAATGTTTACACAATATATATATATATATATATATATATATATATATGGGTGGTTTTCTTATGAGAGGGTCCACAGCGTTCCTGAGGTTCTCAAAGTGGTTATTCATATCCCCATAAAGGGAAAGGGCTTCTGTGCTATATAAAATTCAATTCTTCCCTACAAAGCCCTCAGGTAGAGTTTATCAGTGAAATGAGTCATCTTGAGAAGTTATGGTCTACACATGCTTACATATAATGATAAGCTCATGGATGAAAAACTATCAAAAACCTTCCAGTAAAACTAAGTGAAGGAAATCCTGGTGTAAAGAATGCACTGCAAAAAAAAAAAAAAAAAAATGTATAACTAAAAAAAAAAGAAAAGAACGCACTACCACATTTTATGGGGTCTGAACTGCCCATATAAGATGACACAGGAAGTTCATCTGAAGTATTCAATAGAAGCTGATGATCCTAGTAGTATCCAATGTAAAGTAGATTCTGACCCATCAACAGTGTTTGTCTGCACAAACTGCAAGCAAACATTCCATATGCTTGTGAGAAATTCCACTTAAAAATCTTTCCCCATCCTAGCCAATTCACCTGGGCACTATATTATCATTATCTTAAAAAGAAAAATCCATCTATTACCTACACACAATTCAAACAAACAAAAATGTGTTTTTAAATGACCCAAACAAGTAATCTGAATGGGTACACACCTTTTCTATTCATTTTGACCAAGCAAATCTGGATAGTAACTTGTTTTCATGTAATTTTTGATGTAACTTTCAACTTTAAAATTTTTCTGTACACTGATATAACACAGTTAAGGCATTGTTCTTTTCTTAATTGAGGATAGTTTGGTTTTAGATTGTTGTTGAAATAAAGTTGAACTGCATAGACTATAAGGCTGTTCTAACCAACAATGTAATTTCAGACTCATACCTACTTAAAATATTGTTTAATTACCTCTTCTCCTCAAACCATGAGTCCACAGCGTGGTCATTAAGGTGCTTCACTGCTTTTACCTCTCTCAAAACATTACTGTACTTCTTGACACACTAGCAACTAGCTTTCTATGGGAAGGCTTTTCACAAGCCAAGCGTCACGTACCCCTCCTGCCTTCAGCAACTTTCTTCTGAACTCCTCTGTGGGGTTGTTGAAGGTAAGCTTTTCACAGCGGAGGTGATTCACTGGTGGATGGCCTTCAAGATGCAGGAATAAGTCATAATCAAAACGAACCTTCTTAGGTTCTTCCTAGAGGTTAAAAAAAATAAGAAGGAAAACAGAGACTTAGGCATAAATAGAAATTTGGAAAGCAAAGGTTTACTCCTGATAAGGATCAGAAAAGACTCAGACTACAGCACCGGGGAACTCTACTCGACGCTCTGTGGTGACCTAAATGGGAAGGAAATCCAAAAAAAAAAGAGGGGAGATATGTATACGTATAGCTGATTCCCTTTCTAGTTAGTAGAAACTAACACAATAGTGTAAAGCAACTATATGCCAAGAAAAATTCATTCAAAAAAAAGAAAAAGAAAGAAAAGAGACCCAGACATCTAACAGCTACAGTGTCAAAGAAGGGGAAGTACTGGGGAAAAAGTCACCATGGAACTATCTACAAAGCAAAATGGAAACAACTGAAAAATTAGTTTCTTGTCTTAGAGGAAAACCAAAAAGAATAAACTCATCATCTTTCTTGCAGTCTCTCAAGTGGTAGGACACCACCACCACCGCCACCCAACTGGAAACCTAAGGCACCCCTGAAGCCACTCCTGCCCCTTCCCACTCTACGGGCCTACACCCATCATCAACAGCTGACATTTTCTCTTTTAAATACTTCTTGAACAAGCTGTCTAACCCATACTGCCATGCTCTTACTGATTCCTCAAACTACTATAAACTCCTTCCTCTAGTAGTTCTTCCTACCTCAGGATAGATGATCACTTTTCTTCTTCATTCAGGCCTCAAAACTGTCCATATGAAACAAAAATCTAGCCATTTTCACTCCTTGATTAAAATTTCACAAGTTCCCAATGCCATTAGAATAAAAATCTGAGCTCACCTAAATGCCACATAGGATTTTCACAATCTAGCTCTTGGTTCCATGTCTCACCACACCCCTTCCACCCATCTGGTGATCCAGCCACACATTGTGGTTGGTTGCTCCCAGAATTTACTCATTCTAGATTAACTCTGGGTTTCACCCTTGCTTTACATTACTACCTCCACTGCCGACCTCCACTCCTCCACCTTCTGCTTTACCTGGATAACTTCTACTCATCCGTCTCCATTCAGGTTTTATTTGGGGGAAGCCTTCCTTGAACTCCACTCCCAACTGCCTCTCCTCTGTTCTGTGTGCCTCCCTGTCTTATCCTTGAAACATCTTAGAATAACTGTCTTATTATCTCCCTTTACCCTACTAAATCATAAGATCTTCGAAAGCAGGAATAGTGGTTGAGTCCTTACTGTACCCTCAACAACTAGTTTAGTGCCCCATGCATAGTAGCAATGCAATAAAGTCTGTGAAATGAATGAAAATACGGCATTTTCCTGGAGGACAAAACAGCACCATATCCAAGAGAACACAGTGATTATAATTCCATGATACTTGAGTTCTACTCTCCAGCCATTACTTTAGCTGGCTAAACATCTAAACCTCTCTACAGACAGATTCTCAGGCATCCAAGGGGAAATGAATACTGAGGATAATAATAACAATATTATGTATTTAACATTTATCTCATTTTCTTCTCATAGCTCTCCTTTGGGTCAGTTGTCAGCTCTGTTTGGCAGATGAGGAAATTAAAGCACTTAGAATTTATTACTTTATAAAAAAACTCCCTGTGTATTATAGATATTAACCATCTCTGTGAAATGTTACTTTTTTCATTTGTCATTAGCTTTGCCATTTTATGTGTTTTTGATAACAGCTGTTTATGTTTTTTTAATAATAGCTTTACTCAGAAGTAATTCACATACCATAAAATTCACCCATTTAGAGTATAATATTTTGTGGTTTTTAGTACATTCACAGAGTTATAAAACCATCACCACATTCTGATTTCAGGACATTTTCATTACTCTAGAAAGAGATCTCAAACTCATTAGTGGTCCAACAGATCCCACACCCCCTGGCATCACTAATCTACTTCTGCTTCTATGGAGTTGCCTATTCTCGACATTTCATATAAATACATGAACATACATAAAATACATACACAATATGTGCTCTTTTGTGACTGGCTTCTTATACTCAGCATGATGGTTTTGAGGTTCACCTATGTTGTAGTATGTGTCAGTTCCTTTTTATGGCCAAATAATAATCTATTATATGGGTATACCAGGTTTTGGTTATATATTTGTCAATAAATAGAAATGTGGGTTATTTCCATTTTGGGCTATTGTGAATAATGCTGCTATGAACATTTGTGTACAAGTTTTTGTATGGACATACATTTCCATTTCTCTTGGCTATGCACCTAGGAGTGGAATTTCTGGGTCATAAGGTAACTCTGTGTTGAACATTTTTAGGAAATGCCTTACTGTTTTCCAGAGTGGCTGCACCATTTTAAAATCCCACCTGCAATGTATGAGGTGTTTATGGTTTTTAAAAACACAATATTTTCTAAAATTACATAGTCAAATAAAACAATGTTTTTCCTTTTTTATAAAAGAATTTGTTATATTACTAACACCTGATGAAACAAAGTGATCTGAACCCAGTTCTTTTGACTAAAACGTCTTAGCACCGAGCGTGTGGAGAAAAGGGAACCCTCTTGCACTGCTGGTGGGAATGTAAATTGATACAGCCACTATGGAGAACAGTATGGAGGTTCCTTAAAAAACTAAAAATAGAACTACCATATGACCCAGCAATCCCACTACTGGGCATATACCTTGAGAAAACCATAATTCAAAAAGAGTCATGTACCACAATGTTCACTGCAGCTCTATTTACAACAGCCAGGTCATGGAAGCAACATAAGTGTCCATCAACATGATGGACAAAGATGAATGGATAAAGAAGATGTGGCACATATATACAACGGAATATTACTCAGCCATAAAAAGAAATGAAATTGAGTTATTTTTAGTGAGGTGGATGGACCTAGAGTCTGTCATACAGAGTGAAGTAAGTCAGAAAGAGAAAAACAAATACCATATGCTAACACATATATATGGAATCTAAAAAAAAAAAAGAAAAGGTCATGAAGAACCTAGGGACAGGACGGGAATAAAGACACAGACCTACTAGAGAATGGACTTGAGGACATGGGGAGGGGGAAGGGTAAGCTGGGATGAAGTGAGAGAGTGGCATGGACATACATACACTACCAAATGTAAAATAGATAGCTAGTGGGAAGCAGCCACATAGCACAGGGAGATGAGCTCGGTGCTTTGTGACCACCTAGAGGAGTGGGATAGGGAGGGTGGGAGAGACGCAAGAGGGAAGAGATATGGGGACATATGTATACATATAGCTGATTCACTTTGTCATAAAGCAGAAACTAACACACCACTGTAAAGCAATTATACTCCAATAAAGATGTTAAAAAAAAAAAAGTCTTAGCACCTCCAACTGTCAGAATGCAGACATTACCTACTACAAATTCATGGTTTTCATCTCTTCATCCAAACTTCCCCAGATCACAGTCTCCACTCATGTACTCACTACCTCTCACTTCTATTACTAATCTGGCACGAAACTTGCTCCTTCTCTCCTTAATCAGGGTGCCATTCTCTCCTGGTTTTCCTCACACTTACTGGCATTCCTCCTTAGTTTTCTTCACAAGCTTCCCTTCTTTCTTCATTGACTTTTTTTTTTTTTTTTGGTACACGGGCCTCTCACTGTTGTGGCCTCTCCCGTTGCGGAGCACAGGCTCGGGATGCGCAGGCTCAGCAGCCATGGCTCATGGGCCCAGCCGCTCCGCGGCATGTGGGATCTTCCCTGACCGGCACTAACCCGTGTTCCCTGCATCGGCAGGCAGACTCTCAACCACTGTGCCACCAGGGAAGCCCCTCTTCATTGACTCTTAAATGCATTTACCTTTTTGCAAAATTCCCCAGGGAGGCATCGCCCATTCACAGGGAGTTAGTTCCTCCTTCATGACAATGACTCCCCTCTCTACCTCCAGCCCAGTTCCCACTTGACTGTCATATGCTTGTGTTCCAGTCTAACCATACCTCCACTGGGGTGACCAGCAGCAACAGCAAATTCATGCATTATCTTAAACTGAAGTTATCTTCATGTGTCCTTTCTCCTATACTCTATATCATGACAAACAGAAAGCTTAATTGCTTCCCAAGGGTAAAATACACAAAAGTCATCACTAATGCTTCCTTCTCCCTTACTCATCACAGTCAAATGGTCTCTGAGTTCTGTTTAGTATTCCTCCTTAGGAACTCTCAAATCTATGCCCTTTGCTCTAGTCACAATAACTACTGCCTTAGCTTAGACCTTCATCACTCTTCATCTGGTCGCCTCCCTGTTTTTGAACTTACCCCTTTCTATCTACCACAATGACAAGAGAGTGATCTTTCTAACACAAAAATCAGATTACATCTTCCCATTGATATAAAAGCCTTTAACGGCTCATCATTTTCTACAGGATGAAATCCCACCTCCTGGTAATAACCATTATAGTCTTTTAATACCTTTCCTGCATTGCTTTTGTTCTCTTACTCTACCTTGTCCTTCCACAATGTTGAAGCACTTGCTGTTCCCCAGTGCTTCATATTACCTCATTCATTTTGCTTTTCACATGTCGTATTCCCCGTTGTCTAAAATGCCTTCCCTCCCAGCATACTTCCATCCTTTACCTGTTTAGTGCAAACTCATCATTCAAGACCTAGCTGAAGCATGAACTCCTCTGAAAAGTCTTCCTAACCCTCCCAACCCCATCTGAACTAGACATCCCTGTTACAGCATTCCTTTATTAATGTAATGATCACAACCATTTTTACTAATTACCTGCTTTTCCTCCAAATTGTAAAATAGTCAATACAACTTTAGAATTAATTTAAAAAATAAGAAGGGCCATTTTCCACCTTACAATTGGGAGTGTAAATTGGTAAAGCCTTTGGGAAAACACACTGGCAATATCTATCGACATACTAAATGCATGCAATGTTTAACCCAGTAATTCTACTACTAAGAATCTCTTCCACAGAAATATTCAAATATATGTGCAAAGATATAGAGACAGATATAGATGTAAAATAAAATGTTCATGGTAGCATTGTTTATAATAGTAAAAACAGGGATGATCTGCATGTAAGTATATCATTATCATGGAATACTATGCAGATATTTTTAAAAACTGACTTGGAAAGGCATATCGCTAAGTGAACTAAAGGCAAGTCGCAGAAAAAATATTAAAATATAATATATTATGTCCTTGCCAATCTCTATATAGACATACTTTTTATCCATGCAAATGCATGGGGGAAAATCTGGAAAGGCTATACCAAATAGTTAACAATGATTAAATGAAGTGAAAGGAGTAACTCCTGAGTTTTATTCCATTCACTTTTACTAGGAGTATACTCCAGTATACTTTTTTAAAGAGAAAAATACATTGATGAATATAATAATTACCAGCAGAAAAGGAGTGAGGTAGTAACAACACTTTACAGTTCACACCAGTTTAAAACCAAAAAAAAAAAATTACTTTTCAGTAAAACTAAGGCTAAGTACCATAGACAGTGACAATCTTTGTATGAATCCTGAGTGTGATTTTCTTTTGAAGTTTTTTTTTAGTAGAAAGTAAAAAGTAACCATAAATTTGTGGTCTGACCAACTGAATATCTTTCTTAGAGGGCTGACATCAATATAATGTCAATTTATGCTCCATAGAAAAGATTCTTCTTCAAAGTTCAAACAAGGAAGCATGTATTTATTCTCCATATAAAGCTGATACACTTCCTAGAGGGTGGAAAGCTGGTTTTGGCAATATCAAATTATCCCTCTCAGTCTGCTTCAGTCCTTGACATTCACTCATGTACTTTTCTGAGGACAGAATGAAAGAGAGAAGCACGGGATCCTTTCAAACCTGAAGTGCTACAGTCAATTATGTTTCAGTGGGCCTGTTGGTTTAGTTTCTGAAACACACAGATTCTCATGGATAGGCTTGTTTTGTTGAATACAAACACAAAATAAGAGAATAAACAAACATGAACTCATAAGAAGCACTGACACTCCACCACCCCTCTTGACTCTGACCTCTCAAATAAGTGAGCAAAACTGAAGACAAGCTTATTGTAAGCGAGAAAAGTACACGGATGGAGATGGGACCAAGGGCAGGGTGATATTGTACACTGAATATGCAGTGGCAGGCCCCTTCCAACATCAGGAGGAGGTGTTTTTGCTGCTTTCTCTCATCTCCTATGCAAACTTGAAATAATACTTTTTCATAAACCATTATTATAATAGATGTTCTTTCTACAAGACAGAGTTGAGTAAACTCCAGGGATAAATAAAATGATATACACTCAGAAGAAATGAAATGAACATTCTGGAGCAACAGCCTAGACCTATTAAATTTTCACACATAGATCATTTCAGTAGGATGGAGATCCAGAATGGAAGATAGCAAAAATTTGGTTTCTAAGACACTCTAAGAAGATAAATTAAAAAGAGATGACAGAGCAATAATTTTAATTAAAAAATTAAGAACATAAAGAAAAGTATTTAAAATACTACACCCATACATTTTCCACTGAGTTTAAAGAGATGTTAACACTTTCACCATGCTAGTTTACGTTTTTCTTTAAAGAAATAAAATTTTGTAAATATGAGCTTCTCCATCCCTCCTTCCCCAGTAAGCCATGCCCTTTAGTTCCTGTGCTGTCCTTTCAACTCATGCTCTTGTACTACATGTGTCTCCATCACCTCATTTATTCTTGGCTTCAGTGGTTTATAAAACCATACATAAGTGATATCATAACCATATAATATATAATCATCATTTTTGTTTTTGAGACTTATCCATCTTGCTACATTAATTGCTAAATAGCATTTTGTGTATTATTAACCCACCAGTAATTGATCCACATCTCTACAATTAGTTGTATACTACTTTTTCATATTACAAACACTGAAATATGTTTCATTGTGCACCTGTGAAAAAAGCAATAATTATTATGTATAAAATCTTAAAGAAAATCTAAAAATAAAAATCAGCTAATCTGGACACTAAACAGAGTATCTACTACACAGTGGTCAGCTGAATGTTTATTTTACAATGGCCCCAAAGAAATAACTGTTTTCCATCTCAGGTGCATCTTTCTTCTTTCATATTTTAAGAAACTAAAAATTCCTCACAAAGTGAATAAATAATATGTCTTTCAGTCATAAGAATTGCTACCCAAAGTACCAAGACGACTGCATTTGTGTGTGCGCACGTGTGCAGACATTACTTGCAGCCTCTTCATCCTTCATTTACTTTCTTTTTAAATCTGGCGGATGAGGAGATTCCAGTTATTTCTAAATAAGGAGGGAATTCGGCAGTTCAGAAAATATATTTCTCTGAAGAAAGGAGAGCTTGTAAAAGTGACCAGAAAAGTTAAAAACAAAGTAGGAGAGAAGATACTTTATTGCAGCATTATTTCCAAACTGAAGCCTTCAGTGTACCTTCATACATTGCTGGTAGGAAAGTAAAATAGTACAGTCATTTTGGAAAACAGTTTGGCAGTTCTTTAAAAAGTTAAATTAAACACAGAGTTACCACACGACCCAACAACTCCATCTAGGTGTATAAACAGGAGACTTGAAAACATATGTCCACACAAAAACTTGTATATGAATGTTCGTAGCAGCATTATTCATAGGGCAAAGATGGAAACAAGTCAAATGTCCATCAAATAATGAATACAAATATAAGAAAAAATGTGGCATTATTTATACAATGGAATAGCATTCAGTTATAAAAAGGAATAAGTATTGGTACATCCTATAACACGGATAAACCTTGAAAACCTACTAAATGAAAGAAGCCAGACACAAAAGGCCACATATTGTATGATTTCATTGATAAGAATTGGCCAGAATAGGATATTACACAGAGAAAGGGAATAGATTAACCCCAGGGGCTGGGAGAGTAAGGAATGAGGAGTGATGGCTGATAGGTACAAGGTTTCTTTATGGGGTGATGAAAAATGTTCTAGAACAAAATAGTGGTGATGGTTGCACAATACACTAAAACCCACAGAGCTGTACATTTTTAAAGGATGAATTTTATGGTGTGTAAGTTATATCTCAATTTTTTAAATAAAAAAACGAAAGCTAAGAACTAATTTCTTAAGGGAAATCTTAACATGAGAAAAAACAAATCCATACATCAAATGTGAAAGCATATCATATGAACAGACATAAATGCATCTCAACAAATTCTGATTTGATGAAAAACACGTGAACATTTCAGTGGTGTTACTACTGAGGAAGGTAATCATTATTCTGGCAAAGAGTTACTGCTTCAAAGACACAGAAGTCAAGAGAATTGCCAGTGGAGAGAAAGATCTAGATCAAGAATCTGGTTTTAACACTTTCCAACTGTGTGTGGCCTTGGACAAGCCATGTAATCTTTCCATGACTCAGTTTCCCTTCCTGTAGAATAGGAATAATAACCTCTCAAAAGTTCTTATAAACCTACTAAACAAAGCAACATATGTAAAGGGCTCAGCAAACTGCCATGGACAAAGTAAGCACTCAGCTATTTAACTACACAGAAATAGGTTACCACCAAATACGTACCCAAAATATAAATATAAAGAAAAAATAATTAACAGGGATATCATGTGTGTAGGAAGGCCATGGAGCAGGAATGTAGCACATGAGGAGACCGGCTTGAAAAAAACAAGAAATATGAAAAGTAAAATTTATCCCTATTTTCTACACATTCCAACTTTTGAAGATAGTTTCATTATAGCTTATTTAAAAGTTAATTATCTCTTAATCACAAAGAGATTTTTACTGAATTGAAGGCTGGGCCTTCTATACATTGAAAAAGCCAGTAGAACACAATACTGTAAATCAACTATACTTCAATTAAAAAGAAAAAAAGAAAAAGTCAGTGGGACACTGTTCCAGTGGAAGATACTGATCACTAAAGAGTGGCTTATCAGGGGTTCTCATACTCTGTGGTGTTTCTTCACCTGGAAGGCCAGTAAATATGCAGATTCCTAAGCCCCATCCCAGAGATTCTGATTCAGTAGATCTGGGATAGAGCCTGAGAATCTCATTTCCAACCAGCTCTTGGGTGATGCTGATGCTTCTGGTCCAAGGACCAGACTTTACGGAGCACTGGCTTGGATAACACAACATTCTAATTGCTCAGTTCCTTTAAAAAGAAAAATGTGAATTCTCTCACTTTGGGGCAGGTTTCAGGAACTATGATTACCTTGGAATAAAAGGAAGAAACAGGGTGATTAAAAATAACAGCTAGCATTTACTAAGTGCTTACTTACATATGAAGCATTATTCTAAAAATCCTGCATAGCTTTATTTAATCTAATCCTCCTAGCCACCTTATGAAGTAGATACACTTATCCTATCCCCATTTTATAAATGATAGTGAGCCCCACAGAGGTTGAGCGATGTGTCCAATATTATACAGTCTGCGTGTTTTGCCATATATGCACTGCTGAAATTTTTTAAATCCAATAGAATCCATAATATCTACTTGCTGATATAATTGTATATATATGTGTCACATGTGTGTATCCGATAAAGGTAAAGGAGAGATTATTCTTTGTAAGTCTCAAATTCTAGAATTATGAAAATGAGAAAAGGATCATTTCACCGAAAAGCTGTAATTTCTCTTTTCTATTGTACAAACATATATTAATCTTCTTTTTCAAAAGGTAATCACTCTTCTCTTAAAAGAAACATTTAATGGATTTCATATAATCTGACTTCACAGAACTGAAATTATCTTTCTCTAGCCACTTCCTCTTTAATTAAGGACAACAATAGCCAAAATTCCTAGAAGAATTTAACTTTCATTTTTAAATCATCTAGTGATAGAAGTGCTTATGAATCAAAACTATTTTAAACATCATTTGGTTAATGAAGGATCTTCTATTGAAAAATTAATGAGTAAAGATTACATACCTTGTTTTTAAAATAAACCTCAATTGGCAAAATGAAACCAGCATACCCAGATTCTTCTACTTTGTAAGGTGGATCTTTGCACACTGCAACATTAAAAAAGAGAAAAAAAGTGAGATGAGATTAACAGGCAAAAACACATTCTTCTTTCCTTTAAAAACATGAAAAAAAAAATCCTATCCTACCACCTACATCATTCTCAATTTTCACAGCCCTTTGCCAAGCCCCAGCTAACTCTCTGATTTGTTCTTTACTTCTTGTTCAGAATCTACAATAATAATATTCCTATGTAAATCAAATATGTAAGTTATTTATTCAAATCTTGATGGGGGATAGTGCATCACAGTCAACCATGGTCATGAATGACTGGACTTTAGTGATTATCACCCTGCCCTAACACTTTAGGGAAACTGAGGACAGCACCTTGTGACTGAAAGCTTGAAAACAACTATAAGTTACCTAACAAACATATTATCTATGTCTAGTCTTTGATGGACATCACACTAGCCCAAACCCCTCCGTTCTCTGAGATATCCTAATTTCCATACCAAAAGGTGGCAGGACCACCCTCCTTCCTTAGAGAAATCCCAAACCCAGTGTCTCCCAACGTTATTGGTGTTCATTAAGACTTATTATCCCCCATTACCCCCATAGGAATACTTACTGAAATACTGCAATACATACAAACACTTCAAAACTATTCACATAAGAATACCTAAGAAACAATAAGGTTTTTGTATTCTTATGAAGAAAGACTTATTTAGACAAGACTATTTAGGCAAGCTCTTGGGAAATGAGAGATGCCCTAAGAAGCTAAATATGATTTCACCCCACTAAAATTTCCATTAAATCAAAATCAGTTGCAAGGGCTTTCCCTGGTGGCGCAGTGGTTGAGAGTCCGCCTGCCGATGCAGGGGACACGGGTTCGTGCCCCGGTCCGGGAAGATCCCACATGCCGCGGAGCGGCTGGGCCCGTGAGCCATGGCCGCTGTGCCTGCGCGTCCGGAGCCTGTGCTCCGCAACAGGAGAGGTCACAACAGTGAGAGGCCCGCGTACAGCAAAAAAAAAAAAAAAAAAAAAAAAAAAAAAAAAAAAATCAGTTGCAAGCCAACTGAGCTATTCTAGTTAAGACTGCATTCTGCTGGTAAGTATCACAAAGAATTAAAAATGTACATGTTGAACATCAAGGCCATATACCGCATAGCACATAACCTGGTAGCCCAAGTCCACTTCAGCAGGGCTCCAGTCTGCCTTTTAAACCCTTCCTCCTTTTGTCACCCACCAATCCTCCTATGCTTCATTCAATTGCATCAATTCCCCCAAAACATGCCCAGTATTTCCCACCTATGCTCTGTCCTCTTTCCTTCCACTGAACTTTGATGCTACTCTTAGTATACTATGCTAGTTCAAATCTCAATTTCTTCACAAAGCCTTTCCAGAGTACCACAGAGTACTATCCTCTCTTCTCCTTTTACCCTCCCAAAGAACTGTCTGAATCACTGATTTGACACTTAACAGACTTCCTTATTAACATATATTCAGGAACCTCGTCTCTAATTCCCTTTCACTCCCCAAGGACAGAAATTTTTTTAATTAATTTTTATTGGAGTATAATTGCTTTACAATGTTGTGTTAGTCTCTGCTGTACAGCAAAGTGAATCAGCTATACGTATACATATATCCCCTCTTTTTTGGATTTCCTTCCCATTTAGGTCACCACAGAACATTGAGCAGAGTTCCCTGGGCTATAGAGTAGGTTCTCATTCGTTATCTATTTTATACATAGTATCAATAGTGTATATATGTCAATCCCAATCTCCCAATTCATAAGGACAGAAACATTTACTCAGGAACATAAGGAGTGTCAAGGGCTCAGGCATGCCTGGGTGTCAATCCGGAATCCACCTCGAACTAGCCAGGCTACATCTGGAAAGTTACTCCAATTTTCTGAACCTCAGGTGCCTTGCCTGGACAATGTGAGAACTAAACAAGGTGACATATGTAAAAGACACAGGATAGGTCCTGGAACACATAAAGAAGTGGCAGAAGTAAGGCAGGAAATCTAACCTGTAAATACCCAATTGTCATGTAAACCTTTCGGATGAAAATAGAAAGGAGAAAAGTACAGAGCCCTGGATTTGGATTAGAAGACTCAGTTCCACGGTCCTGGACTAAGGATTCTCTAGACAGCTCTAGTTCTATTCCCTTTCTATTTTTATTTGTTTTTATTTTTGGCTGCGTCGGGTCTTCGTTGCTGCATGCGGGCTTTCTCCAGTTGCGGCGAGAGGGGGCTACTCATCGTTGCGGTGCACGGGCATCTCACTGAGGTGGTTCCTCGTTGCAGAGCACAGGCTCTAGGTGTGCGGGCTCAGTAGTCGTGGCATACGGGCTCAACAGTTGTGGCTCACAGGCTCCAGAGCACAGGCTCAGTAGTTGTGGCGCACGGGCTTAGTTGCTCCGTGGCATGTGGGATCTTCCCGGACCAGGGCACCCTGCACTGGCAGGTGGATTCTTAACCACTGTGCCACCAGCAAAGCCCCCATTCCCTTTAAAAGAGAGAACACCATCTACACATTGTAAGCATGGCTATCAAGACTCAAGAAGATTATAATGTGGGGAAATACAAGTCTGAGGCATTTTTAGTGCAGGGGAGGATGATGATGTACTTAAAACTTGGTCAGACACTCCATGAATACAAATATGATTACAAAGAGGTATCCTGAAGACAGGATTTTAACACTTGGCAGTCTCCTGTAGCCCACCTTAGGAAAATTTCCCCAAACTGACATCAGAAGAAGTAAATGATGATGAATGAGGCATCTCACCTGACCTTACAAGTTTCTCTAATAAAAAATGAAAAAGCAAAAGGACTCAGAGTGGCTTCAGCCCTGCATCCACTGACCACCTGCCAACCTATCATGAATATTCAAATACCCTGAACACTGAGCAGGGTGCCACTAAATGCATGAGCACCCCACCCCAGCTAGAAAGATAGCATTACATCCATGACATTTCCAGGCTGCAGAGCCCCTTTTCAGAACAGCAGTTTCAGTGTCCAGGTTGCTTGGGATTAATCATGCCAATGCCATTCGAAGGAAGTTTATTCTGTGGGCTGCTGTAGATGCCAGAGAAGTTATAGCTGTTCCTCTCTACACCCTTTTGTACAGTTCACTTTCTCTATTCTGCATGCAAAATGCTCTTATTATAGAAAACAGCTGTTAGTGAGCACATCTTATAGTTGAAGGTCTTAAATTTTTTTCCCACCCTTTAAAGGAAATGATCTGTTATGTATTACTAGTCCAAAGAAGTCTAGTTTTATAAGAAACTGTTTACCAACTCATACCTCAATTATTTTTCAATGCAGTATTTTCATAAATAACAATGAACAATGTCTGTTGAGCACCCTGAGTTCTCAATTAGAAGCAAACAATAGAAACTTTTTATTCACAATAAACACGACAGAAAAGCAGTAGCAATGCAAATACAAATTTACAGTTCTAATCTGAAAAAAGGTCAAATTAGGGGAAGTAGTTTATTTATTCGACTGTTTTATAATCAGAATCATTAACATGAGTTTCTAACCTTAAGGATCTATTAAGATCTATGTAATAAAAGGCCAAATGTCATAAGTTACTGAAGGGATACCCATCTATAGAAAGCCATCACATTTTTTTAGGTGACAATAAAATGGGAGGATTCATATTCATTCTTTAAACTATGCACATTAATTCAGTAGAAATCACTGGGAACTCTTATTCCTGTCAAAATCCAGCCAAAATTCTGAGATGTTGGCTCTCTCAGAACGTCCCTCTGTTCCTCTTCCAAGCTTCTCTTGTTGCACTTACTTATCAGGCAGCCTGATAACGTTCATTCACCTCTCAGACTCCTCACTAGACTGAGCGACTTGAGGTCAGCAACCCCACCATTATTATTTGAGCACCAAATAATAGGTGCTCAGTAAATATTTATTGAATTGAATTTCTTAAAGATTCATGCCACTCTTGAGTTTGTGGTTAGCAGATACAAACTAGTATATATAGGATGGATAAACAACAAGGTCCTACTGTATAGCACAGGGAACTATATTCAGTATCCTGTGATAAACCATAATGGAAAAGAATATAATGAACAATGTATGTATATGTATAACTGAATCACTTTGCTGTACAACAGAAATTAACACAACACTGTGAATCAACTATACTTCAATTAAAAAAAAAAGGATTCATGTCACTCTTCACTGATCTACCATTGCTAAAGAAGTTGCTTTCTACAAGCAGCAATGATTTGATATTAGCCAGTCAAATTCTTCTCCAAACTCACTACAAGCAAAATAATCTTTTAAAAATTGGTAGAGGTGATAGAAAGTGTTGCCACAGAGAAGTAGTCTCTTGAAAGCTGAGTATCTAATGTGGGACTGATTCTAATTCTATAGTACCAAATTTTAAGAAATTGAGTTAACAAATTGGGCCAGAAGATCTCCAACATCATTTTGAAACTAACACTATAGAGCCATAAATAACATTTCCCTTTTCCTCTCCTTCTGCACATTACTACTCATGTACCCCAAGGCTCTAACTAGAAGACATTTTCAAAACTCCATGCAGATCTACCCACACACAACACCCAAAATTTAGGCCTGAGAGGAAAAGACCAAAGTTTTCATAAATAATGAGTAATTGGGCTTTTTTTCCCCCCCTAAAATAGCTTTTCAAAATAATAGGCACAATATAAACCCATATACATAGTATTTAGAATGATGTTAACTATATACATTGACCATTAATCTATTTAATTTTTAAGTTGAGTGGGAAATGTACAAAAAGAAGAAAAACACATGAAAAGGGAAAAAAGTCATGATTTGGTTAGCCTGGAATAAGTCAAATCCTTACTTATTACCTGAGATTTTTAATATGAATCCTTTAGGAGAAAAAGGCTTGAAAAATAGCTATGCTTGATACAAAGAAATAAGTGCTCCTTAGATGAATAAATGAATTTGTGCTTATATAATGTTATATATACAATAAGTAAACTTAATTTATTAAAATATCTCATTTTTAGCACCAAAAACAAAAAACAAGAAAAAGAAAGAAAAGAACAAACTCCTCCAGATCCACAAGACCATCATGTAATAAGCTTTAGAAAATATCATTAGGCAACAGTTTTTTCCCAAATCCTTAGGAAAATAGCTGGCAGATTCCTCTCCAGAGCCTCTCTCCAGTCTATTTGCTTAGACACTAGACTTTACACACAGCTGAATACTTTTGATAAGGACATGGCCCAGGTGCCCATTGATAATTATTGCTTTTACTTTATTTACAGTGCAGAGCCCTCCCACACCAAACTCTCTATATATACAGACTGGTTATTACCATGGCTTTGTGCCCAATGTCCCTTCCAGCTTCAGCATTTTGGACTCCTTCTCTTCCTGCTTCAGTTCCACCACATCAGAGCCCCTAAGAAAAGTGAAGCAGGGTACTACATGGCCATCTTGCTGCCCCTGTTCTGTGCGTCTGGAAATCCAAAGACTAACATCTAGCAGTCTGGGCATCACCCTGCCACCGAACATGGCCCAGCCTTTACACTCCTGACATTTTGAAAAGAACAAAAATCAACGGTTGGATTTTATTTTTGTTTTTATAAGCTCACGCATGCACGCACACACACCACACACACACACACACACACACACACACACACACACACACACACACACACACACACACACAGAGATTCTGCCATTGCTTCTATTCAGCCCATTTCAAAACAGGTATTTTCCAAATAACAAAAAAATGCTTTCCCCCTTTGTGTCACTTCCTCATTTCCCTGAAAAAGGATTAAAGATAACATCGTGCAATTTTTGAATTGTATTGTTGACTTGTTTTCACCTTGCTGACTTTTTAAAAAATTCAAATGCAATTGTGAAAATCTAATTGTTTCCTATACAATAAAGAACTGTGGCCACACAAGATAACTTTCTAAATAACTTTCATAAAATTACAAAGAAACAAACTAGATATAGTTAGCTAACTAGGCAGATGTAAAACACATGTCTACCTCCTCAGGATTCACCATTTAAGGACCAACTCAAACAGACCTCCTCTGGAGAGCCTTCTGTCAATACTCCAAAACAAAAATGGTACTGTCCCTCTTCTGGGTTCAACCTTTTTCCTCACTGATCTTATTAGCAAATCCTAATATATATGCTACTATCAAGCCCCATCCTCACCCTAGATTAACTGTGTGCTTTCCAAGGGCTAAGGTTGTATCTCAGGACTCTTTTCATCTCTGAACCCAGCCCACCCTTTATGAAACTGAGTAGAATCAATGAAACGTAACTTTAGTATGACCTCAAAGGAGGAGATGGAGCAAGCCTGGAGCCGACAAGAAATGCCTGGGTGGCAAACAGAAAGTATGAGCAAAGGCATTAGGAAAGTAACAGCATAGTGGAACAGTCAGTATAAAAAGAAACAATGAAAATGATGAATAAAAAAACAGATAATATGGATGAAGTTTATACTTCTATAGAGAACTCGTACCATACACACTCAGAAATTCACATCCAAACTCAGGGAGGGTAAAACTGCATAACATACAAAAGAGGAATCATTAATTTTGAATGTTACACAAAACTCCTAGATTTGGAATAAGAGTTCAAGACTCCAAATTGGCTATGTTGAAAAATCTTAATGATGATACATACAAATGACTTCATTGGTTGGTAATTTGGAATCTTTACGTATAGACTCAGAATATCCATGGCTCTCTCTCCAGGTAGTGGGGGAAAAGAGAGGATTTTTTTTTTTTTTTTTTTACATGTATGCACGTTTTCAACTTTCAGAGGAGTTGCATCACTAGCCCGTCTAGCTGAGGTTAAGTCAATACATTTCATCTGGAGAAAATATAACCATGATATTAAAATAAGACCACCTTCATAATCATTTCTTCAAGGAACACATAACAAATAAGTCAACAAAATACAGGGAGTGCCCAAAACTACATAACATTACAAATTGTTAGGAAATATTAAATATAAGTCTTCAAGCTTACATCTTTCACTAAAATTCATAGCACAACAACCAACCTGTCCCAAGTTCCCTCAATATAACTCAGTATACAGCATTGCTTCAAATGATTGGCCTAGTGGAAAATTTACCTATCCGGGCTAATCTGATAAGAAAGAGTAAAACTGTATCTTCAGAGAAAGTTCAACCTAGAGACAGACCTAATTCTTTTATTGAAAACTATTACATTGAAAAATCTTAATATTTCTATCTTAAGGAGACCACCACTTTTTTTTTTTTTTTTTTTGCGGTACGTGGGCCTCTCACTGTTGTGGCCTCTCCCGTTGTGGAGCATAGGCTCCAGACGTGCAGGCTCAGTGGCCATGGCTCATGGGCCCAGCCACTCCACGGCATGTGGGATCTTCCCGGACCGGGGCACAAACCTGTGTCCCCTGCATTGGCAGGCGGACTCCCAACCACTGCGCCACCAGGGAAGCCCGAGACCACCACTTTTAAAGTTAAACCTTGGGCAAAATATTTTTCAGAATACCGTATTTCACAAGGTCCATCTGGAAAAGCAACATTAGCTACATGGAAAATGGTCTTCTAGGGAAATAACTAAGATCCTCCCAATATTTGGCAGGAGCATCTTCATTTCAGTGTGTACTACTACACCAAAAAAATTGGTCATCAGAACTGTTGGTGGGAATGTAAACTGCTGCAGCCACTGTGGAAAACAGTATGCAGGTTCCTCAAGAAACTAAAAACAGAACTACCATATGATCCAGCAATTCCAACCCTAGGTATATATCCAAAGAAAACAAAACCACTAATTGGAAAAGATACATGCACACCAATGTTCAGAGCAGCATTATTTACAATAGCCAAGATATGGAAGCAGCCTAAGTGTCCATCAACAGACGAATGGATAAAGAAGATGTGGCATATATATATATACTGGAATACTACTCAGCCATAAAAAAGAATGAAACTTTGCCATTTGCAGCAACATGGATGGACCTGGAGGGTATTATGTTTGTTGAAATAAGTCAGACAGAGAAAGACAAATATTTATCACCTATATGTGGAATCTAAAAAAGAAAACGAATGAATATAACAAAACAGAAACAGACTCACAGATACAGAGAACAAACTTGCGGTTACCAGTGGGGAGAGAAAAGGGGGAAGGGGCTTGATAAGGGTATGGGATTAAGAGGTACAAACTGCTATGTATAAAATAAATGTATGCATAGAAGCTATAAGGAGATATTGTATAGCACAGGGAATATAGCCAATGTTTTATAATAACTTTAAATGGAGTATAATCTATAAAAGTTCTGAATCACTATATTGTACATCTGAAACTAATATTGCTTTTCATTATTTAATCAAATATATAAAGAGCCATTGAAGAATCTCACTTCCTAAAATAATCCCCTCATGATTTCTGAAATAGCAGAAGTCAACAACCCTTGGGAGAGTCCTCTGGCATCAAAGTTTTACCCAGTTTTATCCCAGGTTTTACACTTGGCCCTGCTATCACTAAGAATGATACTGCTTTTTATTTAGAGGGAAAAAGGGAATATAATGTCTTCATTTATAAAATTATCCTATCTTCTCAATAATATTACCCTAATTAATTCAATTCAACAGGCACTATATAATCATAGGGCTACAAAGATAAGGTAGAATCTTGCTCTCAAGCAGATGACAGTCTAGCCAAAGACACTGTCCTCTAAGTGCAGGTTCTATTCTAGGGACATGAGATAGAGCGATAAACACAGCTGACATGTCCCCTGCACTTATTAACCTTATGTCCACTGTTAGGAGGCAGGGAGGGTGAGGAGGAGAGAAGAAAGAATACACATACAAGAAAATATCGAGAAAGTATTAAGTGCTACAATGAAAATACAGCAGGCTGACATGAGGGAAATGGGAGAGTTCCTCTTTACTTTAGATGAATACACCCTCCCTGAGAAGGTGACATTTAAGCTGAGACCTCAAAATAAAAAAGGAGCAGGGTATGTGCTGGCCAGGCAGGAAAAAAGTGCTATTTATGTTGCTTTCAGAGACAGATGTGTAAACAACCTAAAGAAAGCCTGCCTTTATACCTGCCTCCAGGGCTGCTTAGCCCCTTACCTGGATTTTCCTCTCTAGCTGAAGTGAAGGCTACTTCCTCCTTCCTGAACATTTTCTCCCATCCTGAATTCACCATTTAACACTCACATAGGTTTGGCTCTTATGACCTCACAATCTCATTTCTCAAATCTTAAATTCTCCCAATGCTACGAACTCCCAAGAAAACACTTTGCATCTACTTACAAAACCTTCATGATGATTCTTCATCATGAAGGTTTTTTAGGTAGATATAATTATTGGGAATTGTATAACCTAATCTTAAGTAAGAGATTTTTTTTTTAAGTATGTCCCTTGAAATAGAGTTCCTAAACACGGTACAGAAGGAAGCATCTGGACTAAGGAAGGTCAACCCCAAAAAAAGAAGTGGATTTTAAGTGCAATTTGAGAAAAAGAAAGATCACAACTGTAAAGCTACCTACTCAAGGGGAGGGAAGCAGTGTTGCAAGGGAAAAAGCTACCTGGATCAAGAAGGAAAGGAAGGATACAAAAGTGATGACACTCAAAATATTAGAATACAGAGGTTACGATTTCCTCAAACACATTCATATTAAAGGGATATTTTTCAGCTTAATTTTTTTCTTTTAATAAGTGCACAATGTGTAAGAGCCACTTTTAAATGTGGTACACCCATCTCTTCTTGTATAGCATGCAATTTTTAATACTCACCCTTTAAGTATTCAATGCAGAGATTTACGAATTGGTGTTACACACAAGACAGCTATCAACTGCATTAGGGTGACAGAAGTGGCAATGTGTTATAAAATAAGTAAATATAATCAATTTAAGTTAAGACTCATTTTCTACTGAATTTGAAAAAAAAATACAATAGCCTAAAAGATCACCTCAAACTAACTTCACAGAAACACCAAAATATAATCATGCAAAAAAGGTCAATGATCCAATTTTTCTCTTCTCAATTTTTGCTTTATTCCCTTTTCAGTAGGGGGAGAAAAAAAAAATGCTTCCAGGGAAGGGATCAAAACTGTTCTAACTTTAGAGAAAGAGCTAAAAACAAGATTCCTTTTCAACATCTTGTGGACTCTACTTCGTTCTTTCTGTCTGGCATTTTGGCACAGAGATAGCCTATCCTAAGTATCCTAATTGATTTAAGCTCCATTAGATATTCCAAATGAAGACAGAGTGAGGGTGATACTGATATGATGGCAACTGTTTAGACATAGTGCATACAAGAATGTGGTTCCTGTTCAGTCTGACAATCTTTCAATCTTCCCAAATAAACCAAGGAAAATTCTGTCTCTCCACTCTCCTAAAGCAAGGGTTTTCAGACTGTGTTCCAAAAAACCCTATACCCCAGCAGTGTGTACTGCTTTTACAAAAGCAATAGGGTGCTTGCCCCAAACAATGAAACTGTAAATAGCCTAAGGACCAATCCTGAGTTTTAGATACAGGATCAGGGTCCCTTCAGATTATGTGAAAAAAAAAAGTAAGCCACTGCTAAAATAAAGTCTGACACCACTGCTCAAAAGTACTATAAAAATTTAACTATATCATTAAAGTAAATCTACTTTCACAGAGTATGATTTTTTGCTTGCTCCTGTTGAACAGAGAAGTGATCTACTGCTTTCTCTCTGTCCTGACTATAAAAGTGAGCTACACTGATTTCTCACTGAGATTTGCAGTTCTGGTATGTCTTTTTGTTTGTTTGTTTGTTTTTTGCAGTACGCGGGCCTCTCACTGTTGTGGCCTCTCCCGTTGCGGAGCACAGGCTCCGGATGCACAGGCTCAGCAGCCATGGCTCACGCAGGCCCAGCTGCTCCGCAGCATGTGGGACCTTCCCGGACCGGGGCACGAACCCGTGCCCCCTGCATCGGCAGGCAGACTCTCAACCACCGCACCACCAGGGAAGCCCTCTGGTATGTCTTTGAGCTAAACAGAGACGGAGCAAGAGGAGAAAACCAGCTGCTACTCTTATGGGGTCAAATGTTACAAAATACCTTCCGATTACCAAATGCAGTGCTAATTGCATGGTACCTCTCATGGCCTCTGAATTCCAGGAATTATTTAATAGGGGGAAATAGTACAAATATAAAAGAAAGAGAAATCAGAACAAACACAGAAACCATTAATAGTCAATATTATATGTGGAAACTCACAAACTGAAAAGCTTAGGGAACAAACCAGGGAGAAGCAAAGAGGGAGTCAGTCATTGGGCTTCATTGTTGTGTGGTTAAAGAAAGCAGGTCTGGGGAGTTCCCTGGCGGTCCAGTGGTTAGGACTCCGCTCTTTCACTGCCGTGGCCCAGGTTCAATCCCTGGTCGGGTAACTAAGATCCTGCGAGCTGCGAGGTGCAGCCAAAAGAAAAAAAAGAAAGCAGGTATGATATTGTCAAAAGGAGGAAGAAATTTTTAATGAGTAGTAATGATTCTAGGAAAAGATTATAGTCCAAGCAGGAGTATGGGAGAAACATTCCACTAGATGGGTAACTGAGGTAGGTATTTCTTCGTGGTTCTTTTCAATCTTGAGATACAATACCAAGGAAACAAGTTCTCTAAGAGGAAGGTAAAGAAACAGGACATTGGTAAAGAATTTAGGAGCCAAGGGCTAGCTAGCAGCTTTAATCTTATTTGGGAATAACAGAGAATCACTTACTCTTTTAAGAATAGAAATGAAGGTATCCAAATAATGCCCAAGGCACACTGACTATTGCTCCAAATAAGGCAAGGAAAAGGGGAAGTGTAGAAATTAAGACTGAATATGAAGAAAGAAGAGGAAAAAGAGGCTGCAAGTTAAGATGATCCCAGAAATTACTACTGTATCCCAAATATAAGTGTGAGAATTCTCAAGTACATGGAATTCTCAGGTTTACCGTAGGAAGTGTAAAAATGTTTGCTAACTTAAAGCAAAGCCCCTTGAAAACTTCAGTTTAGTGGTAGGCATCATTTTCTGACAGGAAATTGTGTGTAATGTGGAAGCAGAAGAGCTTAGAGGTCGAGAGCCAGGGGTTTTGAGAACCCCTTGGTTCAAATCCCACCTTGGACACTAGCATAATACATCCTATTCTCTCAGTTATAAAATGGAGCTAATGCTATTACCTATATCATACCATTCGTTAAGCTTTAAGAGATCATCCACCATGCTAAAGGCATAAATGAGATAATCCCTATAAAGCTTGAGAACACTTTCTGGAAACTAGAAATCATCTACTAATCTAACAGTAGTCAAACACAAACCATAAACATTAGAGACCTTCTTGTGAAATTTCCCCCAAATCTGTCCAAAGAACAGATTTAAATTTACATACTTACCCTCAGTTTAATTAAGCATTCTTCTATCTGGTTTTATTTTTGGCCCTAGGGATTCTTGACAGGGATATATGAAAAAGGAAAATATTCTTCACTTTGGAATTCTTTTGGCTCAACCCACCACTAAAAGTACTAGCCGGCGGTTCACAAAGTCGGCCCACCTTCAAACTCATGAAGCCCAAACTAGCTCATGTTATGAAAAAGCTGTAAATAAAGTTTCCAAGGTTATGTATTATAAAGCAGTAACTGAAATACTGCAATAAAACAAACCAACAGAAAACAGAAATGCAATCTGAATTTGAGTCCTGTGGGGTAGTAACAGATAAATTAGCAAGGAATCAAGAGACGTGGTCCTGGCTCTGTTTCTACCACAAATTTGCCATCTGACCTTTGGAGAGTCCCTTTCACCACTCACCCCAGAGGCAGCTTCTAGATCTACAATTCTGTTATTCCAAAGACAAGTCATACGTGCCACTTCTAACTTGAAGGCAAAGGCATTTTGTTTTTTAGGATCTTCATTTAAGCATAAAACAACTCTCAGCTAAAATACCACATCTGCTATAACACAGTCAGGAAATTGGGACAAAACAAAAGAACAGAAACAAAACAAAGATTCAGAATCACACTTGAATTTTTAAAAATGTTTCACGGTAAGTGCTTTTTAGAAGAGAATTTAATTTTTATTAGACCAGTAAATAAATAAATACTGAATTTCTTTTTTTTTTTTTTTTTTTTTTTTTTTTTTTTGCAGTACGTGGGCCTCTCACTGTTGTGGCCTCTCCACTTGCGGAGCACAGGCTCCGGACACACAGGCTCAGCGGCCATGGCTCACGGGCCCAGCCGCTCAGCGGCATGTGGGATCTTCCCGGACCGGGGCACGAACCCGTGTCCCCTGCATCGGCAGGCGGACTCCAAACCACTGCGCCACCAGGGAAGCCCCTGAATTTCTTTAATAGAGGCTGCCCACACACACAAAAAAATTCTATAAATTAGATTTTCATTTTCTTGTTTTCATTCTGATTATGAAGTCAGATTAAATCTGAGTGAGACCCTGTTTTACCTCTATAAATCAAACTAGAAATTTGATTCCTCGGGAACTTGATATAATTTAGTGATAGTACCATATCAGCTCAAGTATTAAGGAATGAAACATCAGAACGTACTGGCAGCATTTATGAGAAACACCATGCTTTGAAAAAGCTAAAGTAAAAAATTAAACCAACCGTTTGCACATCAGGCATAGCACATTATGTAAAAAACCCTTGAGTGTTATGATTTTACTATATACTGCACTTACAAAACCCTTGTTCTTAATCACACTGAAACATATTACATTGCTTTTTAAATAGAATGCACCCTGCCACAATGCACTCAATCTTAATAGTATTCCAGAACAGCATGCCCATATGAAAGATAGGTTGATGAATAGGTTTATGTCCTATTCAAGGAGATGAAACAGCTCAATAGAAAGATTAAATAAGGCTCCTGCCAGTGGCTGAATCTTAAAGTCAAAGAGAAGAACACAACTCAAACCAAATGTTATAGGCAAAGGTCAAACAAGAGAATAATTAAGACCCTAACTTGAAGAGCTAGCTAATGTTCGCTCATTCAGTGTAAATCAGAAGAAAAATTACTCCTCTTAAAGTGTGACCGTAATAATTTTCACTGAGTCGATTCCAAAAGATACATTATAAAACTGAATGAAGGTGAACTAAGTCCCAAAATAACCTTTAGAGGGAACCACTTCTATTATGAAACTATTGGACCTTAAGTGAAAAATTCACTTTAAGATCCTACTGTCATATCATACTTTAAAAATTTATTCTAGATTTATTAAGTATCAGATATTAATAGAAATATGAATTTTGCTAAGAGCCTTTCAATTAATTTTTTGTAGAACTCTATTATAACCCAATTCATTTATATAAAAAGAAAAGAAAATTTATAAAGAATAAGCCAGGAATTTATGTTTCCAGGGTATTTTTTTGTTTGTTGACTTTATTGTCCCACCACTAGTCCCAACCAATTTTAACAGGAGATTTAACTAAATGGATGAACATATTTCTCTCTATGTACACACACCACCTATAGAATGGAAATACAAGCTCAGCTATAAGAAAATTTGGGAAGTATAAAATAGTGCTAAAACAATAGGAAAAAGAAAATCTGCTTATCATGCTAGTGAATATTTTGGAGCCATTATAATCCCACCTGGAGAAAAGCCCAGTTTATTGAAATTTATCATGGGACAACAGGTACATTTGCGTTTTTTAAAAATCATTCTCTTCATGTACTGTCATATCCTATTTTGAAAACCCACTAACTTCATTTCTCTTCCAAATAGCCACATTTTTGGACAATGTCACTGATATCACCTAATAAACTAAGTACATCATATGAATTAATATACACATACCCCTATAATACCCATGGACTAAATACAATCAACCAGAAAGAATAGCAAGAAATCAAATAAGCTTTCCCTACTCTCATTCTTTTCCTTGTTATTCTATTTTCATGAAGAAATGCTGGTAGATAAACTCTAAATCCATCTGACTGCAGTGTGGGCTCAGGGAGGGTCGAAACTAAACAATAGAACTTGAAATATCACAGGAAGAAGTTTTTAATATTTTATAATGATGATTTATTTATAAATAAATGCATTTGTTCTCCTACATACTCCCACCCAAATAAGCATATCATACACTGCAAATAAGTCATTTTCTTTCCTACTTATGACAAAGAGCAGTAAGATATTTAAAAACAGCAAATTTCAAGTAATTTCCTCCTCAGAGATAATAATAAAGGTATGATTTATTTAACACCTTTCACCAAGTCCCTGAAAGATCACTGATGTCAAATAAATCCATAACGTAAGGAAATAAGTAGTGCAAGAGCCCTGCCAGCCACCCCTTTTTACAGATGGAATATGACAACTTAAGCAATTTACCCAGAGGTCAGGGAGCTAATTCCTGGCATTCAATCAATAGATATTTATTAATGGCTTCTATGCCCAGCACTCTGTGCTGGATGCTTGGATGAAAAGGATTTTCTCCTTTTTGCTTATTTGTAGCTTCTCCTTTTTCTACAAAAAAAACAAAAATTCTTACTTGTATAATAAAAGAAAAATGTTTAAAACAATGTGATGCTGAATGAATTTGAAGAACAAGGTTTCTGGATTTCAAAACATTAGGAAAGTAAGAAAAAGTGAGATTAAGGTTTCCCACCTGTGTGTACTTCCACCATACACCTTTTCCTATAAAAAAACACGATACATTAGTAGTTGAATTTTATAAAGAAACCTAATTTAGACTAGCAAATCTGTGTTCTCTGCCTGGCTCTGACATTTCCTAGCTGGAGTAACTCACTTTAGGCAAGTTACTTAACTTCTTTCTACCTCAGATTCTTCTGTCCATAAAATTTTAAAAGGCATCCCTGTGTAGACCCAATGTAATATATAAACAGTTATGAGAAAGTCATTTTATAAATGCTAAATTCCTAAGGAACGTTAGTCTTAACACATGACTAGTTTGCCAACAGTTAAGCATATTTTCACTAAGTAGGGACAAAGGAAAGGTGTCATTTAGACAAAATTTCTGACAAACCAAGAGTTCGGTGTTAGAGATATTAAAACACAGCCTCTGCCCTTACGGATATCTCCCACCATTTCATGGATGGGTCTAGGACTCTAGTAGGATGTGGATATTATGCCCCTGCCAACAATGTAGCAGGGAAGATAAAGACCTTAACACAAAATTTTTTTAAACAGATTAGGATAACATGATTCTGCTAGACTATTAAAATGAATGATATAAATTTGGAAGTTTCTTAATTAGTTTTATGTTTAATTTGGAAGTTTAGTTAATGATTAATGATATGAAGGGTATAAATTTGGAAGTTTTTTTTTGCGGTATGCGGGCCTCTCACTGTTGTGGCCTCTCCCGTTGCGGGACGCGCAGGCTCAGCGGCCATGGCTCACGGGCCTAGCCACTCCGCAGCATGTGGGATATTCCCGGACAAGGGCACAAACCCGCGTCCCCTGCATCGGCAGGCGGACTCTCAACCACTGCGCCACCAGGGAAGCCCCCATTTGGAAGTGTTTGAATTCTTTTACCAATATAGCTTACTTGGACTTCATATCTTATGAAATGCTTTTGTTATCTCTCCATGGCTTTAACCCCACTTTCATTTTGATAGTGTGGCTGTCAAAATAAATGTTTCTTGAGATTTGTTTTGATATTAAAACCTCAGATATCATTTAACTCTATTAGGATTTTCAGTTTGCCTTAAATTTGTTGAGATAAGATAAACTATATTAATCAGCTAATATGCAAATTTTTCAAATCATCAATAGATTTCTTGGGGTGAGTTAATCTGGGATGGTTCCCATTACCACCACGGTCTAATTATTTCCAACAAGTGTGCTGCTGGCCATTCATTCATTCCTTTCATAAACACTGCACACATTACATACCATGACTAAAAATGCAAGCATGAAAAATGAGAATTTATCCTTAAAGAGATCATAAGCTAGGCATTTTCTATCCAGACACTTTTGATCCAAATTAAGAATTTCAATTAACTCCCCCCTCCCCATCCCCAGGTTGCAGTATTAAATGAATGAAAGTGCCAAGTGTCTAGTAGCAATAGTTAAACATTCCGGGTAGAACAAACTTCAGGATGGTTTGAAACTAACCATATATTGTAAGCATATTTTAATGTAACAGCTCTTAACCAAAAAAAACCAAAAAACAAAAAAACAGCTTTTCATAAGTACATAAGTTATAAGCTAAAGTACAATGCCGAGTAAACCAAATTTAGAAATATATTAAGTTCTAAACCATATGATTTCCTTAATCATATTAGTTCAGCCACTTAATTACAATTCAATCCTCTCCTAGTCAACCAAGTCAGTTAGCCACCCTCCCGAACAAACTTCAACTGCCATTCTTTCGATTTTCTGTGGGGTTACCAGCACTATACTTTAAAATTTTTCTTAGCTGAGACTCCATTAGTTTAATTACACTACAGCAGTGGTCTCTGGATCAGCAGTATCAGCATCCCCTGAGGAAATCATGCAACATATGCCAATTCTCAGTCCCTACCCCAGACCTCTTGCACCTGAAACTCTGGGGATGTCTCCGGCAATCTGCTGCCCAAGCCTTTCAGGTGATTCTGATGCCTGTGCAAGTGTGAGAAACACTCCCCTCGACATTTTCTCACACACTCAACTGTGTCAGAGCAGAAAGTCTTTTTCTGTGAATCACTTTTTCTCATTGCTTTAGTTACGTGGCTGTTTTTTCCTCCGCCAACTGGGTGAAGTTACTTCCTTCCTCATAAACTACATCACTTTCTAACACAGGACTATTTTTGAAAGGACCAAAGGATTGTGTACAATCATCCCCTAAATGTCCTTTCCTAATGCTATTTAATAATAGAAAAACTGTTATAACAGTCAATTTCTTCCACTGTAATTTGTTTAAAAAAAGAGAAAGAAAGAAAACGAATGAACAACAAAATGAAATGCTCAAGAGTACGCTTATGATTCTTTTCTTTTTTTTAATGATTCTTAATGTGATAAAAACACAAAAGGTATGAATGTTTACTGGCTCAAGCAGTCCCTGCCAGGAAGACACGGACATGGTCATAGAAGGAACTTTCTAAACATCAGAGGCTAAACAACAGTTGCTTTTCATTTGTTGGGTAGGAATAGGACTAGGTCCAATATTCAAGCTTAATCCACCAGATAATAAGCAAACTTTTCCCATAAGAAATGTCAAGAACAAAGTAATCCCATAATGTCACTGCTATGAAAACCATAATCCTATTAAAAAAAAAAAAAGCAAAAGACAAGAAAAAAACCCAACTGTGCTAATAAACTCAAAGAGCAAAGTAGCTGCAGGCTGTTTAACAGTAATGGACTCAAAGCCTGGCCCATGTACAACAATGAAGCACAATACATAAATAATTATCGTGCAACTTGCAAATTATTACTGTACTTTCTAGTCATTGCACCAATAGAATTTACTGTACCACACTCTTGCTTGACGTCTGTTCCTAGAAGGCTAGAGATGATGCCCAATAGAAGTGTTAAATGCCTAGAGACATGGAATAGAGTCGACTCCCTTAACTGATAAAATAACCAGCCCCTTAACACACAGGGACCCTGACCTTGCTGCAGCTGCTTCTGATTTGTGAGTGTCGGCTGGGAGTATCTTTTTCTGTCTCTTGGCTCCTAAACTTGCAATATATCATTCTGAGGATCCTGACATCATTTCCATAACTCTTAATTATTGGACTGATTTGAAACCAAAGATTCTTCGGTAACTTCAGCTTAAGACCACACAGAAACTTTTATAATAACCTACTTAAGTAAAGGAGTTATGTAAACTGGAAGAGAAGGTTTGAAGTAGTGGTAAAGGAGTTTGCATCTGTTATAATCCAAATGCAAGCTAAATTTAGAAAACTAGAACACCTTGAAAATTAGGTTTGGGCGGATATGTAAATGTTCAAATGCAGCTGAGAGTACTTTCATATTCAATGACTAGCTGGCCCACAATTAATATTCCCTACACTCAATTACTTTCAAGTTATTGCTGATAAATGAACTAACCCTACCTTGTCAGTCTGCTCCTGTACGTGAATCCACTCACTCATATACTGCAAGCCTCAATCTGCACACAAAAGCCTCTGTCTCAATCAGCAGAGACCTTGAGCATCTTACACATCTTAGCTTCTATCCCACCCTGATTTGATTTCATCCTATATACAGCTCCCTCTCTGATCTAGCTGTTAGTTCAAGAAGACAGTGCCCTAAGGGCAGTTTGACGAAAGAGGATAAAAAAGCAGACCAAAGAAGTATCCTATGACTGTAATTTAATGAGAGCAGTTTTCTCGACTTTAAATAAACATACTCATTTGCAGGAATATGCTCTAAATATTGTGATTCCAAATCCCATCAGTACTTGTCAAATATCTTTAAATGGCTGATAGGTGTAAGAAATAGTGTTCTAACCAACGGAGGACTTTATTGTCATAAGTCAATATCCAAAGCTCATGGATGAACTAGAATAGCTTGATTCTATGAACTGGCTATGAGCCACTCATCAAGGCAAAGTTTTGAGGCCACTTGACATTAGGAAGCAATGGCAAGAGAAAAAAAGAAAGAATGAAAAATCCTTTGCCTTAAGATTTGATTCCTGCATTTTAAAGGTCGGTATGATTTATACAACCTTAAGGCTCAAGGTGAAGTTACTTGTGCTGATGAGAAGGCAGTCTAGAAAGGAGAAATTCAAACACAGCAGAAATGCCAACCACTTGATTGTTAATGGCTATGCTTTCTACAATAAATTTTTATAATGTGAAAGAGGGCAGTTATACAGATATCCCTCAATAACTAACTTATCTAAGAAAGGCACATTACGGGCTTCCCTGGTGGCGCAGTGGTTGAGAGTCCGTCTGCCGATGCAGGGGACGCAGGTTCGTGCCCCGGTCTGGGAGGATCCCACATGCTGCGGAGCGGCTGGGCCCGTGAGCCATGGCCGCTGAGCCTGCGCGTCCGGAGCCTGTGCTCCGCAGTGGGAGAGGCCACAACAGTGAGAGGCCCACGTACCGCAAAAAAAAAAAAAAAAAAAAAAGAAAGGCACATTACATACCCCTAAGCCTTAACAAATCTTCTCAAAGATAACCATCAAATCTCCCCCTCCTAGAAGCCATCCTGCACTTTATTCACTTGATGATATAATTTTCAAATTCTGATCTGTTGCATTAAAAATAAGGCACAGGGCTTCCCTGGTGGCGCAGTGGTTGAGAGTCCGCCTGCCGATGCAGGGGACGCGGGTTCGTGCCCCGGTCCGGGAGGATCCCACGTGCTGCGGAGCGGCTGGGCCCGTGAGCCATGGCCGCTGAGCCTGGCGTCCGGGGCCTGTTCTCCGCAGCGGGAGAGGCCACAGCAGTGAGAGGCCCGCGTACCGCAAAAAAAAAAAAAAAAAAAAAAAAAATAAGGCACAAATCACCTTCAGGTAAGAAATATGTAAAAGCGTGTTAACATATATTAAACAGTTTCATACAATTTGCTATTACTGATACAGTGTTGAAATAAATCATGCATATATTAAGGACAATCCAACAGCATCAGAAATATCTCATTTACAGCTGACTGGAAATGGTGCTTGGCTCATTGGGACTTGGCCCAAAGTCCCTGGGTCAGGAATGGAAGCCCCCAATTTCACATTGCTTTCAAGGAAAAATCACATTTGACTTCCACTGCTTTTATTTACATTAGCTACCTTTTCCAGGAAATTGGCATACTCTAAATATGAGGGCTATTAACCCACCGAAGTTGAGTCTTCCTCCAAAATATAGATATTTTGAGTGTTGAAGGTAGCATATCAGTCAGGGTGTTATTTCACTTAGCAACAAAATTGTCACACTGGAGCAAACTACACATTTCACTAAGGCATATTTTCTAAATATCAAATATGAGAACGTTACCTAAAAATTTTCCCAATTGTTCCCAATTTATTTGATCCCCAGTTAGGAAATGACTGTCCAAACATTAATGCTTCCATTTGGTGAAGACATTTTTGGATAAACTGTCTTATGATAAATAAAGCTAACAAAACACAGGGGGAAACTAGTGTTTAAGCAATGTACTAGCTCTTTTGATTTTGTGCCGTCTTCTCCACAAGTACTGAAGATGCAAGTCTGTGGGCTGGTTTTCTGAACAAGCTAGAGAAGACCCAAATCAGAGAAACACTTTGAAACAGAGTCCCTGAGACAGCAACTTTACTTTGATGAATATATCCCAGAGTCATATATGTCATCTAGCAAAGGTTCCACATACACTTCAGCATGCCTGAGCCACACGTTCCTTCTTTATTATATTATGCAAATATAAGTTACAGCAGTCACTTGTGAAATAGTACCACTAAAAAATGTCAAAGAATTTATATCCTTAAGACAAAAAAGGAATGGCACCTTAATTCAAGAGTCATGGAGGAATAATGTTAGGGTAAATGGTAACATATAAACCATAAATTAAACAAAAGTTCACAGAATTATACTGGAAGCTCCATTAATCATATCATACCTGGTTGAAATTCCTTGGAAACGCCAATGAAACCCAATCTTCTAAGCATTTGAATCGAAGAACATTTTACATTCTAAGACAGTATCTTGAAGCCCCTCTACGCCCATCTAAAAATAAGTGGCATCTTCATCCTAAAGACTGATATTTTATTGATTTTTCAACATCAAACACTAATTGTTAATAATGAATATGGTAAAAATCATCAATTGGCCGAAATGCCATGGTTTAAATTCATGTCAATTACTATAGAGTATGTTAAGGAGTCTCTCCTTTAAAGGAAAACAAAACAGTCTTTATCATCTGTGAATAAAAGCCAGGCTTTAAAACCTATGGTCTTTTGTTTTTTCCATCATGCTATAAACATGCTAAAAATAGTCTGACAGACAGTTTCACCTTCAATTGAACCAACTCTGACTAGAAGAGGGATATGGACTTCTGTCTCCTCCCTTCCCCGGGGCCCAGTGGGATAAATGCCAGAGGGATTCCACACAAGCTTTAGATGTCTTGGACTTACACCCTATTTGTTTTGGAACCATTGGTTCCTTTCTTATTAAATTCTTCTACTTGCCAGGAGAAAACTGGAACAAAAATGAAAAAGTCTAATGCGTTGACTTCAGTTGTGATAGGAAATTTCAAGGCTTTTAATTTTTTTTTTCCTTTTCTTTTTAAGGCAATAAACTCGTCAAGTTGCTTATGACCTTTGCTTTTTTTTGAAGTATTTTAGAAGAGTGAAACAGAGGCTCCGGTTTTTAGCAGCATTTGGCTAGCAAACCCTGTTGCAGTCACACTCGTATCTCCAATTGAAAATCTTTGAAAGTAGACTTCCAAAAATGAAAACAAACTCTGCCACCCAAAACTGAAGCTGACTGTCAATCTATCACCTTTGTGAGAGCATATGACCAGAAGGATGATAAAACTGGACAGAAAAAGAGCTCAGTAATTCCCTCCTCTCTTATCTGCTCTGGGGTCCAGGAGGCCCTAGGTCTAGGCCCAGAAAGAGTCACACAACTTCTCCCTGAGACTCAGTTTCTTCTACAAAACGACGGTGGAGATAGTGTTCTTTCAGGCTCTATAGTCGTTCTATTACAAGGAGACACTGAAAAGAACTAATCCTAATGGTATGAGTTGTGTTTGCAAGCTCACTTCTACCTGAAAATGGGATGACCAATCACTGGGATATAAAAGCAACAGAGAAAATCCAAAAGAGAAAAAAACAATTCCTATGACTGTACGTTTCAGATTACTAACCAGTAAAACATTTAAGTATTTAGGGCTTTTTATAAAATTGGGTTGCAGAGGAAGTGCTATTCCAGCCTTTGCCAACTCCGTCCCCTATTTACAAGTGCAAAAGTAGGAAGCACAATCATCATCTGGGCTGGGTCAAGAAAAGCACAGCCTCCTTCAGATACAAGATCCCCTAAACCCTGCCCTAGAGCTGAGTGTAGGGGTTCCAGCCTGATGAGGGAGGAGGAGGTCCTTTGCAACCCATCTGTGATCTCAGATTCCTATTACACTGGCAGTAGCTGCCCTAGGGAGCAGCAACCTGTCCCTCTCTCTGTACTCGCCTCTCTGATATGTCCACTCAGGTTAACATGACATACTTCCTGACATTTAAAGGGATCTATAAACATTGCTGGCTCTCCATGAAGAGGTGACCAGAGGAAAAGGGGTGTAAGATCTGTGAAAACAGAGCTGTTCGCCTTGTTCTGTCCCCCAGTGACTAGCACAATACCTTGCACGGGACAGGTGCTCAATAACCCTACAGCAGTTGACTTGCAGGCCTCTTGAAAGTTCATCAGAAATGTAACCCAGAATTACAGCTGGTGAACAGCAGAAGGGGATACTGTACCCTGGCCAGGACAACTCAAAATTACTGATCACGGTCTTATAAAGGTTCCAAGATGCCCTCAAACATCTCTTCCTCTGCAAACGATCACTGCACTTAAGATGGAAGAGACAGCTATGGCAAGGTGAGAAGAGCACAGGACTTCGGGAATAAGATGACCTGGTTTCAAATTCTAAATCCTCCACTTAATAGCTATGACCTGGGGCAAGTCATTTTAACCTCTCAGCTCTCCTCCCATGTAACAAGGGAATAGTACTTACTTCACAGTGCAGTTGTATTTGGAAAGGAGGCCACGTCTGTGAAAGCACCTGGAGGGAGGGGTAGAAAGTAAAGAGAAGAGAGGGAGGGGGGCTGGCTTCAGCAGAGGGGAAGTTCCATCTCTAGGAACTCAGAACAGAATTTTCCACAGAGCGCCCAGAGTAGAATTGCAGCTGTGGGAATGCACTTGAGAGACTATGAAGAAAGAAAGTGATAGGACCTGATGACAGTTTGAATGTGAAGGCTCTCAATTAAAGAGATCCTGGCCTGCCCTCCTCTGGCAGGGCCTGAACTCGTTCCCTCGTGTTATTCCTAACATGACGGCTCTCTTTCGTTACTGAGGGGGAGGGATAATTTGGAAGGAACTGCTTAAAATGCTTTCCTTTATAAGTTTAATGTCCTAGTATGAAATAATCCTGCCGGCCGGTTTGGTTTTTTATTTATGTTTTTTTTGTGGGGGTGGGGGGGTGGGAAGGGGGGCAGATATTTCTGGCTCTTTTTATGTTCTTAGTTTCTCATCAAAGTCATTTGCTTATTATTGT